>NC_051862.1:24663252-25263252 GCF_015732765.1 Culex quinquefasciatus | reverse complement strand
AAAGAGCGCTTGACTTCGTCTGGAAGGGGACCGCTCCCGTCTGGAGCCACCACTGCTGGACGCCAAGGTGGTACATCTGGAAGATTAGGTTCAGGTCGCCGGTGGTCGGACAGTGGTCGGGGATTTCGTTTTTGACGAGCTGCTCCACCTCGTCTTCCGTTGATTGTTCCGTGTGAAATTGGAGTTTGTTGAAGAATTCTTGGGGCAGGTTGATGCAATCTTCGTCGGACATTTTGAAGGGTTTGAATTTCTCTGATTCTAAAAGTTTGGTGATTTTTGCTTTGACATCTTTATGTTTTTTCTGATCGTCACAAGGTTTAAGTAAAGATATTTTTTTGTAACAGTGTTGCAAAAATTTCAAACTGTTTCCATCACTTTCCACAGAGGTTAAGAATAGTTCAACACATTCTTCCAAATCTATAGGCTCGTTTAAAGAAATGTAATTTTGCGCCAAAATGTCTACCAACATCTCTTTGTACCACTTTGAAGCAACTGTCATCAAGCTGTTTAATAGTCCTTCTAATCGAATACATCTTCCCGTTGGACAAGTGTAGAACAAACTATCTTCTTCATTTTCAGAACCACGAGATATTAAGTCAAATTGCTTTGGAACTGTGCACTCAAGTTTCAAAGTTGTGAAAATTATAAACTCAACTTCCGTTTCCTCACAAATATCTCCAAAAATTGCACTCTGATTGCCCTCGTAACACCTCAACTTGATATCCAAGAAACTCTTGAAGTACTTCCCCAAGCTAAAATCTCCCTTCTCCCCAACATTCTCCAAAACATCCTTCAAGTTCAACGCCTTGCCCGGTTTGTGCTTCGCCTGCAGGCACACCAACCGATCGATCCCCCCCGCAGTGCGGTACCGAATCACAAGGTCGTCAAACGCCCCAGCATCGTCCACGTTGGTGGCCAAGTAAAACTCGGCGATCCGAACCCAGTGCAGCGCCCGGAACAGAACCAGCGCCAGCAGCTTCGACTCGTACCACTGGCCAAGGATTGAGGCCGTCCCGGGACGCTTGAAGTAGGTCAGCACCGGCGAACGACGCGAAGACGCACTGCATTCTCCTTCAACGTCTCGTTTAGCTGAAATCTGCGCCAGCTCGAGGGGAGTTATTCCGGCGTCGTTTGCGGCCGTCGAGTTGGCACCACGAGCGAGGAGTAATTTGATGATTTCCGGGCAGTCTGCGGCGTAGTGAAGTGGAGTGTTGTTTTTGTCGTGAAGGTTTATGTGATTTACGTCTGCTCCTTGGTCGAGCAGTTCTGCGATCCGAGACAGATCCTTCTTGGCAATGGCATCCAGCAACTGCAAGTTGACGATCGCTTGTTGGAAGTCCATTGTGAGTTGTTGAGTCACTACTGAAAATATAAAATAAATCAGTATTGCGGATCAAACCAATGACAAATATCTCTGATAGAAACATTGCAGAAAAAGATGAAATTATTGATTTATTAAACAAATTTAAACCATTTGGTTGGGGTTTTTTTTTGCAACTTTCTCATCAACATACAATGAAAGATTCTAAGTAACATTTTTGCCATTATTTGAACAAATCCAAATTTCAACTTTCTTGTTTTCAAATCCATGTTTTCAGTTTTATAGTTGTCTTTTAAATAACTCCAAAAGTAAAATTGAATGATCTCCTGAACATAATGATGCATTGAAGAACTTTCCGAATACAAATTTGTGCATTTCAAAATGCTTTACTTGAAAAAATAAACAAAAAAAAATTAAAAGATTTCGGAAAAAATCTCTTGCCCGATTAAACTTAAACTTTGGCATTCATAGACTTCATCGATCAAATCAGAATGTAGAAATGAGTTGGCTGAATATTTCCTCAAAATAAAATATTGTCATTTGTTTAATTTTAGCAAAAAAAAAAAACAACTCACACGAAATCGGGAAAAGTTGCCCCGACCCCTCTTCGATTTGCGTGAAACTTTGTCCTAAGGGGTAACTTTTATCCCTGATCACGAATCCGAGGTCCGTTTTTTGATATCGCGTGACGGAGGGGCGGTACGACCCCTTCCATTTTTGAACATGCGAAAATAGAGGTGTTTTTCAATAATTTGCAGCCTGAAACGGTGATGAGATAGAAATTTGGTGTCAAAGGGACTTTTATGTAAAATTAGACGCCCGATTTGATGGCGCACTTAGAATTTTGGAAAAAAGTCGTCATCGTAAAAAACACTGAAAAAGTTTTGAAAAATCTGCCATTTTCCGTTATTCGACTGGAACATGTAATTTTATGGGAAATTTAATGTACTTTTCGAATCCATATTGACCCAAAGGGGTCATTTTTTCGTTTATAACAAAATTTTTCATTTTAAAATTTCGTGTTCTGTGCTTGACGGAGCATCCCCTAACGACAAACACTCCCATTTCGGTAAGCCTAGAAAAAGTGTACAATTTTTTATGTTTTTGTGCCTTACCCAATAAATCTACCCCTAGATTCCTTGAAAAAGGCCCAAAACGGGTCGGAACGTCGGATGAAGAGAACATACAAGTGTTTTGATTCCCCAAACAGACCGAAAGCCAAACCTAACCTGAAAAGTTTTTTTCTAACTTTGCAGGGTTATTTTTTAGAGTGTAACAATGTTCTACAAAGTTGTAGAGCAGACAATTAAAAAAATTTTGATATACTATCATAAGGGGTTTGCTCATAAACATCACGAGTTATTGTTATAATACGAAAAAAAAAGATTCATAAAAGTTACTTTTTGCGTTCCTCTTAGTTTCGTCATCCGTGAAAATCGAAGGTAACCATAAACGGCCATGATCAACGACGACCAACTTTTACTACCCATATCTTTTAAAAATCAATAAAACAAATTATAACACTGAATTAAGCAGTAATGATATCTTAAGAATGTTTTTTGTACTCTTAACCACAATATTTAGAAAACTATTAGCTTACAATCAAAAATTTAGTTTTCAATATCATAGCATAGCATAGCATTGGTGTCAAATATAGTTTTCAATATCATTACAAATACCCTTTTCGCACTCTATACATGAAAATTCATTGAATTTAAGATAACCTAGGAAAGGAGTGCCCAACCCAAATTGTTGGCCCTTGAAGACGTTCATTAATTATTGAATAAATATGTTTATTCAATTTAAAATTCTAATTCGAAACAAAAAAAATTTTTTTTTCTCCTTCACCAACCATTTAACTTATGATTTAGATTTTGTTCTTATATTAATTTACAGATTAGCCGTTGCAAATATTTTTCCAAGTTTATGTCGCCCCCCCTTCAGAGTAGGCCTGAAAAATCAGGGGGCAAACAAATATTTTTTCGAAAAACTTCAAAATTTTAATGAAAATTAAAGTTTAACCAACTGAAAACCAGTTAAAATGCATTTTTCCGCGTTTATAATCATATTTAGCATGTTTGAACTCCTTTGAACACAGTTTAAATTTTCATGAAATACCAATGTACAGTAGGGTGCCCAGAATACGGGACTTTTTCTCAAAACCTCGCTCCACAAGCTGAATATTGCTTCTTGAGCTATTTTAGGACTCTGGGCCAAATATGAGCAAAATCGGTTAACATTTACCCATTGATACTTGGGGGTGAAGTTTGTATGGGAAAAATCGAAAAAATTTATGGAAAACCCAATTTTCTTACGGTTTGGTCTACACGGTGTGCTACTTACATCCAAATATTCCCAAAAGTGAGTTTCTCATTGGAAATTTAATGCTCTACAACTTTGTAGAACATACCAAAGCTGTAAAACTTAATCCTGAAAAGTTATCAGCGATTTAAAAAAGTCATTTTTGTATGAAAAACATTTTTTTCTCCAACTTTAGGCTCGGGTATCAATGGGTTAATCTCAACCAATTTCGCTCAAAATTTGCACAGATGCTTAAAATAACCCAATAAATGTGGAGCAGGGGGTCATTTTTTCTGGGCACCCTAATGTACATGTCCCAACAATTTTTTTTGGAGAAAAAAAATTCCGTCAATACCACAATATTTTCAAAACTAATGATTGGAAAGCAACTGTACGCCTGTAAAAAGCATTTTAAAACACTTTTTTCATCCAAATGTTGAAAACTAGGCTTGTAATTTTTTTTTAAATTTTTTTTTGGCCCCCTTCTCGACTTTGGTTAGAGCCGAGGGACATAAACTTTGAAAAATATTTGCAACGGCCCTATTGGAAAACATATTTTTTTTGTTTGATTTAATTTTTTTCTTTTTAAACCAAAAATATTTGTCAATTCTATGATTTGACAAAAAAAGTACACAGGTAAAAAAAAAACATTTTTGAAATGCTGGCTACAGATTGACAACAGAAAACTTGATTTAAAATTTTCAAGTTAATGTGCTAATCACGTGGCCGATGCAAATATGAGTGCATAATTGGCAAAGGGAGCGCGTGGTCGTAAAAAAATATTCGGAGTGAAAAGTGATTTCTTTTTGTGTGTGCCTTTTGTTTCGCATTTTTGTCGTGAATTGTGATATAGTTTTCGATAAAAACGATCCGAGTTCGTTAGGTTTATCGCGTAACAAAATTATTTTGATTCATCAAGAACGTCGTGTGGTGCGCTAGTCTTTTTTGTGTTGAAAAGACCTTCCCATAGCTCCGTAGCTCGGAGGGCTCGACGTCGGTTGTTTGTGTGTTAACCCCTCTCCATAGCATCGTAGCTCGAGAGGCAACGAAAATCAATACCTAATCTAGCTAATAGAAAGAAGATAGGAAGGCACTTGATGATTGAGTTCGTCGCGTCTATTCCGTAACAAATTCATGAACTAAATGATTATATAATTAAAAATCAGACTACGCTATCATTGCAGCATTGCATTTAACACCTCATACTATAAACAAATATTATTTGGTTTTATCTTTCCACAGCCGGCTGTCTAAGATTAAACCATTTCATTAAAAATTTAACAACAGTTAAACGGGAAATGTCTCATCCGCAGCATCCGATTGCTTGCCTTGAGAATAAAACATAATACCTTTCAACAAACACTATGATTTTGGGTCGCATCATCATCTTCTATGATGAATCCTGACCAAACACCCTATCCTACTAACCAATGTTCAGGTTCCTGGCGCTTGTGGGGTGTAAGCACAGAGTAAATCAGCTGCCCTAGTAGCAACCTGCGCTAACTAACATTCCCGTCCCTTAAAATCGAGATCTACAAACTGACATGGCGGGCGCCGTTGGTGACCAATGACTGTTACCTATTCGCAACTGATCTTGTTCTGGAAATCATGGTGTTTTATCTTTTCAGCGCATTCATATATGCTGTTGATAAGGGAAAAACCACTTGATAGTCGAAGCCTATGATCAGTAGTGCTGAAAGGATATTACGGTTCTGTTCAGCAACGGAGGGGCAACCATGGGTGATCTCTCATGCTCATGCTCATGCTAATCACGTGGCCGATGCAAATATGTTTAATGTTTTTGTCCCTCGGCTCTGGTCGGGGTCAAGGAGGAGGCAAAAAAAAAATCAAGCCATAGTCACAACATTTAAATGAAAAAAAAAAAAGTTTTAAAATGCATTTTACAACAGTTCAGTTGTTTTGCAATCATAAGTTTTCGAAAAATGTAAGATAAAACGAAAACAAAAGCCGAGTTTCCGTGGCCGTGAGGTTACGGGGTTCGCCTTGTAAGCGGCAAGAAAAAATGCAAATTTGAAAATTACCATCTCCGATTCTGTTCAAATTTGGCAGAGCTGTTGAGACTATCAAAACATGCAAAAATCCTGAATTTCATCCAAATTGGACCACCCCCTCCATTTTGGTACCTCCCCAAAAAATCGACTTTTTGGCGATTTTTGAAAAAAACCCCTATTTTCAAACGACGATAACTCAGGAACCACAAATCTTAGAGGGTCGGTCTTAAACTCAATTTTGAAGGAAATCGGACGTAGAATCCATTTCCGTGATCAAAATTCAGATTCCAATATTTTGTCTACCTGTATTGCGCAATTGAAAACTTTAAATGGCCGTATCTCAAAACAGCCCTATTTATTTTTTATATTTGACCTCACCATCGTATTCCCCGTCCAATTTTACATAAGAACCACTTATTGACAGAAAGGAATATGTTTCGTTCCAGAGATATCGAATTTTAAAGTTTTAAGTATTTGAGATTACCTGTATTTGCTTTATTTGCCGCATCTGCTAGAAGCACTCGGGCGCGCTGATCCATAACTGCTACTTGGTTATTTATTTGTTTTTTATCTTCGCCTTGAACAGACTGTTTCCTAACAGCTAATTATTGATATTGAAATAAGATTTCATCCCAAATAATCATTAGCAAATTAGGCAAAAAATAAATGTACACCACTGTAGGAAACTGCTGTATAATCTTAAATTAAAAAAATAGTATACGGTGAACTTGTGTGCTAACAGGACAGAGCAAGAACGACACTCAATACAGGGCAGAATGGAATTCGCGCAGAGCAAACAGGAAATAGCAATTGATCTTGTAAGAAAAAGTGTACGATACAATATCGTGTTAAAAATCATGAATCAACATGAATAAAACTCTCGTGAAGCATGATTAAGGAGTAGGATTTCTGGAAAGTATAAAACTGAAAAATGTAAGAAAATCACAAAGATTAATCTGATTTATTATCTGATTAAGATCAAATTCAGTGGTGTTGATTTCGACACCGTCCGAACAATAATCTTTTTTTTTGTTTGTCAATCATTTCGAAATCTTGGAAGACGATACAGCTGCTGTCCACATGTATCAGAAGTATAAGGTTTTGTTTTTGAAATTAAATGTACCAGAATTGAAAAAAAAAATCATCAATTAATCAGATGAAACTAGCTCACAATATAAAAATCGGTTTAATATGATCAATCTTTCAAACCGTAAGGCAGATTTTGGGGTTTTTGCTGAATGGCACTATTTCGCTAACGCACATGGCAAAAGTTCTAGAACCCATGAGAATCATTTCATCTACTACAGCCAGCTCTACATTTGTTCTCGCTTCAAATAAAAGAAGAAATAAAAGAAATAATTTGATAAAGTGAGAAGAAATGAGGAAATAGGAAAAATATCAAAATAATAGAAAAATGATAAATTTTCGAAAATTGTATTTTAAAAACTCTGAAGCATTGGCAAATAGTAGTTTATGCAACAAGTTGCAAAAAGAGGATTTTTTTCAGCACGAGTCGTACATTTATCCAACGAGGTTCACCGAGTTGGATAAATACGAAGAGTGCTGAAAAAATCAAGTTTTGCTACGAGTTCCATACAACATTTTTTGCAATTCCAAAAAACACACACTGAGTGAAATTTTATGTCAAATTTTCATGTTTTTTGTCAATAAATCGTTTAAATCAAAAAAATGTTGAAAAGTGTTACTTTTCGAAACAAGTGCTGAAAAGTTCATTTTTTCAGCACCCATTTGAGTGCTGAAAAGTAGAACTTTTCAGCATTTATTTTGAAAAGTGTTGCTATGCGATTCTGTTATTTTTGGTACATAAAAGTAGGCTATTTCGTCGTTCAAGAATGACAGGAAAAGTAAATAGTTTCACGACGGAATTGCAAAAAGAAGATTAAACAATACTTACCTTCTAAAAATCTTAAAAAAAAAAACTTGGTTTTGATGTTGATTGTATTGAAAAACTTTCCAAAACAGTTGAGAAGTTTAAATGATGTCAGCTTGCTACGCGATTCTAATGGCAAATGACAATTGACGAGCATCCAGAAAGTGCAGCGACGCTGTTATCTTTGAAATATTACAGTTATATTGATAGTTTGAAAAGTGAATTCTATCTGATAAGAGCGTTCTACGAACGCAACAAGTGGTTTCTGGCTGATGCAATTGTTGGCTGTACAAATTGATAACTTTTTTTTAGCCAACTTTCATTCCCCTCTTCGAAGTGCAGCAAAAGAGGATAACAATTTTATTAAATCACTTTCCAAGTGCATTCGCCATTCGACGAATGATTCCGTTTGATTCTGCATTCTGCTGATTGAAAATGTGCACAACAAAAAATAGTGAAGAGAATCGAAATGGCATTGAAGATTCACCTAGCAGTGACTGTGGCTGCGGGACGATTTCGGATTATTTCATGAAGAAAGGCGATCTACTCCAAGTTTTCTTGTCCATTTTTCCTCTGTGGTTTATTTATCAAGCAGGACGAAGAGAATCCGAACCGGATTGAAAATAAGTACTTCAGAAGAGAGAAAAAAAAAAATAAACTGAAATGCATTATAATGATCGCTCCAAGTCTCGTCGACTATCTGCCGGTTTTCGTCGTTTCCACTTGGCTGGTCGATTTCATCTCTCTTATCGATATGGAATGGAATCTGATTCTATTTAAGTCGCAAAAAAACGGAAGCTCCCGAATCGCTTTTGAATGTGATGTTTATTTTGAGACAGTTTTTATTCAACCTCCCCTTCCCCTTAATACTTTTCATGCTAACTTATTCGAGAAATCTATCATCCGCCTCCTCAAACTCACTGCTCACTGCTGCCGTAAAAGTTCTTAATGCCTAGCGTATCACAGGTGAAGCGGAACAGCTTCTCGCACTGAACGGAGTTCTTCCAGTGGCGGTGGCAGGTCATCACGCGGCAGTTGCTCAGGTAGGTGCCGCCCTTGCCCTCCAGCTGGGGCGCGATGGCGGCGTACACGACGGTGCGGGCGCCCTCTTCGGGGTTCTGGGGGGAAGAAAAAGGGTGGGAAGAATTAAAAACAAATGGCAACTCCAATACAAAATGTTAAAAAATAAATAAAAAATGAAACAGTTTATCATGTTATACAAAAAAATCTTCGAAATCAGTTTGATCGACGACCGATCGGTAAACCTCTTTCTTTTTTTAGATTTTGCCTATTTTTATTTGCTGTAAACTCACTATTGTTTGCCTGTTCTAATCCCAAAGAAGGCGAAAAAAAATAAAGTTTAATTGTGTAAAATAACAATTTTAAATGCAATATTCAGATTTTTGCGGAATTCCGATGTAAGCATATTAAATCACGAAAAAAAATTATTTAAAACTTTGATATTTTGAAAACTAATGATTGCAAAACAACTAGGCTGGTTTAAAATGCAAATAAAAAAACTTTCTTTTCAATTCAAGTGTTAATACCAAGGATGTTAACGATAAAATTATCCAGGTTCTTGAATGATAGCGATAGTTCTGTTATTATCGTTGTCGTTATTTTGATAATTGTATCGCCAATGTCATACTGACAACAACGAACGAAAACTTATTTAACAATATATTTATAAAATTTACTTATTTCAACAAAATTATGTTACGTTTTCAAAGCTTTCAAAGCAAAAATAAATTTACTGTTAAAACAGTAAGTTTCAAAACAAAAATACTCAAAAATAAACAAATTATCGCGTTTTTTCTGAAATACTCAATATTTTAAAATTAAAATTTTAAACTTTTTTACTAAAAAAATACTATTTGTGAGTAAATATATTTTTTCAAAACTTTTTATTGTTAAACATCTATCCAAATGAATATTGCATTTTTAAACATTTGTTTTTCATTCAAATGTTGAAGACATGGCAAGTAATTTCGTTTTTTTAAATACGTGCAACGGCCTAATCAAATTTTCAAGAACTACCGTTTTTTCGAATACACCCAATTTTAAAAAATTGCTAGTACACATTTTTTTAAGAAAAATATAACTTTTTACTATGGTATTTTTTCAAAAATTTTAGTACTTTACAAAACTTCAAATATTAACTGAAAATACATGCAAATTTTGCTTCGTTTGATACCTATATTACAAATTATAAAAAAAAGTGTTAGAAAACAGAAATTCGTGAAAATTTTAGTTTTTTTTGCAAAATTAATTGAATAAACTGAAAATGAATTCTAACTTTCACTTCCTAAATCCCGTTATTTAATCCATGAAGATTTTGAAATTTTCACAAAAAAATCCAGTAGTTTACAAAAACTTAAGTATTTTACAAAAAAAAATTGTATATATAAAAGGAAACTGTACACATAATTTCGTTTAATTTAATAGCCATATTACGATTTTTTTTTGTAATTTTACGGTAATTTGTGAAAATTTTAGTATTTAACAATTACTCTACTTAAGTTAAAATGTAAACAAAATTTCCATTTGTTGGAAACCCATTTTTTAAATTATGACAATTTGAGTATTTTCGTAAAATACGGTTATTTTTAAAATTAAAGTTAAATACTTTCGTTACTTTTGTTTGATCTTACTATGTTTTTTGGAAAATTTCTCAAGTTTTTGTTTAATTGCATTTTAGGAACCTTCTTAATCGTTATTTTTATAGACGATTTTATTATCAACGTTAATATTATCAATAAAAAACTTTGTTAAATACCATAATTTGGATTTTTTTTTGTTTTTTTGTTACTCAAATTATAAAAAAACCTAAGAGCATGATTTAAAAAAAAAAAAAACTTTCAAACGGTGCAAAGTTTTGAGTATAATTTTACCACATTTAAGTTTAAAATACTCACGAAATTCGTCTTTTTCCAAAAACTCAAATTGATCAATAATATTAAAATTTGACTTATTTCAAAAATACGGCTTATTACATAGAGATAGGTGTTTTTATATTGTAAAACACTTGAACTTTTATAAAGTAGCTTTTTAAATCTACTTTAATTGAAAAAAAATATATGCATAAATGGCTACAGTATATTCTCAATTATCCGAAGGCCTCGGAAAAAATATCACTTCGGATAATCAAATCACGAAAAAAATGTTCCGTTTTCTAATTTTTGATTGTCGAGCTTAGGTATAACCCCTAAACAACACTAAAATGATTTAGAATTTTTAAATTCAAGATGGCGGCTAAAATAGCGGTAATACATAATTGAGAAAAATGCATTTTATTTTCTAATAGGCAATCAATAATTCAAATTTGACTAAAATGGGGTCGTAGAATTCAAATTTTATGTTAAAAACAAGAAAATGAAAAAAATACTAAAACAAAATTTTGTTGTTCGTGATTCGATTATCCGAAGTCCCACATAAACCTTCGGATAATTGAACTTCGGATAGTCAAAACTTCGGATAATCGAGTCTGGACTGTATTTGAAAAAAAAAAACAATGTTTTATAAAAAAATAACTATTTTACGCTAACAAACTATACTGTAGTAAAAATCTTTCACAATTCCATTTCAAAAGAGCCTTAACCCAATAAAAAAAGTTCTTCGATCTGGCTCAATTTTTTTTCTGGGGATTCCGAAACAATTAGATCTCTTTTTTTGTTTGGCCGTTACAATGACCTACAGCTAGGGTGGTCCTAAAAATAACCGTATTCGTATTTTTTAAGCAAAAACCTAATTTTTCAAAAAAAAATAAAACAGCAAAAATAGCTTAAAATGGTAAAGATGTGAATTTCTGAAAAAATAAAAATTGAAAAAATACGGCTTTTAACACTTACTTTTTTTGTGGTTAAAGCTCGTTTGAAATGGAATTGTTGATTTACATTTATTTTAAATCGTGTATTTAGTGAATGTTTTTGAACTTTGTGCAAATGAAATCTACTGTAATAAAAATTTATAAAAACTATTGCGTCGTTTGATACCCACTGTGCCAACTGCGAATATTGGAGTATATTCAAAAAGTGATTGTTCGAATTATCGAAAGTATAATATGGTCAAAAAATGGAAAATATTAACAATATATTGTGAAAGTTTTTGAGTGCTAACTCTTTTTGACTAACTAAATTAAAAAAAAAAGTTTTATATATAATCTCTCGAAGTATGAGAAGAAAAAAAATTGAACAAGCTTTGAAAAATATTTGCATTGGCCTAAAAAAAAAGCTAAAATAATCTTTAATTATTATAACTCACATTTAATCGAATATAATTTAAAAAAAATTATTCACGTGAAATAAAAAAAAGTAATAAATATATCTAAAAAATGGAAATCGATCAAATTTGAACGTCATTTATAATCAAATATCCTCACCTTGAACAGCAGCTGCCGCACCCAGGGCACGTAGTTGGTGCTGGAGTGCTCAAACAGGTCCGTGTTGACGACGCCCGGGTGCAGCGAGTGGGCCTGCACCGGCACATCGTCCATCTCGAACTGCAGGTTGATGTGCTTGGCGAACAGGACCTGGGCCAGCTTGCTCTGGTTGTACGCGTCCGCGGGGTAGTAATTTTTGCTGCAATCAAAAAAGGAGAGGTTGAGAGTGGGGGGTGGTTATTGCCAGGGACTTAAATTGCATCGTTAAAATTATTATGTCCTCGCGAGGCAGCCGGCGGGGGTCTCGGAAGGTCGCAACAGGCTTGTCTGGCAAAAAGGGGTCGTGTCACAGCGTGGAATGTTCTCTTCTCGCACTTTTCGCAGTGATTACGCAGGTCGAGGAGAGTGTCAGTGGATCCTATCGAAAGTGGATGAGTCAAACAACAGGTTTGAAGTCGTTGCATTGAAGATTACTTAAAAATATTGAAATATAAAATTTCTTTCCTTTAAATAGCAATTTTTATTTCACTTTTAACTTTTTTAGAAAAGTCGCTGAAAATCGATGGATGCATGTACATATCCATCAAATTTCTTTAGAATATGCCTTGAGGGACTCTAACTTATTTAATTCACCTATCAATGACCATTATTGAAATTACCCCAAAATCAATGCTGGAAGAACCAAGACCACCTAATAAAAATCTTCTCATTTCTCAATTTGCCATGAAAGTATCGGAAGATATGGCTCGGATACAAATTTGAGCATTTAGCAATGCTTAACTTACAGTATTTAAGTAAAAAGCAATTTTATACCCAAAAAGTTTACAAAATTATTTTTTTTAATCCTGTGTCCATATCACATCGTTACGTCATAAAACATTTTCGTATCAATCAAATTGTAAAGATAATTTCCAGAACATTTTCTCTAAAACGTATAAATTTTGGTTAACAATTATCAGAGATATGCCCGATTTCGTAAAATAAAAAGTGGCATCCTCCAAAATTTCTGGAAGTTGTTTCATTACAATCATTAAATAACGAAAAATTAAAATTGCCAGCTCTGATTTCAGCATTTGATTAAAAGCGTATATATATATCAAATATATATTAAATTAATTAAAAACTATTTTACTGTAAATCATCATTTTACAAAAATTGACATGCTAAAAATGAATCTAAATATGATTATCGATGCATGAAAATTTATTTCAAACTTTTTTAGAGTATTACTTCCAATGAAATTTTAAAATTTTTCGAAGAAAGGTTAAATGACCCCTGTTTTGTTGGCAAATTTTGAAGGTGCGGGCAGAGGGCGACATAAAATTTTAAAAAGCGCCCTTACTGCGTTTTTATGATAATGTCTCAAATTTTTAGCTTTGCAATATGGGTCAGGATTTTTTCTTGAATTTCAATTGAGACATCTTTTTTTTAATATTAGAAAATATCGAAAAAAAAACGTAATTCTGAATGAAAAAAAAAATTAATTCGAAAATCAAATGAACGTCTATGTCTTTCGAAAATGATTTTTCACGCTCGAAAATTGCGTATTTCACGGGGACCTCAATTTCAAAACACAAAATTTCACGCAAATTTCGCGGAACATGAAAAATTACAAAATGCCTCTGAAAATCCTACGTTTAAATCACAGAAACTATGTTTTATGCTTCATTATATATTGCTCTTCAGTAAACCAAAAATATCCTCAATAAACTTGAACGTTACACCAACAAAAAATTGTCCTAATTTTCAAAAAAGTTTCAACCTTGTTTATGGACGAGCTCTATTTATATTTTGAAACAAAATGTAGAGCTTGCGTATTCTCATTAATTGAACTTCCTTTTTAATATTCGACTAATAAAGCTTCAAAGTTTTCGCTGATTTGCTTCTGTTTTACCAGTTTGCATTTTATTGAATTTTATATCATAGCAAGATTTAACAATCTTGTCCAGTCAAAATTACTTTAATAAATTGAAATTACAAAAAAAAAACCTTATTTTAAAATCAATAAGCACAATTAATATAATTTTTAACAAAATATAAATTTTCATTCGAAATGAGAAAAGAAAACAAAAAAAATAATATGTTTTAACTTTCACGGGAATTATTCACCCAAATAAACAAATATCGTTTAACTTAAACTGGACTCAGAAATTTTTTTAAGGCTTTTTTAAAAATAAAAAAATACTCTTCATTTTATTTTGAATAGAACAAAGCTTGATTCTTTTAATTTTTTTAAACTATACCTTTGAAATAAGATAGCAGTAACATTCATATTACAACGCATGAAAACATTACTCAATTCAGTTAGTTTCTAAAAACTCAAAAATCAGAACATTTATTCAAACGGTTAATATTAAGCTTTTCTATTTAAAACTACTAAAATTTACATAAACAGGTTTTATGGATAAAATATGTATTAAGTAGTAATTAAAAAAAAATAATTGAGATGATTGATAAATTTCACGAATTTCACGCCGTCCAAGAAACCGTAAAAATCATTAACCTTATATTAGTAATTAAACCAGGGCATTCACTCGCTTAGTTCTAAAGTAGTCCATAAGATTATATTCATTCCTATTTGGGCTTGATAAATTATTTTTGAGAATTATCGTAACATGTTCACACAAACTTAAAAATACGGGATTTCACAGATTTTTTTTTTGTAAAATCGTTTATTTAGCACATAATTACACAGTTTCATATAGATTATTTAACATGATAGATAAGTATCTAATGTTGGAGCACAATTTAGTCTAGAAAACAATTTACAAGATTTTGAACAATATTAGCTACCAATCAACGTTCTCAAATTGTTTCAAATTTTGAACTGAGTTGTTTTTAGAAGAGAAAGTTTATGTCTTTGTCTTTAGTTTCTTTGGTCGACCACGTGGCTTCTTCGGTTTTACTCCTGAAACCCCGAGCCGTCAGAGGACGATTCGTCGGTCTCGGAGATACCACTTTGTACGGTGTTGGTGGAGAGGGGAAGGGCTGGTACTTTGAACATCGTCGCCGAATCAGTAACGTTGTCTTCGGGCTGTCCATCTTCCGAGGTCTGCTGGGTACTCTGGTCCTTCACGATCGGGTCATCTTCGGCTTCCATTTGAACGTCTTCTTCCTGTGTTGGTGAGGAGGATGCGGTTTGTGCGAGTGTAAAGAACTGCTCGACTTCATCAGTCACTCTGCTCGAAATCGGACAGAGCGGCGTCTGTGGCGCACTTGGTGTAGGTACATCGTTTGGTTTTTCGGTTCCTTTGTCTACCACAATCGCGTAGCTGGACGAGGTAGACTGTGCAGACTTAAGACGCTCATCCAGAGCGTTCTTTTGTCCCTCGAGCTTCTTATTGTCTGTGCACGTCATTCCAGGGTGCGAAATGCGACCGCAATGGCGGCAAGTCCGGGGTTGACCTCGATATGTGATGAGAGTTTGCTCTTGCTGGATAGTCACAAACGATTTGATGTCTTTCTTGAGCGTCATCTTTGCAACACGTATGCCAGAGGAGACACCTTTGTAGGCAAAGCTATCCCCCCACACTAAATCCTTGATACAATGAACATCTCCGTATTGCCTCAAGAATGCAACGATGTCCTCGTTGCGCACATTCTCCGATAGGTCATGAATCTTAACCTCAACAGATGAATCATCCATCTGGAGCCGTACCTTGTACTTCACCTTGTTCACCTCAATTTCGTGGCGTTCGTTATCCTGGTCAACAGCGTCCTGGGCGGTCTTGAGCGTGTCACATTTCACGTGTGCAGCGTTTTGCACGTGGTTCATTTGCAGACGTTTCACTTGATCAATTCGTAGTCCCATGGTGTCGTGGACAAAAGAATGGATTTCCTCAAAACTTGGACGCTTGGGGAACACACTAAGGTCCACCTTGAAGGTGTTTTCACGTGGTCGCAGAGTGGTCATTGTCGCAACAAATGCTTTGCTGGCTGCGAGAATGAAATAGAGAACGATTCTTCAGTGTGCACAAAGGCACAAGGCAGGGAAAAAAACACTTGTCACAGAGCTCGAGTTGACTACGTCTGGTCTGGGCAAAAGCTTCGGCCCAACTGAGGTAAAAGCCAAATTTCGTGGATTTCACGCTGTCCGCTAAATCGTGAAATTTAACTAACCCTAGATATGAGTATAAGATGATCGAAAATTTCTCATAAATTCCGATTGTGATATTTTGAGAAAATTTGGATATTTACACAAAACTATTTAGTTTTGACAAAAATACTTAAAATTCATGTTTTTGTTATAGAGTATTAAATGAATGGGAAATATATGAGTATTTCGACCTTATTCGCAATTATTTTTTCAAATAGAATTTTATAAAAAAAAATCTCATCATTACGTATTTTCGAAACAAATTTTCAAATTTATGTTTCTTAATTCGGGAATCAAAGGATCGCCCTTTGAAAACAGATTTTGATAATCAAAGCAACAATTTTGCAAAAACTTCACATTTTCGAAAAAAAACTCAAAATTTTGGAACAATTTGATACTGATGCCGCCAGAAAAAAAAATGCTTTTGAAAATATGTATTTTTCTAATTTTTACTTTAAGTAATGTGTTATGACTATCGAATTGAACACAGAAAATAGTTTTATTTTGCAAAATTTCAACCTTAGTTGGTTGAATATTAACTATTTTATTAGTGATTTATCTTAAAATATAGCAAAATTCATCAGATTAAAACTTCATCAGTTCCTTATGTAAAATTAAACATTTTTTTCGACAAAAAAATCTGACCTTATTCCCGCATAAGCAATTCTCAATAAAATCGATCTTTTAATTAATTTTAATTTTAAGGTTTTTTTAAACCAGCTGAAACTTTTTTAGTGCCTTCGGTATGGTCAAAGGAGCTATTTTGCTTAATTAGTTTGTCCATATTTTTTTCAGGACGTAATATTGAATGGTTGGCCCTTTTTAAATGTTAGTCCTGATTTATTTATTTTTGAAAATATTGTTTTCGAAGAGATCGGAAAATTATACGAATGTATTTTAACATTGAAAATCGGACCATTAGTTACTGAGATATCGACATCGGAAAATTGTGGGTTGTTTCGTTGAGGCTTAGAAAACTTCAATTTTCTTGTTTCTTTATCTTCAAGCCGCTGTATCTCAGCAACCAGAGGTCCTATCTTCAATTTCTCTCAGACAATTTCATAGCAAATTTACTGAACTTAAAAAAAAAATCACTCATGGTCACTTTTTTTTTAAATCGAAAAATTGAAAATATTTCGTAAAAATCAAACTTTCGGTGGCTTTATCTTGATAACAAAGCCCTTTATCAAAAAATATGTAAAGTACTTTCCGATTGCAAATTCAATTTTACATAAAAAAATTTAGGTTATTTTTTTGGTATAAAATTTTGATTTTTTCCAAAAATCACTATTTTTTCAAAAATTCATCAATCGGTGGCAGATTTTTTAAACCATATTTCTAAATAGCTCAAAAGTAGCGGGTTTTTGTCCCCTGAAACATATAAAAAAAATCTCGAAAATTAAAAAAATACGTATTTTGGGTGATTGAGTTTTTGTGAAAAAAATGTGAATTAAAAAATCGGCAATTTTTTTCCGTGTACCTATTTTTTTCTCGATAGCCCGCAATTGCTACAACTTTGCCGAAGACTCCAAATTGATCAGAAAATTCACTCAAAAGTTACAGCTGTTTAAATATTTACGCACCATTTGTGTATGGACAGCCACCAAAATTGTATGGAGACTTGTATGAGTGAACCAACGACACAAAATTGCTTTTTTGGTGATAGGGAAGGCCTCCGCAAAAGTTTGAGCCAAATCAAAAAATACAAAAAATAAAAATGGTCGGAATCGGCCGATTTCGTAGAGAATTGCTCAGATGTAATAAGAACCGTAAAACGGGGTGACTTTGATAGCCGGGGTGACTTTGATAGGTTTACGATTTTTCTGCAAAATGAAGAGTACAATTAAAATACGTACGGAATGGTTCAGAATCATATTGACCGTGGTAGAGAAGTGTTCAAGGTACATCAAGAAAAACTTTGCATAAAATTTTGAAATTTTTAAAAAGTTAGTTAACTATAATTAAGAAAATGTTGATGAAAGTCATTATTTAAAACTTCTCAAAGTGTCATGATTTTCTCAGTGAACATGATTTTGAATTGGAAAACGGAATGCATTTTCCGGTTCTTTGGACAATTTTCCACTAGGAGAATGTTAAATAAGTTTGTAAATAATAAAAATTATGTGTCCTTGAAATACAATTTAAAAAAATCTCCAAAATTATAGGCAATTTCAGTTTTACAAATTTCATATTAAATGTGAAAACTTGTGATTCGTGCTTTGTATTCAGTTTAAAATGCAATATAAATCGATAATTTTATAAACAAAACTAGTTTTAACAAATTTTAGGCAAAATTCCTACTTTTCAACAATTTTATGTAAAATTTATTAGTATTTTGATAAAAAGCTTATAAACTTAGTTAACTAAATATAAACATTGATTTTACATTTAGCGACCATCCCTGTTCCCCCAAAGCCCTTAGGAGCACACATTCTAACTGATGACAGTATCGCGCATCTGATATCACACTCTCCACTCACACACTTCAACCTAGCCTGCGAACACCTCTACCGACCTAGTCACCACCACCTCGGAGGATGATGTCATTAACAGTTCCGCTACTGGCACTTTGGGCGCGGACGACCTGCTGCAGAACTTTCCTACCAGACAGGTCCCACAAATGACCAGGTCGTTTTCGCAATCTGACCGCGTCATTTCCCGCGTCAACCCGAAACCCCAAATCGGACACCTTTGCCGTGTTCGACACACCTTCCCGGAGGAGGATTGCAATAACAAACTAATTTAAATTTAAATAAATTTGTTAACAAGATAGTACGACACGAGGGGGGGTGACACTCCCGGAAGGGGCTCGTTTCTGGTGATCGGCATTTTTGGGGGTTGACATTATTCTTTGTGAAAAAAAAAATCAAACAAAATTCTTAAATTTTTCAAATGTTCTGAACTTTGAGAAATTCTTTTAAAAACAAGACTCAGAATTTTTTTTAGAAGAACTGAACCACCTACCTTCGATTGATGTCGGCGTAGTCGATCTCGCCGACCTTGTTGACGCAGGAGGACACGTTCACGATGCGGGACCGGGCTTCGGGCGTTCCGGCGGCACGCAGCTGGGGCAGCAGCAGGTGGGTCAGCAGAAAGTGGCCGTAGTAGTTGATGGCCATGTGCGACTCGAAGCCGTCGTCGGTCAGCTTGTACGGGACGCACATCACACCGGCTGGAAGAAGGGAGGGGAGACATTTTAGTAGAACGATGGATCAGGATCAGGAACATGTTGTTCGTGGGAGATTTATTGTTTGCAAGTCGTTTGTAGTTGGGTCGTGTTTTAATTGCACAAAATTTTGGCAAACAAATTTGTCAAGGTTTGATTTTAACAAAATAAAATAATATTTCAGAAACATCCATCTTTGTTATAACTTTCCACACGCAGAAAAATAAGGCATATTTGAATCAACAAAACGTTTTGTTGATTTGAAAATCATTATTAAACGTCAAAGCAGCTTTTTCGAAACAACAAAAGACTTTTGTGGACTTGAGAAAATCAAGGTTTGTTTCAACGCGAAATCGTCGTTGATTATATTCAACAAAAAATTTGTTGATTCAAACCTCGTACAGGATGATTCTACAAAACTTTTTTCTGCGTGCATATAAGATATTTTTTTTTGCTTTTTTGGGATATATTGACCATATAAAACCATTATTTTTTTTATCAAAATCGGCCAATTTCGACCATTTTCAATTTAAGTATTTTTTTATTTGGATAAATTTTTTTGCGTGTCTTCCTTATGACAAAAGCAGTACAAATACAAATCTCCTCACAATTTTGACTGCTGTTAATACAAAAATGTTATGTACATATTTGAAAATCTATAACATTTGAAGGAATTTTCTGATCGATTAGGTGTTTTCAGAAAATCTTTAGGCATTGATGAGGACTTTTAAGCAAAAAAAAAATCAATAAGATTGCTAAAAAGTAATTGAAGATTGGACCTCTCATTGATGAAACACTGCGAATAAAAATAAAGAAACAAGAAAATTTATTTTTTCAAAGTTTTATTCAAACAGTTTTTTATTTTTTAACAGAGGAAAGTGGGGCAAGACGACTAAAAAGTATGGGGCAACGGGAATAATCGCTCGTACCATTTCCAATATGTTCAATATGAGGAATTGTAACTAGCGATGTAATACTTTGATTCTACTTCTTGAATGGTGTATTTTTGAAATCCGTTGTTTTCTTATAACATTTGGATAGCCTCATTTTATCAAAATACCATTTTTCCTAGATCAGTAGTGTCCCTACCAATGATTTGCATCTATTATAAAGTATAATTCTGGAGTTTTTTTTGAAAAGGTCCAATAAACCTAATTTTCAGTTTTTGCTTTTTGGGTGTTTTTTAATACCCCTGACTCAAGGCGGTCTCAAAAACACCCAAAAAGCAAAAACTAGAAATTTGGTTTATTGGACATTTTCAAAAAAAACTCCAGAATTTATCTTTTGGTTATTTTGTTAAGAGCTTTTAAAAATCATGTTCAGGTGGGGCAAGTGGATGGATATGGATTTAAAGTATGGAAAAAATTACGAATTGCTGCAACAACATATTTTATTGCGAAATAAATACATAAACTTACTTGAAACTGATAAACAAAGGTTAAAAAAAATGTTAAAATATTAGTAAAATATTATTATTTCATCTAAATATGAAAGTTTGAAACGTTACTTTCTAATCCATTCAAACTATTCTAAACTGATGTGTCTAGGTGATAACAGTTCAACTGTTAGCAAATTTACATGTTGTTTCATGCATTGTTCCACTTGCCCCACTAGTTGAGTATAACGTACGGAAAATGAAAATTTAAAAAAAAAATTACAGTATAAAACAGGATTTTTTGAAACTTGTTCTATCAATGTCTCAGTAATATGATGATGATTATCAAAAAATCAGACTGAAGTTTTTACGTTTTTAATGGGTTTTAACGAGCAATTTCTTAGCATGTTACACTTGCCCCACCTTCCCCTACCAATATCTCAAAAACTTATAGGCCTTTTATTTTTATAATTTTGGAATCAAGACAAACATATCAAATGGGAGTGATATTGAATGTATGGCCCTTTGGAAACATTAGCCTTAATTCCAAAATTGAAAATCGAACAGGGGTAGGGGCAACCTTTTCCGTTTTCCGAAAATTCAAAAATCTGTATCTTTTGAAAGAACCTTTTGATCAATGTGTCTTTGGCATAGTTGTCGGTATGGTTGAGGATTACTCGGAAATAAATAGATCCACGGACACTATTTTTTATTGATTTTTTAAATCATTACTCGTAAAAAAAATGTATTAAAAAAGTTGCAGTGGTAATGCTACAGGCATAACCATAATGACGAAGAACTTCGGACACAAACGTATATGAAAAGTTTTAAGAATTATGATTTGCATTCCTTCATATTTAGTCCATTGAATAATTTTATGAATTCAGAAATAGGGATTTAATGTTGGATTTTATTTATTTATAAACAATTATTTGTTTAAGAATGAATCTTTCGTGGTTTCCGGAGCAATAGTCCTGAATAGACCAGATGTTTATGAAATTCTGAGAGCAGAACTAGAATTGATTCAAAATCTGCCAGTCGTGAGATATCCGTCCGCTAATTTCCTTACGGAAGTATGAATGGTTAATCTGGAACGAAATAAAGTAATACATTAATTCCAGATTGTTCTTTTTGTGTTGCATTTCATTAGTTTGCTTTGGATTGACTTTCGAGCTCTTTCGTGAGATATTTGGTGGTCCTGAAAAGGACCGTTTGTTTTGAGTGCCCTGAAAAGAAAATTTGATTAGTGGTGATCCTGGGGCTGTCGTCTTTGGTGTTTTTGGAATGTTCGTCCTTCCTGTCATTCGTCCTTCCTGTCGCTCGTCCTTCCTGTCAATCGTCATCGTTATAGTGGGTTTAAATCTGAAAATAAATGGATGATCTCTGCAAAGATCTTGATCGGTAGATTTGTTGAAATTAGTAGAGGTGTTATTTATGTGAACTCGTATGTATGTGTGTATATGTTTACGTGTATGTGTGATTGTAAGTGTGATTGTATGTGTGTGTAGAAGAGTTTAAATATTTAATCAATGGGAAAATATCATTGGGTGGTGGGAAAGGAGGGGGATTTAAGTGTAACATAACTTATTTTTAAAGTATGCACTGTTCACTTCACTTCAGCTTAACCTATTATGTACATTTCATTGGATCCCTATGTGTTTGTGTATTATTGTAAGGGAAGGAGGTTATGTAGTTGTGTCAATGTCTCAATAGTAACAATGAATTCAATTTGTCCTTAATCTAATAAATGAACAGTTCATTGTGAGTGTGTGTTAGTGTCAGTGAGGTTAGTATTTAACAATAAATTTTCTTCTTCGGTTTCATTTTTGTCTTCTGTTGGTGTAGATGCTGTTGTCAAATCCAGGTTGTAGTTGTTGTAGTCGAATCCAGGTTGTAGTCAAATCCAGGTTATAGTTGTGCGCAATCAGTCATGCGCAGAGGACAGCTGTTCAGATCGCCTGAGATGGTTCGGATGCTGCTGGTCTTAGGAGAGACAACATCGGCCGATGATACGAGAAATATGCAATGTACCGCGTGACCTCCGCCGTCATGTTCTTTGTGAACGTAAGGTCAAGAGCTGTACCACCAAGTGTGGTCGTCTTCTTCGTATCATTGCACAAACTCAGCATGAAATGTTCTCGCATATAACCCACGAAGTCTGCACTATCCTCCTTGGTGATGTCAAGATTGAAGTCTCCGGTAACCACCATTGGCGTATCCACGTAGGCAGTACGAATCAAATTGCGAGCAAGGAACCATATTTTCTGCTTCGTTGTGGTTCCTGGGGAGATGTATACTGATACCAGCAGTACTTCAGTACCCATCACCATCACCTTTGCTGCACAAATATCTCCGTACTTTTCTGCCTTGCCGAATTCTTGGTCGCGTTCGTTGCCCACCACTTCAAGCGTATGAGGGACTGCCAAGGTAGTATCCGGATCGGTCGTATTCTGGTAGATTGCAACACCTCCCGATCGCACACCAACCCGCTTCGATTGGATGATACAGGTAAAACCTTCTATTTCCTCTGAGGAGTGGTCATCCAGCCACGTCTCACTCAGTGCTAGAAAGTGAACCTTGGGAAGTATGGGATCGGTGGTTATATCCAACTTGTGAGCTCTCAAACTCTGTACGTTGATGGTCATCAACGTGGTGGCAGGTCCGCTGCTCTCTAAGACCTCACCCACTTCGTCCACAATGGTGCGCAAACGGTGATTCTGCAAACGCTTGTACTCGTTACGCAGTTCTCGCATTTTGGGCTGTCACAGCCTTTCGCATGGTGGAACTTGAAGTCTCCCTTTGAGTTGGTCAAAAAGAGGCCCTGCAGCGACTTCACACGTGATAAACCGACGTACACCATTTGCTGATCCTGGGACTTATCATAGTCGTACACAATCTTATCAAAGGTTCCACCTTGAGATTTGTGTATGGTAAGGGCATTAGCTGGTGTAACCGGGAACTGTATGCGCTTGCATTTAATGCGGTTACCCAGATCGATGTTTGCGGATCGCTTCACGATTGGAGTCAATCTGACTGCAAGATGTCGGGTCGTGTGCGTATCATAGGCTCCACCTCTTTCCTCGCAATGATCCCGATCTGCGCGTTTTCAAATTTGATCCAAAGTCTCATGATGCGATCCTCTGAGTCATCAACGCCCTCTTCGACATACATCAAGTCCCCAATTGCACCATTCACTATGCCATCTTCCACATTGACATTTGTGGTGACCATGTAAGGCATTCCAGGACAGAACTTAGTTGTATACTGCAAACCTGCCGTTTCAGCCAGACTCATCTTGTAGAGTTTGATACGAGCAGTTGCCAGTTGCTCTGCAGTCTTGTATCCCACAAAGGTGTCGTCTGCTGTGCAATCTAGCCCGTCAATGTTTCTCAGCGCTTCGTTGTTGTAGCTGGTTACGTCAATGTTCCGATGGAACAGTCGTACCGCCCCGCCAGTGTCCTCCTTGCTCAGATCCTCTTTTGTGAAGAAACGGCTCTCGATCAGTTTGGTTTCATCGGCGGTCAGTTTCAGCCCATTACCAATCTTGGTAAGAATGTCTGAAAACTGCTTATCCGCCTGACGCATAACCTGTTTGAGCTCGTGAAACATCAACGACTGCCACACCACAGCGCCACAGATGGAGTTCGACGGAGGCTTGAACACGGCGCGAGCATTGACTGGGGGCAACTGCATCAAATCTCCACTCACCAACACATTCACACCGCCATATGCAACATCATAGATCATGTAAACATCCTGGAGGCGTATGTGTGCGGTATTCAGGGTGTGGGCGCCAACCATGCTGACCTCATCGATGATGTGGAACTTGATATGCTGCATCTCGTTCCTGTACATCTGGAGCGTTTCGAAATTCATCTTCGTTGCCTGGCGAGACATGGTGATGTGGTAAGCGTGGTGCAGGGTGGTTCCACCAATTGCGCTGGCTGCTTTTCCAGTCGAAGCTGAAGCTACATACGCGTTGTCGCGGGAGTTGTGAGTTTGGCTGTACCGATTGATCGTTTCCATAAGCGCACGCAATACGAAGGTTTTGCCGCTTCCTGCCGGACCGGTCAAGAAAACCTGCAGCGGCTCGTGCTCTTCGTAGCAATGCATCAGATGGATTACGTGCAGAAGCAATGCCCGTTGCTCTGCATTCGTAGCTCGCATCATCTCACAATATGCCTCCTTCGACAACACGTTTGTGCGTTGCTTGATAACAGATCTTAAACCTCTTGTGGGCAGCAGCTCAAAGTCATCATTATTCGGCTGCATGATGACTGTCCGCACCAGCTCGTCGTGCTTTTCGGTTGCTGCGTTGTTCTCCGCTCCATCCTCCAAGTTCGCAATAGTGCGCAGATACTCCTCGACCGTTTGCTCCATATTCAACTCACAGTCGTATTCCTTACGCTTTGCCAAGAGTTGTTCCTCATGCAAATCGTACAACTGGAGGAACTTATTCTGGTCGAGAACATCCACCACCTCATTACGAAATGGCAGAAACAGGAGAACAGATTCGCGCTTATACTCAGTAAGCTCGCTCATACCGAATCCGCGCCAACGCAGCACCCTTGGCTGTGTCCTTTTCTTGTAGCTGTTTTTACCTCTTTCCTGAGAATACCAAGCTACGAACTCAGCCAAGCAGACGTCTTCCAGGCCTTCACGCTCTTCGTACTTCTCGATGATGTTCTTGTTCCACACATCAGTCGAGTCATCGCCAACTCCTTCTGCATCCATGGTCTTGAAGTGCTTCCTGCTTCTTGTCCGGTCTTGGGGCCACGCAGTTGGAATGAACTCAACTTTCTTACTTGCCTCGGACATCGGCAATCGCAGTAGGAACCAGGCTGCTTCCTGAGCGCACATCTCCACGGCTCCAAGCATCTTCAGGCTGATCTTCTTCAGCATCTCGCCGTAGTCCATTTCGGGGTTCTGCTCTTGCATGAGGATCAGCTCTCGGTGCAATCCACTAACACCACGATTGGACTTGTTGACGTACTCTACCAGGTAGTGGCAAAGTTTCTTTTCGTCAACAATAAACTGGAGATCCATGTTCGAACGCAGCTTGTCCGCAATCCATGCGTTGAACGGATTCGTTCGCAGTTCCTTTTCATCCATCGAGCGCTTGTAGAAGACCGTAGGCTGTTTCAGCGATGCACGAACTACATCCAGGTAGTACTCGTATGTACACTCGCAGTGGGCCAGATAGTCCTCAATCGTATCGAATACCATTGTTGCCAGGACATCACGCATTTCCTCAGCGCGTTTCTTCAACTCTTTGCGGCGACTGTCGTCAGCCTTAAGAGGAAGCAGGACCCGTTGTTCCTTCATGGGCCAGTACGGTATATTGAACCGACAGCGCTTTTCCCCTCGTTTTGTGCAAGTGAACGTGCAACGATGAACCTGCTTAGTAGCCGTCTGCGTGGGAAGGTCCTCGAATCTAATGGAAGTGATGGTGTTGATCAGTTCCAGAGTAGCAGGCATGTGCTCGGAAGCAGGTTCCTTGGGATCGTTGGCGAGCCAAAGCACTGCATGGCAGTGGGGACTACCGCGATGCTGGAACTCAATCCGTTTGAAGTAATCGACGACGTAGTACTTCCCGAACGGACTATGAGTTTTCGAACCCAAGATCAAGAGGATGACTTCGATCAGCTTGTTGAAATAGAGGCAGCACGTGACTGGATCTTCACTGACCAATACTGCTCTTTGAAGTGCTGTTAGTTGCTCCATCGGTTCTGTCAAGTCGATCCTGTTCTCTTGATCCGAGAGCTTGTACAGTATCTTCAGCAGTTCGGGCCAGTGAGTCTCGTTAGCACTCATTGTCAAGAAAACCGTCGGCTTTCCCAGCTGTCGAATCATGGCGAACAAATCTTTCTCCCGTATCTGCCAGTACAATGCCGAGTTCGGAATCGATTTCAGCCACGCGAAGTTCCTCTCGATAAGGCTCTGCATGAACTGCGGGTCACTGAGTTGAGCACGGGTCACATTGTTCGTACCTTGGACCCTAAAGGAGCTCGAAACTCCATCGTGAACCCGAAGACGCATGATCTTAACACCCATGTACAGGATGTGAGTCGGCTTTGCTCCACGCCGGTCACGTCGTCTAGTTTCACTGGTAGCCTTATCGTAAGGAGTTACGCGAACCCCTTTCCTGTACGATCGCATTTTTCCTTGGTAGATTCCGGGAAAAGAAAGTTCTTCTGCATACTGATCGTACACGATGGAAGTCGGCATTCTGTTCTGACCAGGAGCAATATTAAGACTCATGTCCTCGTTCCAGAAGACGGTCTGTTGCTGTCCTGCGAACAATTCCGCTTCAGTTTCGAGTACGTCAAGTGCAATTTGGTCATTTTGCTGGGGAATTCTTGGGACATCTCTTGGGATATCCTCGACTTCCGATACTTCCAGCTCAATCAGTTCCTCACCGTCAGTACCTTCTGGTACATCTGGTTCCATGAGGCTTTCATCCAAAACGATACCTTCGCGCTTATACAACGGAGTGTTGATAAGATAGCGAAGCCAAGCTTTAACGACAGACTTCTTGACATATCCCTGCAGGTAGTTAGACTTGTGGATCAATTGCTTTTTAATGCAAACATTAAAGGCGTAATCATCCTCCAATTGACGCGGAAGCATCCGAACCATCTCGTTGACATCAACAGGGACATTTATGATCTGCCCGATGATTGTGTAGCTTCCTAAAATTTCAAAGCACGTTACCAACTACAAAATTCAAAGTTGATAAACAATTTTCACCTCGCGCATGACTGAGCCGACGAATTTGCATGAACGGCAGCCTTGGCGCAATCAACCGCTCGGTGATCGGATCCAGTGGTGGAAGGTTCGCTGGCTTCTCCGGGTAGGTAAATCCGTTTGATGTGGACAAAGTGGGTACTTTTCCATTCCTCAGAGAGTTGTTGCAAGTCTGGCACACCTTGAATCCCGCGACTGACTCAAAGTGGCCTGCCTCGACCAACACTCTCCCGCCATCGCTTGTGATGGGCCTCAAGTCATTGCTGAACCAGATGCGTTCACAAACATTGCAATAATCACCCAGTTTGTTTTCGGTGAACTTTTTGTGAAATGCAATGTCGGCCTTCACGCAATCTGGCTTGCCACCAGCTGTGGCAATCGTACCCGTCTCTACAAAACATTAAACAATTGGGGACACTATTGAAAAATTGTCACCTAAGTGAAGCTTACCCTGACTGCTGGGTACTGATTCTTGAGAAGACTCGTTCGGGACAGAACGAGTTGAAACGATTCCTGTAAGGCATATAAAGATCTAAACAATTGCTTTTTATTTTAATGAAAATATTGTGTTCTGTAGATTCACGTAAGATAACAAGTTTTAAACATAATCATTGATTAGATTCCACCCCAGAATTTTCAACCTAGACGTTATCCAACGTCTAAATTTAACGGATTGGCATATTCAATTGTTTTATTTTAGAACTATTGTGAACGTTATAACAAAACAAAATTTTAAATTTAAAGTTTCATAAAGAATGCGAATGATGTTGCAAGTTCTTGGTTTAAAATCAAAAACATCATAAAAGATTACGATTTTCGTTGAAATTTGAACAGAATAAAGAAACAAATTATGGATTTTCATGAAGTTGAATGGAAATAAATCAATATTCTTGAAAAACTCACCAAGATTTCTCCCGAAATCGGCCCGGGACGTGCCCCCTCTTGAGCGCGCTGGAATCTGGACCGGGTCGGGACGTGGGAAAATCGAACAGGATCCCTACTTCCGCCGGGCATCGGTTCCAGGTTTAAGATCGGGTCACGGCTTGGGTAGAATCGCACAGGGTCAGTGCTTCTGCCGGGCATTGGTTCCAAATCCACAGCTGCTGCAGCATTTCCAACCCCAACAGTACCTCCAAGATCCGCTTCCTCTCCAGGTTCTTCCGCCTTCGGAATTCTCGAACGCGCTCAGTGCTCGTTTTCCGCGGAACCGTTTTTTCGACTCCTCTGCTTCCTCCGCACCGTGCACTTTCAGTTTTTCGCATTCGGAAAGCTCTGACGCGCTCCGTGCTCTTCTTCCGGGGCACCGGCGTTTGGCGCTCCACTGCCTCCACCACCATCTGCTCCACGTCGTCCTCCATCTCCTCCTCGTCACGATCAGCGATCGTCTCGGCTTGCCTCAGTGGTGCCACCACTCCATCCTCCCGCTCACTCTCCTCGCGCCTTCGCTTGCGATGATTCGCCTGGTGTTGTGACATCCTCGCTAGTCGATTTTGTTTTGGGTATGATTTTTGGGTATGATGTTTGTAGGTACTTGAATCGAACGTCCGCGGAAGGGAAGCTCGACGCATCGAACTCAATCAGCGTGTACCACCAAACAGAGACTGTGTGTGTACACGCGTTTGTTTTTGCGCACCACGAAAACAACTTCGAGAATGAGCTGCACCCCAGTCAACTCAATCGGAATTCTGAAACGGAATCCAATTCAATTCGAATCGTTTACGTATTCCGTTTCAAACGCAACAACCGGTACGTACACGGAATCGGTTGTTGCGTTTGAAACGGAATACGTAAACGATTCGAATTGCATTCCGTTTCAGAATTCCGATTGAGTTAACTGGGACTCCCCCCCCCCTGCCAAAATTTCTGAGAAAAACTTAACCCCCGATGACCGACATTCTGCGTAAGGGCTACGCGGGACAGATTTTAAACACAAGTTTGCCACAAAGCTTGCAAATTAACACCACACACACACACACACACACACACACACACACACACACACACACACACACACACACACACCTCATGCAAACATTTTTCCTCGCGCAACGTGATGCCTTGAGCTGAGAAAATTCGTGTTTTAAGATAAAATAACTCTTTCGTGATGAAATTAGTGGCCCTGAAAAGGGCCGTTTTGTTTAGTAGAAATAAAGAATCTCTCGGGTGGGCCGAGTCAGCTGGACAAACTGGACATAAATTGCTCATAGGTTCGTGTCCTCAAACAGCATCGCTTAAAACGGTTTGCGGGTCAGGACTGTGGACTTCTGGTAGCGATGAATTATACGCAGCACGTCCGTTTCGGGACGTGCCATGAGGCATCTTCACTCCTCCGGTGGCCGGTACACTCGGACTGCCTTTGTGGCCAACTGCTTCCGCGGAACCTTTCCTCCTGTAGACTTGCGAGCAGTTTTCAGCCATGACTTTTTACGACGTGACCTCGATGAAAATTGAACAGGGAATGGGGGGGGAGAAAAACTCAAACGCTCTTTTATAACTTCGCGCGATGCGAGAGGCCTTCCCCTATCAGTGAGAGAGTGAGAGAGAAACTATCAGGAAGAAATGAGGGGAGGTACGGAGCAAATTCCATATATAAGAAAATGACAGATTATATTTTTATTCATTCCATCAACGACTTTCAACCCCAAGCAACTCTTCAAGATGAACGGACGCGGCACGGGAGGCAAAGGGCTCGAAAAAGGGCACGGCGGCGCCTGTCCTTCGAGACAAACCCCAGCGAATCAGCGATCCAGCTTCGTAGCTGCCGGAAGCGCATCCCCGAACCAATTAATGAGGAACCGCGCGGTGTACTGAAGGTGTTTTGGGCAATCATCGAGCACGCTAAGCGGAAGATGGTCACGGTCATGAACGCCGTGATCGGCCTGAAGCGATGCACTCTGCAAATTTTCGGGAGATAATAAAGGAGACGTTATAATAAAATAAAAGGCCCTTTTCAGGGCCACCAAATCAATCACGCATCTATTTCCGCTTAAAGATGATTTCTTGACATTTTGACGTTGGATAACGCCTGGAGATTCCAAACGCTTCTTCAGATAATTGAAAATTTTAGCACCATTTGTTTGAAATTTAATCAGCAATTTTCTTTAAACAATTCTGTCTAGATAATTCTGCGTAGTAGGTATTTGTAAAAGTAAGAACATGCTCACACCGCTCGAAAACACACCGCAAACTCACAAGCATACACGTCTACGGATGTTGACAAGCTTACACGGCGTCGGCCAGGACAATCCGGTTATGGCACCGGTGAACCAGAAGACCAATGGCGGGGAGAAGATCAACAATCGGTATTTGTATCTGGGATGTTCAATCCCGTGACCTACCAGGTCATCCTGCTGGGGCTTACAACAGCCAAGGATTGGAAGACAAGCACATGGTGCTCCCCGGATGACGCCCGGACTTGAGTACATGAAGTGTAGCCGCGTTAACGGTAGACTTCAGGGCGCGATGTTGATCAGCGGAACGGAACATAAGGAAACGTGCAAAACTTGATCCTGAACCAGGTGAATCCTAACATCAACGAGGAGGACTATTTCCGAGCAATAAAGTATCTTAAACAACAATCATTCCAATCAAATTGCTTTATAAATTAAAATAAATGCGCCACATAGTAACTAGTGCTAACAAATTTGCGCGCGAACTACTCTTTGACACATGTTTCGTCTTCCGCACCTCCGGCCGATCATGCCGGGCCGCGTGAGCTGGGCGACAATCTTGCGCGCCGTCCCAAACCGGATGAAGCTGTTCCACAGCAGCACACAGGCGATTCTTGTCGCTCAGGCATCGCTTCCCCCTTCGCCACGCTGCTGATTGAAGAACGAGGTTGCCGAAGCAGGCATGATGATGGCGTTGGCCGCCTGCAGCTTTTCGATAATGTCCGGGATTGTTTGAGCGGGGCTGGCCGTGGCAAAGATCGCCACCGTCGGAAGGGTGGAGTCGATGATGCCGATTGCTTCGTAGCCGATTATCGGGCTGAGGTTTGTCTGTTATGAAGAGTTGGATTAGTTGTGGGTCGCTCTAGATGTCAACAACTCAATCTTTTCGGCCATAATCCTCGTGGAACAGCTGATATACCTCGATGGTTAACCCGGACGATGTCTCGCCTGCAGAATGAAAAATGAATAGCATTACATCACCCGAACGCCTCAAACAAGCTAGAAATCACTTACCTGCCAAGTACTTATTCTTGCCGATCGCAGCTGCCCTTGGGCAGCAGAGGTGCAGCCCGAGCGTCCGTCGGGAAATGGCCAACATCACTGCAATCTAGCGAAAACGATTGCCTTCCTTTCGATCGAATATGTAATATTAACCACTCGCGAAAAAACAACTTTGCGCTTCCCTTTGAGCAGAATTTCCGTCAGTGCGAGCTACGATGGGGAAAAACAGCAAACGTCAAAAAATCTATGTTTGTATCTGTGGCGAGATTCGCTCAAAAGGGTGGGAATTGTACACGTTTATGAAGTACTGTAATTGAGCTGTCATCGGAGTCAGGGTTGCCAGGTTGCAACATTACAGATTTTTCAAGTTACCTACATAATAGAGTTATCCACGTGCGCATGTATTACGTATACGTACACGAATAGATTCTTTTTGCCTTCCTACTGCATTCGCCACCAAGATTTCTTCGTGGCACGAAATGCCAAAACAAAAAACTATAAATATAGGTCGATTTCGCATTTTCATTCTCATATCAACCTCGACAGTGAACGAGGAAACATCGGCTGAAGGCGAGAAGCAGACACGGTCGTCGCGAGCTGGGCTGCAGTTCCCCGTCGGACAATTCAACCGATTCCTAGTGAAGGGCAACTACGCCGGTGCCCGGTCTTCCTGGCTGCCGTGCCAGAATATTTGGTGGTGGAAGTCCTCGAGCTGGTTGGAAATGCTGCACGGGACAACAAGAAGACTCGCATTATCCCTCGCCATCTGCAACTGGCCATCCTGAACGACGAGGAGCTTAACCGGCTGATGCTCGGGGTCACGATTTCGCAGGGCGGCGTTTTGACGTAGACTTACGTCTTTGTCGAAGGTACTGGGGTGTCATTCCAAAAAACCCGGGCCGAAGGCCCTGGATTACTGCGTCATCCGTCAAACGCTTATATCTTCCTTCCCTCTAATCGAATCGACACGATTTATGTGCCATTCGATTCGAAAATTATTCAGCAATTTGCTATAAAACTTTCATTGTTGGCAAAATAGTTTAACTATTGAAACAATTGAATGTTTTAAAATGTTTTCAAAATGCAGAGATTTTGCAAGCAAAATGAGCGCTTCCCACTCACGGACGGGAATGTCAGGGGAAAATCATCCGAGCAACGCCACCGAGTGTCGGTCGCGAAAAAGGAGGGGAAGTAGCAGACCGGAATCATATATAAGAACGCGCGTTCAGCCCATTCTATCATTCACGTCTCAGACGTCGGACCGGCAGCAGCAGCAGCAGTAAAGCTCAGCCCAGAGCAGCAGCAGGAGAGAGGGACCAGGACTGGAAAAGAAGTGCGCATCGCCTTCTCGTCGTCACCGTCAGCCAGTTGCCTCTCGATGGCCGGACCGTTAGGATCTTTCGTGGTTGCTGTGGTTCGGAGGTGCTTCAATCCCCATCCCTCGTCCCACCCGGGACGAGGCATCAACAAGATGAGGCGCGCGCCTGCTGCCTTCCGCCGAAAAGCCTCTCGTGGGTCAAGCCTTGGTTGTTAAACAATCGGGACATCCAACTAGCTCGTCGCATTCGCGGCGAGCGCTTCTGAAAGATTTACGTCTCATCAAATTCTAGTGTTGAAAGAGTTGCCCACGTCCCACCCGGGACGAGGCAGCGAGCTAATTTGAATTTAAATTTCAGGAACAAATTTTGGTCTTCGGGGGCGACGGATTGCACAGCTTTCTGAGGCTGCTCTCGCCCCCAACCCCTATGCCCCTCCCCCTCCCCCATTCGGCTCGCTAAAATTCCTTCGTCTCTTTCTTTCCTCTCTTTGCCGTTCGTTCGTCTTCTTCGACGGCCATGCCTCACGATCTTGAGCAGTTAAGTGAGGAACATGATCCAATTTTACTCGAGGCTGATTCGTTTGGGGATATTTGTGCCACAAAAGTTTCAGAAAATGGATTCAAACATTGTTTGATGTGTATATTTCGCCAAGTGCAACATACAAACAGAAAATTTCTTTCTTGATCCGGAATTTGTTCTGGTATGCAAAGCAGGACATCCGCATTGTTGTGTCTGGGGATTTTAACATTGATATCCTCAAACCGGAAAATTTGAAATTTGTTGATTTTATGAATTATGAAAGAGTACCTCAAGCTTGATCTGCTTTCCAATCCTTTGGGCGCACATGCCTTGACCTTGTTTTTGGTAGAAATGTTCTGACACAGTCACGAAGGTATGTTTCGTATTTTAGTTATCATCGGCCGATTTTGACTTTGGTTGATACACCAGCCTAATATAAATTTCGCACCACAATCATTTGCAAATACTACACGCTTTCCTAAACAACTTTGTAGGTTTTGCATCCATCAACAACGCCAGCACCTGCAGCATCCACCGCGGCCTATCACCCATCTGGACAGAACATCTCTCTGCTGCAGCCTTGCGACCAACGCCACCATCCAACTCTAATCGGTCCTTTTTAGGGCCACCAATTTTCTCACGAAAGAGTTCTTCTTGTTCATCATTCCCACCAAACACTACCACCCCGAAATAACGCCCTTAGCTGAATTCCATCTCCCATTCATGATCATATTCCGTAAATCTATTTAAAGAATATAGCTAATTCTTCAAATTAATATATGGAAAACCCACATGTCCACATATCTAAATTTTACGTAAGTCTACGCCATTCCGGTTATGTCTGTGACATAACTACTTTGACTTTTACTGAGCATTCATGCCGTCCTGCTGCCGAAGAAGACCCAGGAGGAGATTCAGAGGCGGCAGCGAATTAATTTTTGACAAAACCGTCCTTTTCAGGACGAACAACAGTTTCACGAAAGAGTTACTCTACAATCAGTTCCATTTCAAGCAAAACAATGTAAAGGGGCCAATGCGAGTTTGTTAAAAAAGAGTCTATCCTGCTCACGTCAGTGGATGTTTACATTATAAGTGAGCAGGATAGACTCATTGTTTACATACTCACATTGGCCCCTTTGCATTGTTTTGCTTGATTTATTTGAGCAAATTTACTCACAATTTTGCAATTCAGTTGCCAATTTATCCCCTCTAGTGATCAAATCGCAGCCCTGCATTTACCAGTTTTGTTGAAAAATGGCCTGGGAAATTACAGAATAGTTCAGCATTCTAAAGCTTGTGTGCCAACTCAATTCAATTGAGTTATTCTGCCTCTTTTTGTGCATTTTGTGCCACAGAAAGTTTCCATCGCAGTGGGCGATGTTTCACTTGTCGTGCTCACACACACGCACAAGCGTGCATGGCACTTTATCATTTAAAATGTAACTTAGCGGAACATTCCTAAGGGGGGGGGGGGGGGGTTCGTCACATTTCACTCTCGACAGTTAGAGAGTGGATAACGATGCGGCACGGGCGGAAAGGTGAAGAAGCAGCATCTCGAGTGTGACCTTCGCTCACCATCGGAAGGTGAGACGGTGGTCTTGCGGAAACGCAAAGAAGCCGAATTCATCGATACCAGTGACCCGGTATACCTGGTGGCGGAGATGCTCGAGCTGGGTGGACTAAAATGTTCTATTTTGTCTCGATGGGGTACTGTTTTTGTAAGGCTGTTGCCAGCACTTGGCGACAGCAAAGGAAATTTTAGCAGCAAACATTAAACAAACCGCAAGAAATGCACAGCACTGCAGGATGTGATGGAGGAGGAAAGGAAGGGAGGGAGGGAGGAAGGTGGACTTTTCTTTCAACTTGGCGCATCACCTGTTGATTTTCGCTGCTACCCATTTTCTATTCGCTCCGGTGGAAACTCAACCGAACCAGGTGGAAACGATAATTGTCCCTTGTTCCGTGACAATTATCGTTTCCAACGACCGTATCACGCGCAGGTTTGGCCATCCGTGGTCCCAAAACTGGTTTTGCCTGCTGTCAAGGCGGTCCGATGTCCATTTTCAGCGCGCTCCGGTTGATTTTCTGTCGAATTTGTGGTCTCGGGGTTGGTTCAATTTTGCTAAGTCCGAGACGATTTTAGGTACTTGAATCGAACGTCCGCGGAAGGGAAGCTCGACGCATCGAACCCAATCAGCGTGTACCACCAAACGGGAAATGTACCGCTCAGAAATTGTATAAAAGAGTTTTTCGTCGCTCGAGCGATACTCATTTCATCGTCAACCGTTCCAGCAGACGCATTAGCAGCAGCAACAGCTCAACTGATATGGCCAAGCAGCGCGATTTGGGCATTTGCCCAGGATTAATGGGCCAGTTGCCTCTGATCGCGGAAAATGTAATTTCTCTGCCTCCTGTGCCGGAAGCGGAAAGTAGAATTATCTCTACTCGATTTCCGTTTGTTTACAAAAGGAAACTTAAAAGCGAGCATCATACTCAATCAACCGAATGATGATGTTTCCAGAGTGAACTAATTTTCTCAAACGGCCCTTTTCAGGGCCACAACTAATTTCACGAAAGAGTTGCTCTTTATTCTACTGTCTTAATTAATTTTTTTGAGTCTCTGTAGAATGTCGTTGGCCTTTCCGAGGAGGCCATCTGCGCCGAAATCAATTAATCCGCAAGTATATTTACATTGCTCTCCGTAATCAACATTTACAAAATAAGAACAAATTAGAGCGTGATTCAGAAGACGCAACCTTTCTTTCATTTTAATTTTGGAATAAAACGAATCTTAATAAAAATAGTACCAGCTGTAAAATTGCTCAAATTGCTGGACTTCTTTGTCAAAATGCTTATGCGCCTTTTTTAAGTGTTACGCCAGAAGCTATTTGTTCAAGTCCCAAACGTAACCTCTAAATTTGACCTTGTAAATCGAATCTGCCCGGACTTTTCAAGATATAACTCTTTCGTGAGAATTTTTATGGCCCTGAAAAGGGCCGCTTGTTTTTTTATGAATCGCTGCATACTTTGTCAACTCTCCGGGCAGCAGCAGTCGTACGGTGATCTGGATCTCCCGCGAGGACACTTGCGATGGCTGGAGCGCCGATCTTCCTGGCCGGAACGCCGAGTCAGCAGCAGTCGACTTTTCGAAAAATTCGATCTGTGGTATCTTCTTCAATGGACCGCCGAGAAATGATGAAAATTTAGGCACTGGTTTTGTGCGCAAAACGCGTCAACGCATGCTCCGCCCCTTTTGCTCGTTGTACCGTTCCTACGGCATTCTCTTTGCCTTCCTACTGCATTCGCCACCAAGTTTTCTTCGAGGCACGAAATGCCAAAACAAAAAACTATAAATATAGGTCGATTTCGCCTTTTCGTTCTCATAACAACATTGGCAGTGAACGAGGATACATCGGCGAGAAGCAGACACGGTCGTCGCGAGCTGGGCTGCAGTTCCCCGTCGGACAATTCAACCGATTCCTAGTGAAGGGCAACTACGCCGGTGCCCGGTCTTCCTGACAACAATATTTGGTGGCGGAAGTCCTCGAGTTGGTTGGAAACGCTGCACGGGACAACAAGAAGACTCGGATATCCCTCGCCATCTGCAGCTGGCCATCCAGAACGACGAGGAGCTTTACTGGCTGATGCTCGGGGTCACGATTTCGCAGGGCGGCGTTTTACCGAACATTCATGCCGTCCTGCTGCCGAAGAAGACACAGGAGGAGATTCCGAGGCGGCAGCGAATTAATTTTTGACAGCGCGTCGTTTACAAAACCGTCCTTTTCAGGACGAACAAAATTTTCACGAAAGAGTTACTCTACAATCAATTCCATTTATTTGAGCAAATTTATTCATGATTTTGAAAATTTGTTGCCAGGGGATAACCCCTGTAGCAGCCCTGCATTTACCAGTTTTGTTGAAAAATGGTCTGGGAAATTACAGAATAGTTAAGCCCTTTTCAATTGTTCTGAGTAATTTGGGCTCTTCTTGCGCATTTTGTGCCACAGAAAGTATCCATCACAGTAGGCGATGTTTCACTTCTCGTGCACACACACACACACACACACACACACACACACGCACAAGCGCGCATGGTATTTTAGTAATTTAGCACACATAAACAGTGGTTTCATGCAAACTCTGTGGTGAATTTGATTTGATAATTTAAAATGTAAATGAAGGAACATTCCTGAGGGGGAGGGGGGATTGTGCCTACGTCACCGACTTTTCATGTCAACAACCATTCGAAATTTTCAAGAACAATTCTTTCGTGAGAAATTTTGTGGCCCTGAAAAGGGCCGTTTGTTTCAATTTGCTGCCTCCTCCTACTTGCAGCCACAGCTTCGCTCAATCTGCCGTCTGCGGGTAAACCGCCTGTTTCCAAAAGGTCTAATGAACCCAAGGAAAATCGACGGAATTGAACGTATCCAGAAATCGTCGGCTTCCTCTAAACAGCGCACAAAGCTGTGTTGGATTTCCGTCTGCGTTGCTTCGACTGGCCCGTTTTCCATTGTTGCTGCTTTTCTGCTTGGCGCCTCCTTTGCCTCCCTAGCCGCGTCCAGTCCACTGAAGAATTTGCTCCGTCAGTAAGATGATCGTTCGAAAGTTGTTGGTTGAATGAGAAAAATCAGACCTGCCACTTTCTTATATATTGTTTCCTCTCTACCTCCCCAACTTTCCTTCGGAAAGTTTCTCTCTCACTCTCTCGCTGGAAGGGGAAGGCCTCTCGCGTCTGCGCGAAGTTATAAAAGTGCGTTTCAGTATTTTTTCCCCATTCCCTGTTCAACTCTGATCGAGGAAACATCAGTAGCAGCGACACCAGCATAAGCAGTAGCAGAAAAAATAGCTGCATCACCTGAGGAAAGACCCCGCGGCAGCAACTGGCATCGATAGCAGCCCCAAAGGGTGCGCTGGCCACCGGAGATGTGCAGAAGCCTAACGATATCGTCCGTCGCTACCAAAAGTCCACGGAAATGTTGCCCTTCCAGCGGCTGTTGCGTGAGATTGCCCAGCACTTCAGGATGGACAAGCGCTTTTAGAATTCAGCCGTGATGCGATGCTACGATCAAAACTGGCTCGGCGCATCCGGAAGAATGTTCCTTTTCTCTGAAACAAACGGCCCTTTTCAGGGCCAACAAATTCATAACGAAAGAGTTGTCTCATTCCTCAACGGTAAAAAATGTGTTTTCGAAGCAAACGCCAAACCGTGACGTTTGCTGATTGTCGAAAAGTTTAGTTTTCTCTGCTTGCAAAACAATTGTTGGGGACATGCATGTGTGTGTGTGTGTGTGTGTGTGTGTGTGTGTGTGTGTGTGTGTGTGTTCTTAAACGACATTTGAAAGTGCGGAAACGGTCTTCTTCTCATTCTAAAACGTGTAATGCAATGTCGTATCGCATCTTTTGAATGTTGCTCCAGACTTCTACGCGTTGAATGACGTTTAAGTATTTTCATGTATGTGAGTATGAGTACGTGAGTAACTCACGTTAAACTAAGCATGTGCAGGATGATTTAAGCAATAAACTCTTTCGTGATCGATTTTAGACCTGAAAAGGGCTCTTATTATTTATTGGTCGGGCCTGGACAGCCCTCAAGAATTGAGGCGTTGGCAAGTGCAACGTACATTTAAATATGTTGGCCACGGCGATTTTCTTGGCGGCGGTCGGTTTTTTGGCAGCAGCCATCCTTCAGGCCATGCACCCTGCCTCCAGGCCATCTGCTCCCGGGCGTCCAGACCGTCTGCTACCGGGCCACCAAGCCATCTGCTCCTGACGTCCTCCAGGTGGTGGCCACTACTGCCAAAATGTCAAATTCCATGTCCAGTATCAAAATCCCTAAAGTTTGATACCCATATTGCCCCAACTCTTATGGTTCCGCAAATGTCCCCTTATCGGAACATCCCCGGGGCCTCTGGCCACTACAGGTGGTGGCCACTACTGCTAAAAGGTAAAATTTCATGTCCAGTATCAAAATCCCTAAAGTTTGATACCCATATTGCCCCAACTCTTATGGTTCCGCAAATGTCCCCTTATCGGAACATCCTCGGGGCCTCCGGCCACTACTTCCAAAATGTCAAATTTCATGTCCAGTATCAAAATCGCTAAAGTTTGATACCCATATTGCCCATACTCTAATGGTTCCGCAAATGTCCCCTTATCGGAACATCCCCGGGGCCTCCGGCCACTACAGGTGGTGGCCACTACTGCTAAAAGGTAAAATTTCATGTCCAGTATCAAAAACCCTAAAGTTTGATACCCATATTGCCCCAACTCTTATGGTTCCGCAAATGTCCCCTTATCGGGACATCCCCGGGGCCTCCGGCCACTCCAGGTGGTGGCCACTACTGCCAAAATGTCAAATTTCATGTCCAGTATCAAAATCCCTAAAGTTTGATACCCATAATGCCCATACTCTAATGGTTCCGCAAATGTCCCCTTATCGGAACATCCCCGGGGCCTCCGGCCACTCCAGGTGGTGGCCACTACTGCCAAAATGTCAAATTTCATGTCCAGTATCAAAATCCCAAAAGTTTGATACCCATATTGCCCCAACTCTTATGGTTCCGCAAATGTCCCCTTATCGGAACATCCCCGGGGCCTCCGGCCACTACAGGTGGTGGCCACTACTGCCAAAATGTCAAATTTCATGTCCAGTATCAAAATCCCTAAAGTTTGATACCCATATTGCCCATACTCTAATGGTTCCGCAAATGTCCCCATATCGGAACATCCCCGGGGCCTCCGGCCACTCCAGGTGGTGGCCACTACTGCCAAAATGTCAAATTTCATGTCCAGTATCAAAATCCCTAAAGTTTGATACCCATATTGCCCCAACTCTTATGGTTCCGCAAATGTCCCCTTATCGGAACATCCCCGGGGCCTCCGGCCACTCCAGGTGGTGGCCACTACTCCCAAAATGTCAAATTTCATGTCCAGTATCAAAATCCCTAAAGTTTGATACCCATATTGCCCCAACTCTTATGGTTCCGCAAATGTCCCCTTATCGGAACATCCCCGGGGCCTCCGGCCACTACAGGTGGTGGCCACTACTGCCAAAATGTCAAATTTCATGTCCAGTATCAAAATCCCTAAAGTTTGATACCCATATTGCCCATACTCTAATGGTTCCGCAAATGTCCCCTTATCGGAACATCCCCGGGGCCTCCGGCCACTCCAGGTGGTGGCCACTACTGCCAAAATGTCAAATTTCATGTCCAGTATCAAAATCCCTAAAGTTTGATACTCATATTGCCCCAACTCATGGTTCCGCTTGGCAGCGCTTGCGAGTGGAGCTGAGCTCCTCTCGCTTCGGTGGTAGACCACCGACTGAAGCCTGCCTTCAAATTTCCCGTGGTTTTGTAGGGAAGAGAGAAGGCTGGCAATCGCGAGAAGAGCTGAGCTCCTCTCGCTTCGGTGGTAGACCACTGACTAAACTAATGCTGTGGAGGGAGTGGCGTTTATATTTATATCAAAACCGCACTGCTTCTGTGATTTTCCCCTCTGCTTGGGGAAGGTGTTTCATTTTTCGGTTTCATTTCGCTTCGCGAAATTTTGGATTGCTACCCCGTATAGAGCCCTAAGACGAAGTTCTTCGTCAAAATACTTATTATTTTTATATTGTTTTTAAATGTCTTTTAACGTTTAATGCAATCTTTCTAGAAAACCAACTCAATGTTTTTTAAAGTGTAATTTAATTTTCAAAATTTAACTTCATTTGCAATCGCAAAGTACTCGTTTGTAATTTTGATAGAATGAAAAATGCATGTTTTGAAAAAAGTCGCAGATTTTCAAATTAAGAAAATAATGCCCATGCCCACTTTGGGACCATCCATAAACCACGTAGACAATTTTTTTGGGAATCTTTTACCCCCCCCCCCCCTTCGTGGACAATTGTCCATACAAAAAAAAAACGTTTTTGTATGGATCGTGGACAATCGGCATACCTCCTCCCCCCCCCTCTAAATTGTCCACGTGGTTTATGGATGGTCCCTTTGGAAAAAAATTAAAGGCTGAAAAAAAAGAAAAAATATATATTTTGAAGTAAAAAAATATTGAAAAAGTCGCCAAAACTGTCATTTCCATGTATTATTGTTTTCAGTACAGTCCTCATCAATTTGTTCAACTTTGCCTTAGATTGGTAACGATCAAAACATTTGTACAGATTTTTGAACTTCCACGTATCATTTAATATAAGCTGACTCTTCATCATTAAATTTTTAAATCCCAAAATTTGTATTTTTTATTTTATTTTTTGATCTTGAAGAGGATTTAAAAGGCATCATTGCGCTAGAGTAAGAGATGCTGCAAAATTTCAAAAATAATGAGTTTCGGTATACATTGAAAATATTGTCAAATAAAATTTATAAACTTATTTTTAATACAAAATGAAATTCGCATATCGAAAATGCTTTTTAAAATGGCACCGTTTCGAAGATGAAGATGAGATTGTATTCTTTAAATTCTTTAAATTCTTTAAATTCTTCAAATTCTTTAAATTCTTTAAATTCTTTAAATTCTTTAAATTCTTTAATTTCTTTAAATTCTTTAAATTCTTTAAATTCTTTAAATTCTTTAAATTCTTTAAATTCTTTAAATTCTTTAAATTCTTTAAATTCTTTAAATTCTTTAAATTCTTTAAATTCTTTAAATTCTTTAAATTCTTTAAATTCTTTAAATTCTTTAAATTCTTTAAATTCTTTAAATTCTTTAAATTCTTTAAATTCTTTAAATTCTTTAAATTCTTTAAATTCTTTAAATTCTTTAAATTCTTTAAATTCTTTAAATTCTTTAAATTCTTTAAATTCTTTAAATTCTTTAAATTCTTTAAATTCTTTAAATTCTTTAAATTCTTTAAATTCTTTAAATTCTTTAAATTCTTTAAATTCTTTAAATTCTTTAAATTCTTTAAATTCTTTAAATTCTTTAAATTCTTTAAATTCTTTAAATTCTTTAAATTCTTTAAATTCTTTAAATTCTTTAAATTCTTTAAATTCTTTAAATTCTTTAAATTCTTTAAATTCTTTAAATTCTTTAAATTTTTAAATTCTTTAAATTCTTTAAATTCTTTAAATTCTTTAAATTCTTTAAATTCTTTAAATTCTTTAAATTCTTTAAATTCTTTAAATTCTTTAAATTCTTTAAATTCTTTAAATTCTTTAAATTCTTTAAATTCTTTAAATTCTTTAAATTCTTTAAATTCTTTAAATTCTATAAATTCTTCAAATTCTTTAAATTCTTTAAATTCCTTAAATTCTTAAAATTCTTTAAATTCTTTAAATTCTTTAAATTCTTAAAATTCAACTTTTGAACCGGTTGGGTGAACCGGTTTAGCTGCTTCGGTTTGATTTAGATACATAATGATGAAGTTTGATATGTCGGATGATACATTTTGAGATAGTAATGGTGAACCGGTACAACTTTTGTACCGGTTGGGTGAACCGGTTTTGCTGAATCGGTTTGATTTTCATACAAAATGACTTTTCATGCAATTTGATGAAATTTGATATGTCGGATGAGTGTATTTCTCCGCAAAAAAAATGTTTCCACTGTCAAATATATCATTATATTTTTAACGTTAAGTATAGATGAAGCCCTTTCAAATACACTACAAAACATTGAGGTTTGAACATGTAATGTATGAGATATAAATTTGACAAATTTAATGTAACGCATTTTGCACAGGGCTTTTTTCGTGCACCCCCTCCCCCCCAAGCCCCGCCCAGAAATCCAATTGTACAAATATTTATATCTCAAAGTAGACATCCTGACGATTCCAAAACACTATAGAACATTGATGTTTGGTACTATTTTGCCTGTTTCCCAGGCCTTAAAAAATCACTGTAACGCAGTTTGCAGGCTTGGGGTTTGGACTGTTGAGGTATTTATGTTTGAAAAATAGTTCAGTTTTTCACAATTAAAAAAAAACCTTCATGTCAGAAAAGCACCCCTGAAAAATATAGTTTTGAAAGCTTAAGTACTATTCAACAATTTTTGTTTTTTTTTTTAGATTGTTTTTTTAGATTGTTTCTAAAAAGCATTTTTCTTAGTGGCTCTAAATAAGCCCTCACTTTTCAACTCGGGATATCTCAAAAACTGTTGATTCAATCTTCAATGTTAAGAAATGAAATTTTTGTGATTTTTTTTTTGCATTTTGCAGCAACAATCAACTCCAAATTTAAAACCATTCAAGAAAAAAAAGTTTCTTGAAATCCATTCAAAATCTTTTTTAATTTCGCTTATCTTATATTCAGAAATTTGTTCTAAAAAAAATTAACACGAATTTATTATGTTTTAAAAACATTACTCTCAGGATAAAAAATACTAATATTTTAGTTAATCAATTCTGTGTTTTGAAGATTCTAAGGTCATCCAATTTGTTAAATACATAGTTTGGCTTAGACAAGATTTAACAATGATATTGAAATATCGTGTATTGTTTAAGCCGAGAATAAAAAAAAATCATGAGGTTCAGCCATAAACATTCAAAACGAATTGTTTTTTTGGACATTGAATCTTTTTTTAAATTTAATGAAAATCTGTAAGAGTTTGGAAACAAATTCATCAATTTTAATTTTCAAAAATCATCGAATACTGCAAAAAACTACCAACAGGAAGAATTTCATGCTGGAAAATCCAGCAAAATCCCATAAAATTATTATTTTTACTCCCCCTTCCCTCTCTCTCACTCACACAAACATACTCACCGTTATTGAAGAGAATGTGAATTTTGTCGAATTTGGCCTGCACCCTGGCGGCGAACGCCCGCACCGACTTCATGCTGCCAATGTCCAGCTGCTCAAAGTGCAGCTTCGCCCCCGTCACCTTGCCGTGCTCCAAATACTTTTCGACGGCTTTTTTCGACTCGACCGGATTGCGGACACCTGTTGTTTTTCATCATTTTTTTTTTGTTTTCAAGATTTTCCAGTTGGTGGGGGAAAAAGTTGTGGGAAAAAGAAGCGAAAAATAAACGTTAGAGATTGTTGCTTTTTAATTTTTGGATCGAGAGTAACCGTTGAAAAGGACGACACTCCCACAAAATTGGGTGGATAAAACCGCCCTCTTTCCAAAACAAACTTACCCAATATCACCTCGATGTCACATTCGACGAGTTTTTTGACGATCCGCAGCCCGATGCCACGGTTTCCACCGGTGAGGAGGGCAATTTTTCCGGGCTGTTTGTAGAGTTCTGAAAACGAAAAAAAAATCCAGGTTAGAAATGATTGATTTCGCTCGCTGGCTGGTGTTGGTCATACATCATTGATTGGAGTTTTGTTTGAAATATACAGATGGAGTAAAAGTTTTTATTTTTCGATTTGGGACGAGATTCAGATTGGGTTGCTGGAATTGATCCAGTTTATGGAGAGTGGAATAGGCTTGGTGACAGAGAAAAATGGCTTTTCAATTGGATTTTTTGCTTATCTGGATTTAGTTTAGTATTAGTTGATAGAAAAGATATTTTTGAAGGATTAATAAAAAGTTTTTCAAAACTGCTTGCAACAGTGCTAATCGTTCATAATAATCCATAACCAAATACAATGAAAGATCAATTTTTCAACTCATTTTGTCTATTTCATTGTTATAGAGTACAGCCTATCAAATTAATCAATTCCGAGCAAAAAAAAAAAAAACAAAATCACACAAAACACAATTGTCCAACTAAAGCGCTACCGCTCAAGGCAACTGCCCGGCCATAATCATCACCAGAAATTACCCCTAATTGGGAGCACTATTGACGAAGCTCGCTCGCTGAATAGCCCAATAACAATTCATAATGAGCCCGATCCATTACGCGTCAAACTGTCACGGATATTGTCTATATCGACGACAGCATTGAAAACAATTCAATTTAATTTGGTCCAAAAACTGTATCCGTGTTCTCTCCCTCGTCGTTGCAAAACTGACATCAGCTCACACCCACACACATGCACGTATTGACCAGATCCATTAAATCTTAATTACCGAGTGCAACAACCCCCCCCCCCCCCTTTCGTACACACATACACCGAAAAACATTGACCCACTCATTAATTAACGTTTCGTAAATATTAACAAAATCCGCGGACATTTCCGCAAAGCCGAACCCCTTGAAGGTAGGCAGCAGAGGCGGCGGATAAAATGACAAAATGGAACGAACGAACGGGAAATCTGAACCATTTATTGTTTTCCTGTCTGTTGGGGAGAATTTCGTGAATGGATTTTCGAAACAACAGTATCGTCAAAAAAAAAGTCGATATCTTTGATATACTAAAATCAATATAAATTTATGATGTTTTCAATATAAGTTAAACATTGATTATTTTACAAAACAAAAATTTAAAAAGAAAACAAAAAATAGCGCTTCACATTTTTTGCCAATCAAAACATAAAAAGCTTATATCAATTTTTTTATGTTGCAAAACATCAATTTTTGAGATGTTAGTTAATTTCTGAATGCAGAGTTTGGTTCGGTGGGCAAAATTACAGGGATAACATAGTATTTATTATTTATTATTTATTATTTATTATTTACTATTTATTATTTATTATTTATTATTTATTATTTATTATTTATTATTTATTATTTATTATTTATTATTTATTATTTATTATTTATTATTTATTATTTATTATTTATTATTTATTATTTATTATTTATTATTTATTATTTATTATTTATTATTTATTATTTATTATTTATTATTTATTATTTATTATTTATTATTTATTATTTATTATTTATTATTTATTATTTATTATTTATTATTTATTATTTATTATTTATTATTTATTATTTATTATTTATTATTTATTATTTATTATTTATTATTTATTATTTATTATTTATTATTTATTATTTATTATTTATTATTTATTATTTATTATTTATTATTTATTATTTATTATTTATTATTTATTATTTATTATTTATTATTTATTATTTATTATTTATTATTTATTATTTATTATTTATTATTTATTATTTATTATTTATTATTTATTATTTATTATTTATTATTTATTATTTATTATTTATTATTTATTATTTATTATTTATTATTTATTATTTATTATTTATTATTTATTATTTATTATTTATTATTTATTATTTATTATTTATTATTTATTATTTATTATTTATTATTTATTATTTATTATTTATTATTTATTATTTATTATTTATTATATTTACATTTATTTTATTTAATTTACATTACAATTTCCAACAAGCTCAAACATGCTAGACATGATTATCAATGCAGAAAATGGATTATAGATTGTTTTCAGTAGATTAGATTTTCTATTTTCGGGTAATTTTTTAAGTTTTTTGGAAAAATATTTTTTTTCCCCTGACGAACTATGAAGGGAGCGACATAAACTCTTAAAAAATGTTTGCAACGGCCTTATTTATTATTTATTTATTATGTGTTACTATTGTATTTTATATTTATTTATTTTTCATTTTTCATTTATTTATTTTATGTTTATTATTTTTTTAGCATTAATTAATTTATTTGACATTAATTTGTTTTTTTTTTAAATTATATTATTCATTAAATTATTTTGTTTGGTTTTGAAGTAAATAAATAACATTCAAAAAAAATTATTGAGCAAATAATAGTCTTTGACGTTAAATATTTCTTGTTAAAATTTCAAAATTTGTATCTTTTGATTTAAACAGAACTAAAGAAATTTCTTCAGATGAACCTCATGAATTGATGAAAATAGTTTGATATTTTTAGATAATACTTTTTTATGGAACTAAATGTAAATTTTAATTTAAAATTTTGAGTATCTAATGGTAGTTAACAATCAATTTTCAAACAACTCTTTGTTAACTATTTTCTAATAACAACGCATAGACGTTAGATGAGCAGTTTTGTGAAACTGCAAAAAATGGAGAAAAATAATCTTACACTTGAGATAATAATTGTTCACAGGAGTAAGAACATAATAGAAAAATCTGGATGCAAAAATAACTTTAAAAAAAAGTTGGTGAACAATTCGGGGTTGGTCATTAAAATTGGGCATGTGATCCAACAATCTGTATCTTTAGAAGAGATTTTCTGGTCGAATCGGCAAAGTAGGGTTATGAAAAGATAAAAAATTGCAAAAAGCTGATTTTTTGGACAAAAAAAATCCCCGGGGTCAAGGGCGGGGCATTTAAATATAAAAATATAAAAAATAAATCACAAGCCAAAATCTCAACTTTTTCATGAAAAAAGTGTTTTAAATTGCATTGGACACTAGTTCAGTTGTTTTGCCATCTTTAGTTTTCAAATAATGAATGCTATGAAAAAAAAAAAAAATTAAAAATAACCAAAAAAAAATTAAAAATAAATTCTTCTAAACGCAGGGGAATGCATTTTAAATTGATTTAAGCTGATTGCATTTGAATTTCCATAGATATTATGATTTTTTTTTTGAAAATAATAATATATTTTTTGGCCCCCTGATTTGTTTAGTCCATTTTGTTGGGGAGGGTTATGAAAACTTTTCATAACATTTGTAACAGACATTTAAAAAAATAGTTGAAATTAAAAATTGTATAAAGTCATTTCAATTACTTTTTTTCTGCACAAAAAAAAAAATTGAAATTCTGTTTGACATATTTTCTTTATAAGATTTTGCACCTTATTACTTTTTTGCGTAAAGTATCCCTTTTTTAGTTCCCACAAATATATAATTAAATTTCGAAAACTTTAAGAAAAACTTAATTTGGGAAGTCATAAAAAGTCAAATATACAGAGCATCATTTTTAAGCATAAATCAGTCCGTAAAATAGAAAGCTGAAAATTAAAAAAAAATCGCTTTGAAAATTTCAAAATGTTGGGAGCAACTTTTATTTTTTAGAAAAAAAAAGTTTTACAATAATAATTGCACTTTTAAAAAAAAGTTGAAACAACATGGTAAATTTTTAATAGTTGACTGTTAAAAATACCACACCAAAACAATAATCCTTACCAGCCCAGAATCAGCCCCGAAAAGCCCGGCCCCAAGCCAAACGGGGTGAGAGAGTTCAGTGGACCAAGTGCAAGTGACTACATGCCACTCCGGAGGAAATTAATTTTAAATGAGAACCATCCTGGTGCCACGTGTACACGGATTTATGTGTGTGTACGTTTGTGTAAATGGAACATTATCAACCTGGTTTTCCACGTGACCCCTCGAAAATGGGTCCTTTTTTTTTGTTTCGATTACGTTTTTTTTTTTTGAAAATTGCCAGTGGTTTTATGGGTGGAAAAAAAAAGAGATTTCAATTCTTGCGACATATCAGTGCCATCTGGTTGACGGCTGGCTTGTTATTGGTTATTTGGGTTGATCCAGAAAACAAGAAGAAGTGGGTTTTAAATACTCAAAATGTTGTTAAAATATATTAAATTGCCTGAAATCACAAATTTTAAAACTATCAGCGAAATTACGTCAAGCAAATATGTGATAAAAACGAAATTCTTCAAACAAACCCATTTGCACCTTGTTCACCGACCAAAAAAAAAAACGGCACCCAAATCTCCGAAATTAAATTTTTAAAAATTAAAATCGAACTCGACAGCCAGCCAGCAAACGGACGCGGCAATTCACGTTTGTGAAATTAAAATCAACCACATCCGAGATATGTTTCCGTTTGACGCATTCAGGGCAGAGGCAAGCAAAAACGAGAAAAAAAACAACTGGTCAAAAATCGGACAAAAATCCCGCGAGACTGCGTCGGATATCGGGGTGAGTCCTCGCGGCGATGCGACCCTTCCCCTGCTGTCCCGGTGAAAACGTGGGGGTTGCCAACGGCAGCCGATGCAATCACTGCTGGCTGGCCCCCTCTCGTGCAACTGAATTTAAGCGAAAGGTGTGCAAACTGGGCAGAATTAAATTTCACTGCCTGATGGGAAATGATGGGGTGGATTCAGGGATGAATTTTCTGGATTCAGGAGTTTTGAAATTTCAAAATAAAAACAGTCAAAATTTTTAATTATAAACCTGTTTTATTTCTTTGGTGATAATGAACTGATATTTTAATAATTAGGACATATGCACAAAGTAAACAAAGTTTGTGTGATCTTTATTTGCAGATATAATTGGCAAAAAAATACCCTTTTCCTAATTAAAGCGCATGAGGAAACATAATTTTATTGAGGTTTCAACCTGCTAAATTAAATTGATTTGAAAAAAAATATCCTTAAAATTTCAAATAATTTGTGTTCTCATGAAAGAAACTATGAGCCCTACGAAAACTGTTCAGTATAAGATTTTAGAAAATTTCGAAAAAAGTGCCAGATATGAGTGACCATTCCGAATAATTACATTTTGATGACTTGTTCTTTATTTTCAACAGCAAAAAACAAAAGCCAAAAAGGCTTACTTGTATAGTCGCTTGTGTGCTATTTTGTGATACGTCCTATCTTTTTGCAGCATCTCACAAGATAACACACAAGCGAAGTTATAAAAACTAAATTTTGAAAGATTTCTAGAGGATGTTTAGGACAACTCTACAATCTGTAAATTGAGATTAGACAGATTCAAAAATTAAAAATGAAACATTCTGAATTTCATTAAAGCATATTTTAATATCATATCATGTATAGATTTAGATAGACTTAAAACGTCAAAGAAAAATAAATTTAAAAAAAAGTAGAGAATCAAGAATTATCGTTTGTTTAAAAAAAATCAAGCAAAACTTATTTAATTTCTTGCAGGATTTATGTCAGCAATTTCAAGAGAACAAACTGAAATGTTTTTACTTGAGATATGATTTTGTGTCAATTAATTATTAAAAATGCTGTACAAAAATGTGCGACTTGCCGACGTTATGGTAAAATTTGGCCTAATTTTAAATTTGTGAAATTTGGCCTTTTTTTAGTTTAGTGTTTTTCGGATTCAGGTTTACAAAACATTTTCCGTAAATATCTTTTGACTGGAAAGGGCTACGTGAAAGATTTTCAATAGTGACTTACAGGAAACTAACCGCGATCGAATGCGACTAGAACTGTCTAAATCCGTTCAACCGTTTCCGAGAAAATGCAGTGACATTTTTTGGACAATTTTCAATTGGGCTTCAGCAAACTTTGGCAAATCATTTTTTTTAATTTTAAACCAGAAATAGCCGATTTCTAAACTTAAAAAAAAATTGGCCAGATTCAAATAAATTTGCTATAATTCGACCGTTTGCAAATGTTTTTCAAGTGAAAGATATTCGATTTTTTAAACTTTTCATATTTTGGAGTGATTTTCGGATCGGATTGGTTCTTTTTTATGTTTAAAGGGACGCAAAACAGCAAATTGTAAGCCATACAAAAGTCAAGCCAAGAAAATACCATTAAAATTTAAAATTTACTCAAAAAATCTGCTGGTATTTATTTATTTTCTAGTATCAATATCTCAGAAACGAATAGTTCTATTATCAATGTTAAAAATGTAATATTCTGAATTATTAGAAACAAATATTTGAAAAGGTTGCAATCAGCTCTTACATTTCAAAACGGCGTAATATAAATAATCAAAATATTAAAAATTAAAAAAAAGTTTTTTAAAGTTTGGACAATTAGACTGACGTCAATTAAAAATCTAATTAAATTTCTGAATATCCAAAAACATTTTTTATTAGGCCGAAGCAAATATTTTTCAAAGTTTTTGTCCCTCGGCTCTGGCCGAGGTCAAGAAGGATGGGCAAATAAAATCCAAACTACAGTTCTTGAAATTCTGATAAAAATCTGCTCCTAGACTTTTCAGACTTATTTTAAAGAGGAGGCAAAAAGCTTGAAATATTTGCAACAGCCGAATTAACATGACTTATTTTTTGACACCAAACCGATCAGAATATATCTCCAAAAGATACAGATTTTCGAATATTTACGTACCATTTCTGCTGAACCAATGACTGCTCACAAAATTGTATGGAGTCTTGTATGGGTAAACCGATGACACGTGATTGCTTCAATAAGTAGGGAAGGTCCTTCTCAAAAATTGAGCCAATTCAAAAATACAAATAAAATCCATTTCCGGTGTTGGTGGAGAATTGCTCAAATGCAACATTTTTTCATTCAAATGTTGAAAGCATTACATGTAATAATTTTGTGATACTTTTTTGTTTTTTTTTTATTTCAAACAAACTACATGAAAATTTTCACAAAAATACGTATTTTTTCCTGTATTTTGAAAACGCAATGTTTCTCGAAAAAATACTCAGAATTAATGTTATTGCAATATGGGTATCAAATAATTGGATTTTTTTCATACATTTTGAATGTAAAATTATTTTTTTGAAAACACTCAAAATTTTCACAAAGTACGTATTTTTGAAAAAAAAACTCAAAATTTCAGTATTTACAATATGGGTATCAAACGATCGCGATTTTTCCATACATTTCGAATGTAATAACAATATTTTTTGAAACTAATCAAAATTTCCTTAAAACTACGTATTTTCGAAAAAATACTCAAAAATTCCGTTTTTACAATGTGGGGATTTTTTCATACATTTCGAATAAAATAACAACATTTTTTGAAAATACTCAAAATATTCACAAAACTACGTATTTTCGATAAAATACTCCAAATTTCTGTTTGTACAATATGGGTATCGAACGATTGGGATTTTTCATATATTTCGAATGTAATAACAAATTTTTTTTTGAAACTACTAAATTTTCACATTACTTCTAAAAAATGTATGAAAAAATGCGGATCGTTTGATACCAATATTTTAAAAACTTAAATTTTGTGTGTTTTTTTTCGAAAATACGTAGTTTTGTGAAAATTTTGAGTATTTTTCAATAACTTTCTTATTGTTTGGAAAAATCCCGATCGTTTAATACCCATATTGAAAAAACTGAAATGTTGAATATTTTTTCAAAATTATGTAGTTTTGTGAAAATTTTGAGTATTTTCAATAAATCTTGTTTTTACGTTCGAAATGTATGAAAAACTGAAATTTTGAGTATTTTTTTAGAAAATACGTAGTTTTGTGAAAATTTTGAGTGTTTAAAAAAAACAGTTTTTCATTTGAAATGTATGAAAAAAATCCAATTTTTTGATAATATGGGTATCAAAAAATTGGATTTTTTTCATACATTTCAAATGAAAAACTGTTTTAATAACAATAGTTTTGAGCCCTTTTTTCAAAGATACGTAATTTTGTGAAAATTTTGATTACTTTCAAAAAAACTGATTTAACATTCGAAATGTATAAAAAAAAATGATCATTTGATACCCATATTGCAGAAACAATATATTTTTGGTTTCTATATAATTTTAATGCATAACTGGAATGAATCTCAGTTATCCATTAAAATTATAGTTTCATGATTTTTTTTTACAAAAATAGGTATTTTTCCTGTGTTTTGAAAATGCATTAATTTTATCTCCAAAATACTTTAGTTTTTTTATGTTTGCATGATTTTTCATACGAATATAGCCAATGTCTCCCATATAGCCAAAATCCTAGAAGCTCTGTGCCTCGGTTTTGCATCCCCCATATGCAGTGCAAAACCGAGGCATGTCTGTATTGAATTTCTGGGCCAATTGTGAATACAAATCACTACAGAAAAGTGTAATTGGTTGGGTTTATGCTCAATTGTAAGTTCCTTTTATTTATTTTGGATTTTGACCGAACCAGTATATTTTTGTGTGTTTTGGTTATAAAAAGTATCGTTTTCATTATATTTTCAATTTTTTTAAATAGTACAAGGACCAAATGAAACTTTTTTGTCCGATTGAGATCTGAAGTTTAAAAACAATCACATGGTTTCTTTTTCTATGCCTTTTTCTAATTTTCATGTCCAATCGGGTTCAAAAATTCTAAAATCAATCACTGGGACAAACTAATAAGCATAATAAAATATAATGTTCATATTTGGAACAATCAAATTTGAACTGGGTTTCCACAAAATAATTCGACTTTAGCAAAACATTACCAAACATGCCTTCATCCTCGCACTTCAAAAGTGCACTCTGACAATGGAAACGCATCCCCCCGGTTGCAATTTCCAGGTTTCCGATTGCGTTTATTATTATTTGGGCAGACAGCAGGTACCAACTACAGACCATCACGCATTCCGGGACAATGTCCAATTCCAATTCACGACAACCTGCTGCTGCTGCCAATGTTGGCCACCCCCTGGCAATAGTGCATCTTTATTGCATTTCGTGCCACTTCGGGGGAAAATCGTTTAGCACATGTACTGTACGTGGGGGAAAAAAAGCGAAATCAGTGTGAAAAATGAAATTTTCGCGTCCAAACAATGAATGCAATATTGTGTGCACAAGAGTGCAGGTTTTGACCGTTGGGAGCGCGATTGGACAACACTTTTGCATTAAAAAGCTTTAATGTGATGAGAGAAATTGGAACGAAATGAAATCGGGGGTATTATTCTGAAAGGGATTAGAAATGATTCTCTTATTTTTTTTTAGAAAAATCTTCAAGAATTTTTTCTTAAATTTCAAAATTATTCATTTAAGTTAAAATTTAATTTTTCAGCCAATTTCAAAAACACCCTCCTATTTTAACCTGCTGCAAATTATCGACCAGGTGCGTACTGAGCCACGTGAGCCTTTGTCGTTATTAATTTATTGCAATTCATGCGTTTGTGTCCCTTCATAAAAAATAATAGTGGCGTACTGGTGGCGAAAGGCGAAATTTTACACATTTCACCGCTATACATTTTGTTCGACTGATGAAATTATCACCGCTGAATTGGGTGATATTTATGTTTCACCCTCGCGAAATCATTGTTTATATCGGGTGCGATCGTAAATTTTAAGAGCCAAGCGCCAGGTTGGCAATGGAGTTTCGTGACGTTTTTTTTTTTTAAACAATAAACGTGGGAAAGCAATTTGAGTTTATAAATTCATGAAATCGATAACGAGCTGGTGGCCTGGAGTTGATTTATTTTGCCATTTGGTTTGGGGGTTGTTTGTTTTTGGACACATTAAATTTAATTTTTAACGGAATTCTTAAAAAATTCATTAGGTTTACGGTGAAAATATTGCAGTTTAAAGCCAGAACAATTCTGTTTAATTGCGCAAATCGACTTTTCTGTTTTTTTTATTTTTATGAAATTTTATTCATTGATTCCTTATGTCGAAATAAGCAATTTTGCATCAAAATAATTTTTATTTAATTTAGACTAGCTTTCATCACAAAAACTCTAAAAATTTTAGATTTTAGGATTTTTATATTTTTAGATTTTTAGATTTTTAGATTTTTAGATTTTTAGATTTTTAGATTTTTAGATCTTTAAATTTTTAGATTTTTAGATTTTTAGATTTTTAGATTTTTAGATTTTTAGATTTTTAGATTTTTAGATTTTTAGATTTTTAGATTTTTAGATTTTTAGATTTTTAGATTTTTAGATTTTTAGATTTTTAGATTTTTAGATTTTTAGATTTTTAGATTTTTAGATTTTTAGATTTTTAGATTTTTAGATTTTAGATTTTAGATTTTTAGATTTTAGATTTTTAGATTTTTAGATTTTTAGATTTTTAGATTTTTAGATTTTTAGATTTTCCGATTTTTAATATATTTAGATTTTTAAAATCTAGAAAACCTTGAAAATATTTAAATAAAACTTTATTGTTTCAACTGATGATACTCGGCTATCCATTTTGAATTCGAAATCGTGCATGAGATTATTAAATATCTACCTAAACCACTCATCACGTTGACCAACAGGCCTGTTCCAATGACGCTGGGACTAGAACCTGGAACTTGCACATGGATATATCTGGACACTTTGTCCACAATCCAACCTAAACCCATCATACACACACACACACGTCAGCCACTCCAACTGAGTTGTTTGTTTTAGCATCTATTTATCACCGAAGCCGACCAAACCACACGAATAAACTTTTGCGTGACACACATTCATGCAATCATCACACATACACACACACATACACGCTAAACAAATAGCAACCACATCGTCACACACAAACAAAAACCGAACTGACCACAGAGATATGACAAACTGTCGATGTTTACGAACAGCAGAGATTAGAGCTTTAGTGAATAATATTCAAACTTTGATTTCAACTCAAATTATTTCCGGTTGCAAAAGTTGCACGAACCGATATTGTAGCTCGCTTTCAAACTTAATTAAATTCCCCCCGAAAAACGTGGTGCAATCGAGCGGCCAACTTTCTTAAATGCAAGTCAATTTTCGGTAACCTGCTTTCCCACCTGTGTGCTGTTCTGCGTTTCTTTAGAGGTTGGAGCCGGGCTCATTGCCGAAACTAATAGCTGCAAAGTGGCAAATCCAGATCTACAATTTGAGGGGCGGTGGTGGTGATTTCAATTGCTCTCGGCAAACGTGTGTCGGCGCTTTTTTGGCTCAAGGGTAAGTTGATCGATTGTCCTCTTGAGTTTTTTTCTTCTTAGGGAAGCTTTTGTAAAAATCATCTCGAAGCAACTATTTTGCAATTTTTGAAATAGAAAAATAGATAATGATCAATTTAGATTCAACTTCATAACTTTTCAGTGTGCATAACAAGACTACGATCGAAACCAGTAGTGCAAAGTTGGGCATTCTTCCCTCTGTTGGACTAGTCGTTTATATAACTTTTTGTTTCTCTTTGCCAACCAATTTAAATCGGTTTTCTGGAAGCCTAAAAACAGGGTGGTACTGCAGCGACCTCAAATTTAAATCATTAAATTTGTCCATTTTTCGAAGCTCACCACAGTTCTGACCATGCGCGCTTACGCAAGCATTAATAATTTTTACCCATCGCACAGTGGGCGAAATGGAACCCAAAATCGGACTTAATTAAACGCGGCTGGTTCCCTGGTATGAAAAATAGTGTTTCTTATGTAAAAAAATCCGGGAAATCGATTGGTGATGGTTTCATCCACCGCACGAAACGGCAAAGGGTCCATTTTGCCCCAATTGTCCATTTTTTACATTTTTTTCTTGAAAATCGGTCTGTATTTAGAGCGGAGGCTTTAAGCAGCCATCCAAAATGCACTTAACTTATGTGAAAATGTCCCAGGAATCTAGTAAAAATAACCACTTGCACCGCAAAAATCATCTAGGGTCCATTTAACCCAAATTCCGCTATAAAAGCATTTTTGGCCATTTTCAAATGTTAGGTCAGATTTTACAAATCTGAAAATATTTTTTTCGTAAAGATCAGACAATTTTTCATAAGAATGGCGATTTGCACTTGATAGTTTAACATATTTATGTTGATATAGGAATTAAACTAAATAAAAAGATTGAAGAATCAGTTGTGGCCCAATTTTCCCAAACGCAGAATAAACTGCCTTTTACGTAATTTTTATTTTTATCAACATAAATGTGTTAAACTATCAAGTGCAAATCGTCATTCTTATGTAAAATTGTCTGATCTTTACGAAAAATATTTTCAGATTTGTAAAATCTGACCTAACATTTGAAAATGGCCAAAAATGCTTTTATAGTGGAATTGGGGTTAAATGGACCTAGATGATTTTGCGGTGCATGTGGTTATTTTTACTGATTCCTGGGACATTTTCACATAAGTTAAGTGCATTTTGATGGCCGCTTAAAGCCTCCGCTCTAAATACAGACCAATTTTCAAGAAAAATGTGAAAAATGGGCAATTGGGGCAAAATGGACCCTTTGCCGTTTCGTGCGGTGGATGAAACCATCACCAATCGATTTTCCGGATTTTTTTACATAAGAAACACTATTTTTCATACCAGGGAACCAGCCGCGTTCAATTAAGTCCGATTTTGGGTTCCATTTCGCCCACTGTGCATCGACTCGCGTTGCGCGACAAATAATTAAGCTTATGTACAGGTGTGGATCATGAGTCATCCTCACCTGAAAAGCCCTTTATTAATTTTCGCCAATTATTAGGCAACCAAAAAAATGGTTAAGCTTTCAATTATGAATGTGCGATGTTATTCCACAGGGAAATTGAAGGTGTGGCTTAACCAAATTCATTGGCATGTTTGTTCAATGGAGAATTCGACCTTCTCATTATTAACTTACATTTTTGAGAATATTTGAGGAACATAATTTTGATATTCCAATAACATAATTTAAAGTTTCACGACAATGGTTCGAACCCATGACTTCCGATTTTGAGGTGTACTCACTACACCATACGGAAAGTCATGAAGAATTGCAGAGGTCTGCATAATTTAATTCATGAGGTTCATCGATGCTTCTCATCGAAACGGACCACTTTTAGTAGAACAAAATTTAGTAGAGTTTTCGGGGACTGACTATAAAAACCCCAAAATTCATGAGGAGGGCAGTGAGTTCCAGAATCAGTTCCAGCCAGCTCCAGCCAGCTCCACTCCAGTCAAGTTCCAGTTCCAGAAGAAGCCCCAGACCAGCCGGACCCGCCAGCAGCCACCAGTAGCAGAGGTCCAGTCGGACTTAGCGGTGGAGGCCGCAGTCCGCCGGGACTTAGCCGCCTTGAAGAGTCCACCCGGGACTTAGCCGCTGTGAAGAGTCCGCCGGGACTTAGCCGCTGTGAAGAGCCACCGGGACTTAGCCGCAGTGACTTCCGAGACTTAGGAGTTCGGGGTCTGGCATGGCTCGGCGCAGAGGTCTGGAGGACAAGTCTGGCTTCAACATAGAGAACTGGCTCGACGAAAATTTTAATACAAAGTGATGTGATCGTGCGCGTAAAAGTTGAGAGTGTTACCGCAAAAATGTAATATTCAAAAAGTTTAATATACAAATAAGTGAAGTTAACTGATCTGTTTTGACTCTACAAGTAAATATCACAAAAATCCTGAAAGCCTAAACCGCTCGGGCCGTTCAGTACTTCAAGAAGTATATGTAGCTCCCCCGTAAAATTGCTAAAAATCTGAGATTGATAAATCTTATTATGATCTGTGCAACTCTATCTTGACGATTAAGAGTGTGTGTGCCTGTGTTTGGCCTAATCCAATGCTCACGGTCCGGCAGCAAAATAATGGGAAATTATAAAGTTAAAAAAATAAAATTTGGCTCAAAAAACTATAATTCAGGTTACATTGTAGAAAGTCACATTTGATATAATAAAGAGAATCAACTGATTTAAAATATAATTTGAAAGCTGAATGTTGAGAACTATGACAAAAAATACACAATTCTTATTAATCTTTCTACCCAAGATTCGGGTTCACAACGACTGAAAGATAGAAAGGTGTGAAAATCGAATCTGACAACTTTGTCTGGACTCGTCACTTAAGAGTTATTTAAAATACGTAGATTTATTTAATAACAAATAAAAAACGTTTTTGAATTCTGCCGTGACCAATATTCTAACGTTTGGCATTCTGTCGTGAAATATCTCTTCTTTTTTTAGAAATATGTTTCTAAAATGTTTTTTTGAAAAACATCGAAAACCCAAAAAAATAAACTTATGAGGGTAATTCTCTACCAACTCACGCGAAATCGGGAAAAGTTGCCCCGACCCCTTTTCGATTTGCGTGAAACTTTGTTCTAAGAGGTAACTTTTGTCCCTGATCACGAATCCGAGGACCGTTTTTTGATATCTCATGATGGAGGGGCAGTACGACCCCTTCCATTTTTGAACATGCGAAAAAAGAGGTGTTTTTCAATCATTTGCAGCCTGAAACGGTGATGATACAGAAATTTGGTGTCAAAGGGACTTTGATGTAAAATTAGACGCCCGATTTGATGGCGTACTCAGCATTCCGAAAAAAAAACGTATTTATCATCACAAAAAAAACACAAAAAAAAAGTTTAAAAATTCTCCCATTTTTCGTTACTCGACTGTAGAATTTTTTGGAACATGTCATTTTATGGGAAATTTAATGTACTTTTCGAATCTAGGGTATTTTAACCATTAGCGGACCCCCTAGTTATGCCGAAGCACATTTTTCACAAATTTTCAATATTTTAAGCACTTTTTCATAACCCTTTGTACAAAACAATGAAATCTGAAGTCTTTTGAACAATTTGTTTCATCAGTTATTTGTTTTTGAGCATAAAAATAGTTATTTGAAAAAAAAAGTTTTTTTTGCCTTGTTATGGACCCCCTTTTCCTATAGTGGACCCGGGTCCATTAACCGATTGTGGACCCGGGTCCACTATAGGCAAACTGTTATTTTTATACCGTAATCTGGGGTGAATCGGGACTACAGTCTGAATAGGGACAGCAGTTTCTAGAGCTCTTAAAACTTTTAAATTTGGAAATGGATTTACACATTTTGTTGGCCTGAGTCTGCTCTAACCGAAACCAACCAGAAAAATCAAAATATTGTGCTCCAACATGGTTAAAACTGCTGTCCCAATTCGCCCCATGTGTCCCGATTGACCCCAGTTTACGGTACCAAATTTAACCGATATTTGATGTTTTGATGCATTGTGTAGGTCTAATGATAGATATAATGAATAAAAGATGGATTTTGTTCACTTTTCATTATAAACAATTATGTTTTGTTAACAAATTTGGCTTTAAACAATAAAAAACCAAAAGACATTTAAACACATTTATTTCCGAAAAAGATCAGAGAAAACGTCTCAAAAACCACTATAAACAAAAAAATAATAAAAAAAAGTAATCTTGATGCAAATTTTTCCATAATAATTACATAAATGGTTGACCGAAACTAAATAATAGATTTGTTTACAGTTGCTGATAAAACCGCGCATGTTTATTTAAAAAAATGTTTTGTTATTGATTTATTATTACAAAATATTATTTCAAACTGCAATTATGATGCTTCAGTTAAGTACAATGAACTATAGTTTTGATTAATTATAAATTCTTACGGCTTCAACATTTTTGGTACTTTTAACATGAAAAAGCTATATTTATACTCATAATTGAAAAAAATATGCGTTTAGGTTGATAACAACATGCATTTATTGTATGTTTTAGAGAAACTTTTGCTTGAATACACAGTTTTCTTCATTTTTGAAGGTTAAATTAACAGGGTCCACTTTTGGAAAAGTTTGGATTTCGTTTTCCTATTTTGGACCCCTCCAATTTTCGCTCGAAAATGGCAGCTCTTCGCTTTATTTTAGTAAAGATCCTTAAACTTACATTATTTCGACTTGCTGAAGTTAAATAATCAGTCAAAAAATGATTGGATGGTTAATTCAATCATAAAATATAAATGCAGTTTTGTTGTGAAAATGCTAGTGGCCATGGCTGATTTCAGATATCGAACTCAAAACACTTATTTTGGTGAAAAGGACAATTCAATGTCAGTCAACATTGTTTTAAATGATGCTGAACATGCCAAATAAAAGATTTGTAGACAACAACACGCTTGAAATTGTGATTTTATTGAATTTTTCATCAAAAACCCTTCAGAGGGTCCACTATAGGAAAGGGGTCCACTAATGGATAACGTACCCTACATTGGTCATTTTTTCATTTAGAACAATTTTTTTCATTTTAAAATTTCGTGTTTTTTTCTAACTTTGCAGGGTTATTTTTTAGAGTGCCTGTCGTGGGTGACCATGAACGGCCATGATCAACGACGACCAACATTTTCAAACCTTTTTTTCGTAAAATCGCAATAACTCGTGATGTTCATAAGCAAACCCCTTATGTCTATATATTTTTTTTTGTTTTTGTCTGCTCTACAATTGCTACACTCTAAAAAATAACCCTGCAAAGTTAGAAAAAACACGAAATTTTAAAATGAAAAATTTTGTTCTAAATGATTATGTTTATCATGGCCAAATTGAATAAAAAATGAAAAAAAAAAATATCCTCAAAGAGGGCTACACAAATAGGATTTGGTTATTTTTTTTGAAAAGTGTTTACAGTTTAAAGTTTAAAATGTATATAGCACTTAAGCTAACAAGGGCGTAAAAGGTTCAAATATAAAATAGTGTCTTAACTACTTTTAATGCTATGAAATTTCTTTTAAACGAAGTCATTTATTTAGCTGAATCATTAAAAACTACTACTTCTTATATAGAAGGTGGCCAAATATTGTAAACATATTTCAAAATCTCGCTCCAAATATTTCTAAACTTTGAGTTGTGATTTCATAAAAATGATATTTCTAGTGCAAAAGCAGATTTTTGATGAGAATTCAATGCTTATCTATTTATTCATGAGCTGAAACAAGTAAGATTTGTTCTGAAAAAAAAAAAAACAAATCTATATTTTATTAATTTTGTTTTTCATTTAAACGTTGTCTCAATGTTATTCTTTTTCACAATCTCTCAAACTGATCACAGAGCCATTTTTAATAGCAATTTTATGGTTTTGAAGCAGATATTCATTTTACTCGCTGTTTAAATTTGTTTTAATAGTGTGTACGAATTGCAAGACAGCCTATAAATTTAGACTATTTATACATTTTATTGATTTTTTTTTTCTGCAAGTGATTTAGGCATTTATTGACCCTCGCACTTATTTTGATCATTTTAGTTGCTATTTTATACAATTTTGTTGGAGAATATCAATCAGAACCAATATCAGGACAATTTTCGATAAATTTAAAATTTCTCGGGAATTCCCAAGATTTCCCGGGAAATTTGTTGAAAATTTCCCGGTTCCCGGGAGTTTTGTGGACCTGGGAAATTGGACGCATTAACCAAAATAGAATCAAATTTTCAAATGACCCTAAATCAATAACTACTTGTCCGATTTTTAATGTCAAGAGTTAAACCATGGTTAAATTTACCAATCTTAAAAATATACATATTTTTAATATTTTTTACAGTCAGATTTATTGTTTTCAATAATTAAATTTAAATTTTAATATTTTTACCCTTTTCGAATGTTAGAGTTGATTTGAAAATTTCAAACATAATAATCACATTTGAAAATAAACGTGAATGGCATCACTCTTGAAAGGTTTTTGAACGTTTAGTGAAAAAACTCAAAATAAGGTATTTGTCATCGAATTCATTTGTTAATAGTCAAGTTGAAATTAAAAAAAAAAAATGTTTAAAGCCATACCTTAAACATTGCAAAATATTTACGTTTACATTACCATTGGGAAATTTTTACGTTAAAAGATTAAGTTTCTCTGTTTTGAATAAGAATATTTATGACTCAAAATATTTTATCGGTAAAAATTGCGTTCTTTGGAATAAACGTGTTTTTCCACATAAATAACTGTGGGTGGAGGCGCATGGTAACTCAAGTTTATTTTAATAATTTGTAAATATGTCTAATAATAAATCATATCTAAAAGTTCGTTGCATTTCATTAAACTTTAATCACTCTAATAATGGTTTTTCTATTTAGTTTATACCTGCCGAAAAAAAACGCGTTTTTTCTGAAGAAAACAATTATTATCGATATGATATTTTGAATAAGGAGCAGACAATATTGCCAACCAAGCCAGATCAAAGCCACCACCTCACTCGTTCAAAATTCCTGCTCAAGATGCTGTACGGACTGTGAAAAACGAGATTTGGAAAGCATGGCAAAATCAGTGGAACCAAACACAACAACAACTTAGACAGATAAAACGAACCGTTTGTAGAAACGTGGACAGAAGCTGTGCATCGGACCAGCGTCTTCTGACGAGACTACGGATAGGTCACACCCGCTTGACTCACTCGTATCTCCTCGAGAAAATTGCGCCACCAGTTTGTCGCTATTGTGGCGTCTCCTTTACAGTCCAACATATTCTGCAAGACTGCAGAGGTTTCGAGGAAAGCCGAAAAAACAACAGCATCAGTGGAACACTTCCAACCATTCTTGCAAACGAGAAAAGAAAGGAGATCTCGATGATAAATTTCCTGAAAGAAACCAGTTTATACAACAAAATTTGAACCATTTTTCTAAGACATGAATGCCACAAAAGTGGTAAAATGTCTATAATAAAAAAAAAAAAAAAAATATTTTGAATCTTACATACTCTTCATCAGGAAGGTAAAACACGACTTTCTCCCATCTCAATTGATAATACTTTCTTCGATACCGTTACCGATACAGATACCGTGAACCGATCAACCGATTTTTGAATATGTATTTAATGTTTTGTAAGAACACCTGTCAACATTTTTACTAGTATGGATGATGATGCAAAAAACATCTTAACACTCAAACGCTCGGGTAGTCATTTGACCCCTATTTTTTTTCTTAAAAATCTCATAACTTTTGGTAGAATTGACCAAATTAGATACTTCCAGTTGCAAAAGATCCAGATTTGTCTATATTTTGAACTGTCAGATGGGGGACAAATATGGTCCACTTTTACCGGAGATATTCCGGATTCCGTTGGTACCTCGGCCCTCCTATTTGGGGTTTTGGTCAAAAATAAAACCATTGCACAGAACAATGCCGGAAATGATGCAAAACGCCAAGGCATCATTCTAATACATCATCCTGCATAGATACATGGCATGGCCAAGACCTTCGGGCACCGAAACAGGTTCCAACCGGAAACGGTTTACTGAGCTGATGTCGATTGGTGCCCAAATGAAACCGGTTCCGGTGCCCCGTAGGACTTTACCATGTAAATTATTTTTGCTAGATGATGTATTAGAATTATGCCTTGAAGTTTTGCATCATTTCCGGCATTGTTCTGTGCAATGGTTTTTGTTCTATTGACCAAAACCCCAAATAAGAGGGCCGAGGTACCCCAACGGAATCCGGAATATCTCCGGTAAAAGTGGACCATATTTGTCCCCCATCTGACAGTTCAAAATATAGACAAATCTGGATCTTTTGCAACCGGAAGCATCTAATTTGATCAATTCTACCAAAAGTTATGAGATTTTTAAGAAAAAAAATAGGGGTCGAATGACTACCCGAGCGTTTGAGTGTTAAAGTCTTGGAGAAATGCTCGTAAGTCAAAAATAACGTTTTTTTTTTTAAATTAAGCCTTCGCTTCCATTTTGCTTTATGATGTTATTCATTGGTTCAATGAATTTTGATAACAAAACTTAAGAATCATCTTTTTATTGATTTTTTTAGCCTTTGTTAAATAAATCTTAGCTTAGCAATCAAAATATATCTAATGATTTTATTATTATATTTTGCTGAAGTTGAAGGGATGTTCACTTCTTTATGGTATCTAATGTCCTGAACAAAATTTACAATACCAAATGAACACATATTTTATTGAAAATCAAATTTGATGTTTTTTTTCTATTTTTTTCAAAGGATTAAAAAAAATCGTTTGACTGCCAAAGTTACATCTATATAAAAATCTATATAAGAATCAAGGCACGAGTTTAAATGATTTCAAAACACTCTTCAACGACCACCCTAGCCGCAAACCAACGAGGAAGTTCACCGTCCAGAAGTGCCTACTCGTTCGCCAAACAAAAAAAAAAATCTTTTTTATTGTTTCTACTTTCCGGTTGTGGCCACAACGTTCCTATCCCTTTTCCCAGAGAAGATCCGACTTGCTCCGACTTTTGGACCAATTTTCATCAGGCCTGCACCTGATCCCTCCCGAAATGCCATTGAATCTGCTGAAGCCTCCTCCTACCCCGGGGGGCTTATCTCTTAATCCAGTCTAGACTACTGCTACCCTCATCATTAGCAGCAGCAGCCACCAGGGCCATCTATTAATACCCCGAACTGCTAATTAATCTTGCCGGTCCATGTTTTCAGGGCGGGATGCCTCTTCAAATCTGCCCCCGGGGAGTTCGGAAAATCCCTTGCCACAGATTCTCAACCGCGAGCAATGCATGATTGATGGATGCAGTATCGATTGGTACAAATCGCGCCAAGAACTTTGGATTTTGGAGCCATCACAGAGAGTGTGTTGAATAAATTAGTTGCGTGCGGAGCAGAGTGCGAAACGGAATTATTCATCGGCTAACGCAACGTAACACGACGGGTAGCTTCTTCCGGTGGTAAGATCCTTGAGCTTGGCCTCTGCGCGTGCAGCATCAGCACTAATGACCTGGATTGCGTATTCATCAAGGAGCGCGTGAGGGCTAATGGCATCAATTCTGCACGTTGGTATTCAATTTGTGATCGGAATCCGGGAAGAGCCCCAGCAATGCACTGTTTGCCAAGGGCTAATTTTACTCAGTGCTGCTGAGTATAGCTGATATGGATTATTTATTTGGGTTGGAGGAATGGCCATGTTGGCGTGGGAGTTTAGGATGAGCATGATTTGAGATGCATGCGATGATTGGATTTACGAGAGTGGATGTGTTTGGAGATTATTAGAAGTAGGTCTTTGATCAACGTGAGAGTGTCGTGATTATTAGTTGATTTGTTACAGTGATATCACTTTTATAGAAATTTGATTCAGACCTTCAAGGGTTATTTTTGGAAATAGGTATCATAAAGTACTTGACACATAAAAAAACATAAAATTTCGATAAAGTGTGTTATTTTTATTAAAATTTTAGTTTTTCAGTCAAAAACAGTTTAGCAGTTTTGATAATTATCAATCATTATAATCAATCAAGAATTTTGAATTTGGATCAGCTAGACCAGACATTACCCAAATTGTTATTGAAATAAAACTCTTTGTTTTTTGACGATCAACACTTGAGCGTAGTTTAAAAAAAAATATCATAAAAAATATGAAAAAATTCCTGCGCAGAAAACTTTGAAAAATTGCTAATGATTTTGGAAGAAATTAATAAACTCTAGTCGAAAAGGGAAATTTCATTTGTTTTTGGTTCAAGGCATTTTCATTCAAATATGTCTGAATTTAAGCTAGATGCCAGATTATCCATGTTTCCATCAAATTTGAAAAATAGTATTTTCGTTATTATAAAGAAAATCAGATTGTGAAAAAGCATGAAAATATTAGTAATAATATCTATTAAAGTTGTACCCGATGATTCCATGGTACGTCTTTGAAAAACTTTTCATGAAATTTGAACACTAGTTCACGATTTTCGGAATTGATTTTTCTCCGTGTAGAGAATTGAATTTCCGTGCAAGAATATTTTACAGACATGCCTCGCTTTAGCACCGCATATGGGGGTGAAAACCCGAGGCGTGCATAATCGAGGCACAGAGCTTATGGGATTTTGGCTATAATCGAATGAAAAATCATGTAAACATAAAAAAATTAAAGTGTTTTGAAATCGGGATGAAAAAATACGTATTTTCTCTAAAGAAACCAAAAGTATATTAGTTTTGCAATATGGGTATCAAATGATCAGTTTTTTTCAAAAATTTCGAAGGTAATAACATTTTTTTATGAAAATACTCAAAATTCTCACAAAACTACATATTTCGAAAAATACTCAAAATTTCAGTTTTTACAATATGGGTATCAAACGATCAGGATTTTTTCATTCATTTCGAATGTAATAATATTTTTTTTTTAAATTTTAAAAAATTCACAAAACTACGTATTTTCGAGTAAAAATACCCAAAATTTCCGTTTTTACAAAGTGGGTATCAAATGATCGGGATTTTTTCATACATTTCGAAAGCTATTAAGGCCGTTGCAAATATTTTTCAAAGTTTATGTCGCCCTTCCCCCTTCAAAATTGGTCTGAAAAATCAGGGGGCAAAAAAATATTTTTCCAAAAAACTTCAAAATTTCCATGCCAATTGCAGTCTAATCAACTGAAAACAATCTAAAATGCATTTTTCTGCATTGATAATCATATTTAGCATGTTTGGGCTTGTTTGAAAATATATTGAATTTTTATGAAATTCCAATGTACAGCACCGAAAAAAATTATTTTCGCAAAAAATAAAATTTTCGTCAATACTCAGATATATTGGAAACTAATGATGACAAAACAACTGGACAGGTGTATAATGCATTTTAAATCACTTTTTTATGAAAATGTTGAAACAAGGGCTCGTAATTCAATCTTAAAATTTAAAAATAAATACGATCGATTTTTTTATACATGCAGCTATGTTTTTGAAGTCATATTTTTCTTAGGATCTTTTTTGACCATGAAAGGTAGATTGAAAAAGGATAGAAAATTTGCAACAATATTTAAGAAGCAAGACTTCACAAAATATTTACAATTTACATAATATTTTTAAAGAACTATTTTTAAAAAGAATCGCTAATATTTGAGAGAATGGAAAAATTCACAAAATCAATACGACAGTCTAGAAAACGGTTTTAAAAATAAAATAAAACCCTTAAAAAATATTTAAAGGCTGATTTTTTTTTGAAGAACTGCTCATATTTAAAAGAATGGAAAAACTTACAAAATCATTACGACATTCAATAATAGGTAGTTCAATTTAAAAAAAAAACTTAGCAAATATTCTAAAAGTCGACCTTCATATAAAAGAATTGCTCATGTTTGAAAGAATGGAAAAACTCACAAAAATATTACGACAAACAAGAAAATGTTGTTTTAAAAAAAAAATAATTGAAAAATACTTTAAAAGTCGAACTCATTTTGAACTGCTAATTTTTGAAAGAATGGAAATCTTCTCAAAAAAAGTTTTGGAAGTATTTCTGTTCATTTGAGAAAATAGGATAGATGGATAAACCAAGGATTAACTCGAAGAAAAAAAATCAATTATGTATTTTTATATTTTTTAATATTTTTTAATTTTAATATATTTTTCAAAGATTATTTTTAAAGTTTATAATTATAATTATTTGTTTAATTTTTTCACATTCCACCTTTTGTCCTTTCGACGTTTTGTCCATTCGAGCTTTTGCCCACTTTCGAATATTTGTCCATTCGACCTTTTGTCTTCCGACCTTTTGTTGCACATCCCGTAGCACTACGGTAGCTTGAGACATCTAGAATCTCAAAAGCCTCAGTGGTACAATAAGCGGTGCCATGTAGTAAAAAACTGAAATTTTGAGTATTATTTTCGAAAATATGTAGCTTTGTGAAATTTTTTGTAATTTTCATAAATTTGTGTTAAAACTGTACGGAAAAATCCCGATCATTTGACACTCAGATAGTGAAAAACTGAAATCTTGGGTATTTTTTCGAAAATATGTAATTTTGTGAAAATTTGGATATTTTAACAAATTTGTGTTAAAACTTTTGAAATGCATACAAAATCCCGATCATTTGATACCTACACCCAAAGTTAAAGAACGAGAGGATAGTCCTCACGAAAAGAAACGAGAGGAAAGTGCTATTTTTCGAGAGTATAATCCTCTCGCGTGTTCATTCGTTCATTGGAATAGTTCATCCTATTGAGTGGCTTATATGGACAAATGACCGCCACTTAGTTACCGAACCATGGTGGCTCATACGGCAATGCCACGGTTAAATATGCCGAAGGTCTTGGGTTCGAGGCTCAGTACCGGTACTTTTTTTTTGATAGATGAACTTTTTTTGAAGATGAACCCATGAGTAAAGTACTCTCGGTAATTTCGGGATATATCCTCTCAGTCCGCACACAGTACCATTTTACTACCGAATCGTGCTCTTTATCCTCTCGTATGCCGATGTCCAGTTCTGGGTGTATCTTGTAAAAACGGAAATTTTGAGTATTTTCCAAAAAAAAACTCTAGTTTTTTTAAATATTTGGAACATTTCCAAAAAATGTTGTTATTATATTCGAAATGTATGAAAAAACCCATTCATTTGATACACATACTGTATAAACTGAAATGTTGAGTATTTTTTCGAAAACAAGTAGTTTTGTGAAAAATTTTATATTTTCACAAATTTGCGTTATAACTTTTGAATGTGTGAAAAATGCCGAACATTTGATACCTATATTGTTAAAACTGAAATTTAGAGTATTTTTTCGAAAATATGAAGTTTTGTGAAAATTTTGAGTATTTTCAAAAAATGTTGTAGTTACATTCGAAATGTACGGAAAAATGTTGATCGTTTGATACCCATATTTTAAAAACTGAAATTTTGAGTATTTTGTTTCGAATATACGTAGTTTTGCTAAAAATTTGAGTGTTTTCAAAATATGTTGTGATTACATTCGAAGTGTATGAAAAAGTCCCGATCATTTGGCATCCATGTTGCTAAAATTGAAATTTTGAGTATTTTTTTTTTCGAAAATACGTAGTTTTGTGAAAATTTTGAGTATTTTCATAAAATGATTGAACATTCGAATTATATGAAAAAAATCATATCATTTGATACACATTTTGCAATAACAATTATTTTGAGTAGTTTTTCGAGAAACATTTCATTTTCAAAATACAAGAAAAATACGTATTTTTGTGAAAATTTTCACGAAATTCTGATTCCAGAACACTATATTTTTTATGTTTGCATGATTTTTCATACGATTTTAGCCAATGTCTCCCATATAGCCAACATCCCATAAGCTCTGTGCTTCAGTTAAGCACTGGGCCGTGCTTAACCGAGGCAGCTGACAGAATCAAAACCGAGGCGTGCAAAACCGGGGCATGATTGTATTCCCAACTATTTCCCGACTTTCTCGACTTGATTGGCCACCCTGTCAACCAAATCATAAAATACAACAAAAAAAATGGTTCAAATCGGTAGATTTGATATAGAATTGTTCAACTTGTAACAAAGCTCAAAAGATAGCATTTTTTTGTTCTTTTAAAAAGGAAAATTTTCATAATTGGTTATTTTGTGCATTTCATTTTGAACTGAAGTTTGTGCTATAAATTAAAAGAAATTCTTTGTTTAACCTCAGCCCTGAATCTTCCTTATATCGCCAGGAATGTGCCATTAGATTTGACTTGAGATCATGCCAGTCCAACTTGAAAATCATAAAGTTTTTAAGAGTTTTAGAGTTTTTTTGAACAACCTTTTATTTAATGCTGGAAGATACAAAAACGTCCAGTAAAATTTAGTCAAATGCAGGCTGATTAAGTAACGCTTAAAAAAACAAGTTGCACAACATTCTAGCAACTTCCATAAGAAACAACCACAACACCGTCTGGCACCGATAGGAACCTTTTAGGAATAAATTGCAATTGCAACACCAAACCTCTCGTTTGCGGAAAACAACATTTCACATTTTGACCGGCTCGAAGAGTCACCAATCCTGTTTCACCGCTTCATGCAACATAGTTAACCTGCAATTCTGCATAAATTTTCCCCACCGCGTCCACCTTAATCTATGCGAACCTATGTGGAAACAGCGGTTTTGGCAAGCTAAACGGCATTCCACCATCTTCCCCCCTGGTCAAGGTTCCAAATTACAAAACTGTTACAGCATTGGCAAAAATATGAAAATCAAAACTGGTTTGGTCGTCTTCTGTAATTTTTTGCTGAATTTTGATGCTTTAAAAATTCCAAATCAACTTAAGCAATTTAGGGTTTTCAATTACTCACCAACTTTGTTCGATCCGCGCAGAAAGGCATCCTCCAGCAGGGCCAAAAATCCGCACTGCTGCATCTTCAGCTCGGTCACCAGCTGGGCCCAGTTCCGGGGCATTTCCTTCGAGGACTTCATAAAGAAGAAGATTACCAGCCCCACAAGGGCGGCCACTCCACCCGCCACTGCCAACATTTTCACGGTGGATCTCTACTTCAAAGTTCTATAAACTCCTGGTATAGACTGAGGATCGCCGGAACTCTTTTTTTTTTCTTCGTTCGTCACCTTTCGTTGACCCCCGGTAGTGACTCAAAATTACACCAGCTAGATAACCCACTTCACCTTTTTTCACGCTCACACACTTACACTCGCGCACGACCTACGATCTGTGAAGAAGACGACGACCGTCACGAGCGACCATCCAGCACGATCTGAACGGGACGAGACGAGCCTGCCCCAAACAGGTCTCCACCAAATTCCGACAATCGCCGAATCTAAGCCGAACCAAGCTGCGTGTGAATTGGGCCTCCGACTCTGATGGTCTGTGTGAGTCGTCGTCGTCGTCGTCGTAGCTGCGAAGATTCGATCACGACCATTACAAGAAAGATCGATCGTTTCAAACGCCTAGGTTCGTCGCTTTCTGGTGAAGTCTCTCCGGTGAAGTTTTTGGCAACCTAAAGAGAGCATCAAACGGAGAGGCACAAGACGTTAGTGATGTTATAATGCGTTGCGTTGTGGTCAAACCGTTTGGGGGACTGGTTTTTGGGGAGGGCGGGGAGGGCCCTTTCAACACTAACACAGAAGTTATGTAATGGCTGTTTTTTCGGAGGTTTGTTGAGCACCGGTGTCACCGGTGAGGTTTTGGTGTGGTTTGGAAAATGAAAATGTGAGGTACTTTGTTAGCTTTACTAGTTTGAAGATTTTAAGGTTGTGAATTGGGTTTGAGAGACAATGAACTCTGGAGAAAGGTGCTAAATAGATGATTTTTTTTAATTATCATAATTATGCTGCGCAAACTTAAAGATCCACATTATTCAAGGGGGAGGGGGTGCAAAAAATAAAAATATTGAAATAACAAGCCATATTTTTAACATTTGCATCGAAAAAGTGTTTTAAAATGCACTAAATCAATTGTTTTGTCATCATAAGTTTTCAAAAATTTTAAGATTTAGCAAAAACAAAAATTTTAGCGAAAAAAGCTTTTTGCGAAAGTGAACGTCGAAAATTTTCAAAAATTCTTAAGATTTTTAAATCAGTCAAAACATGCTTAAAATGATTCTATACGTAGGGCAATATATTTTAACTTGATTTCAGCTGATTGCACTTCAATTTCCATTGAAATTTTGAAGTTTTTTGAAAAAATATTTTTATTTGCTCCCTGAAAAACTTTGTACCAGCCTTATTTGACTTTTTTTTAAATGCAAGTTTAATTCGAAAACTACAGTGTTTTTGTATTTTCGCCCTTTTTTCATAAAGTGGAGAAATTCACATTGAAAAATATGTAAGATGCAAGAAATATTTTGCTATCGGAAAAAAAACTTTACAAATTTTGTGATATAGTGGAACTTTTTCCAGATGCATTTTTCAGTAAAACATTTAATTTTTTTTCAAATTTATTTGCAATTTTAAATATTTAATGAAGGAAAAGCACGTCTGCACAAAATATTTTCGTTATGCTAAAACTTTTTAATTTAAATAAAAAAAAATCAGAGTATCGCGGATCCTAACTAAAGAAAACAATGAATAAAACAAATTGATAAATCATAAATATAGTATGAATTAAAACGAATGTTTTATAAATTACAAACCAACAATTGGATTGATAAACTTTTCAAAAGTCGTTCTTGTTATAAATAGTACACATTTTAGTTTATTTCCGTTAAAAATAATATTTGATATAAAGCATTGAATATTATTGCTGCGAAACATGCGAATGACGATACAGCTTACTTTTTATCGTCAAAAATAACATCAATTTTTGGCACTTTTATCAGCAAAAAAAATTGGGAGGTTTTCCGGAATTACCAAAAATCGTGATTTGAACTCGTTAAAATAATCTCAATTTGTAACTTTTTGCATGCACTTCATTTGAAATTTTAGTTTGTTTACAAAATGTACGTTTAACCAAAGAAATTAAATATTGAACATCTTCTTATTTCTCAACCACTAGCTGGTGACTTCATTTAGTTATATGACTATATTTAAACCGAAACATAATTAATCTGCTCATTTTCGAAGATATTGTAAAATAAACTCAACAATACAAAAAGGTAACAAAAAAATATCCACATGTTTTTCGTTCAAAACGGTCCAAAAAATGAGACACCTTTTTCTAAGTGATTCATTTCTTGAGAAAGTATCGTGGCTTATACTAATCAAATTAATCGAACATCACAAACAATTTTCAACATCTCTTGAGACTCTACAGGGACCATACAAACAAACCCAAATCAAATATTGAGACTAAGACAAAAGTGAATTGGGAAAAAACATAAATTTTATTTATATAAAATAAAAAAAAGTCCTCAACAGACTTAAAAATATTAACAAAGTTGATTCAATCTTTTATGCAATAACAGTTATCTAATTATTCGAAAAATAATACATATATTAATTTTTTTTTATCGATATGGTGATTTCAGCAAAGTTGTATGTGTCAAGAGGACAAATCAGAAAAAAAGTCACGCTTAAAAACAAGTGTTTCTAAAAGTTTAATTTTTCCGTCTAAATGAAAAAGTTGTTTCCATCAAATTGATAATATTTACAGTTTAGGCCAAGGCATTATAACACTTTCTTTAAATATTCTTTAAACTTTTGAAGAATTTTTGCTTACCATGCTTCCCAACTTTTAAAACTCCTGAAATTTTTAGATACTTTTGTTGAACTTTATCAATAAACAAATAATGCGATTTTTGATACAACTTTGCCGTAGAATATGGTGACTGTTCAGAAAATCCCTTCCAAAGAAACAGATTTTTAAATATTTACAATTGACAAACCGAATACTAATGGGTAATTCTCTACCCACTCACATGAAATCGGGAAAAGTTGCCCCGACCGCTCTTCGATCTACGTAAAACTTTGTCCTAAGGGGTAACTTTTGTCCCTGATCACAAATCCGAAGTTCGTTTTTTGATATCTCGTAACGGAGGGGCAGTATGACACCTTCAATTTTTGAACATGCGAAAAAAGAGGTGTATTTCAATAATTTGCAGCTTGAAACGGTGATGAGATAGAAATTTGGTGTCAAAAAGGCTTTTATGTAAAATAAGACGCCCGATTTGATGGCGTACTCAGAATTCCGAAAAAAAGTATTTTTTATCGAAAAAAATACTTAAAAAGATTGAAAAACTCTTCCATTTTCCGTTACTAACCTGTAAAATGTGTGTCATTTTATGGGAAATTTAATATACTTTACGAATCTACATTGACCCAGAAGGGTCATTTTTTCATTAAGAACAAAATGTTTCATTTTAAAATTTTGTGTTTTTTTTTCTAACTTTGCAGGGTTAATTTTTAGAGTGTAATAATATTCTAAATAGTTCTAGGGCAGACAATTACAAAAAATGTCTCGATCATTTGATACCCATATTGTGGAAACCTGGAATTTTGAGCATGCTTAACCGAGGCAGCTGAACGAATCAAAACCGGGGCATGACTGTACGTCCTGAATATTTAAGAATAGTTTTCTTTAAGAAAACTACAAAATAGCGGTTTGGCAAGATAACACTTTCTTTCAATATGGTTGAAACATTTGAAGAAGGCTTGAAGGGATTTTTTCCTTGCCTTGGTCCGCACTGCTGTGTAGTAGCTACCTTGAAGAAAACTTTTAAATCGAAAACAAAATAAACGACTTTGATTAAAATATATCAATGAAAAATGAGTGTTTGGAAGTTTAACCGAAACATATTTTTTTCATTTGCAGAAAAAAAATTATGGTAATATTCATCAGGTAATGGTGACAGATTTTGAGTTAAAAAAAAGTGTGATCTTACATCAGAAAATAATGAATTGTCATCAGTTTCTGTGTGAATATTCATCAATATTACTCAGAAAAGATGTAATATTCAACCTTCCAAATTATCAACCTTCCAAGATTCATTTTTTTCTGTTTAATGAACATAATTTTTTTTTCATAGAACCTCTAAAATCCAAAGTTAAATAAAAGAACACAAATCAAATTTATTTATAGTTTTTTGAAGCTATTTTGTCAATTTAATGTTTCATTGCTTTAAAAAAAAATCTGAGGCCTTTACCTGCAGTTCTCAATGGAACACACAGAAAAAATGTGATGAAAATTCATCAGTTTATTGTGTAACATTTTTTTGACACATCAATATCTATCCATTCCCTGATGAACATTATCCTCATTTTTATCTGTGCATGAAAGTGTGAGCACAAAATAATTGGGTTTATATCGCACAATCTGTTATCTGCACTGGGAACTTCATATAACTCGAATGTGATTATTCATGGTTTAAAGTTAAAACTTCAAAATGAATCAACATTTTGCAGCAAAAAAAAAGTTTTGTTCAGACTGTAATAATTAAGCAACACGTTTGATTATCAACCATTGAGAACTACAATACACTTTTGATGAGTGAGTTGCAAAACAGGCATGACAAGTTGTTTTATGACACTTTAAAAAAGAGAAGGAATTATCTTTATTATGCCTCATTATTCCATTCTTCTGTTTGAAAAATGACAAAAAAATCTTGGAGTGATGAAGTAATTAATTGCATTGCCGAAACATTTTTTTTTTTAAATCATCACAAGCTTTTCAAAAAACAGGAAAAATTATTAAAAACTAAACAAATTTTGCATCAGAAGATTTCTCCTCATAACAGCGCATTAATTTTAAAATAAAACTTCAACTTGGCCTTTCTATGCCGGAAATGCTAAAAATAGCTTCAATTTGCACTTTTTTTCTGACGGAAACATCCATCGCACGTCGTATCAGTAATTATTTATGATTTTGTTCACAGGAGGGTAGAAGACAATTTTTCAAGCTCACTATCCTCTTTATGGGTAGGAAAATTACGCGTCAATAGACTCTCTTAACCCTCATTTCAAACAATAAACGAGAATATCAATATTTTTTGGGATTTTGTAAAAAAGTATTTTTTTTTGTAAAGGTTGATTTTCTAAATAAAATAAAAACCATCGAATCTGTACAAATTAAGGCAATGAGGGTTAACTCGGTACTCTTTTTGCTCCCTTACCGAGTGATCTTTTTTGTCTATTTCATGAGTTGGTTGCCCCTCTGTTTACAGCAGAAGGTTGGTACACTTGGCGTATTGTTTGCCAACACAAACGCGTGTACCCCTCCTCGTAGTCATCATCACGGCGTTGGGTCCAGCTCGACCGCTTCAACGAGAGAAGGAGCTGCCTCCAGCCGATGATTTGCGCAATTCGTTAACCTTGAAGTGATCGTTGAGAAAGAGCTCGTTTTTTTGTTGTTGTGGCTCAGGCTTCATGTGCGAGACTGTACTTACGACGGAGCGAACCATGAAGTCTAGCAGCACGAGCTGAACTGGTCAAGCATTAAATTAGAGACAATCAGCACTATACGTGCACTATATGCGCATATAGAGCAGAGCTAGTGCTGAAACTTGCCTTTTCTATCTATTTTTGGGTAAAAGTGCAGGGAAAGTTAGCTTTTCAACTTGAAAATCGAAAAGTCTCTAGACAACCAAAAAAATCCGTCAAGCATGAAATAAATTCTGCTAAAAGTTTGCAAGACATCGTCTTCAAACCGGCACAAGCTGTGTCCAAATCTTCATGGAAGAGTAATTCGGCGCTCAAGGTGAAAAATTTCGACAGTAATTGAACTTGGTTCGTAAGAGGGGGTTTCAGTCAAAACAAAGCAAAAACAAAAAGTTGTTGAGGGGCATTTACGTCAAGCAGGTAAACTGCGGTGATGGTGAAGATGATGATCAATCGCCATCGCCGCACGGTACGATTCGATTAGGCTAACTTTGGAGCAAGCAAATAGTGAAGGTTAATGCACAAAAAATCTTGGCGGCGCCGGCGAGTTGAACTTGAAGAATATGCACAGTTAAAAATTAATTCGAAAAATCTAATTAAATCCTCAAATTTGCAAAAAAAATATTCTTCTAAAAAATTTCAACAGTGCACTCTCACTCTCGAGAGCGGTATAATTGAGTGGCGAAGTGATTGTTTGCCATGGCTGCCGGTGTAAATCAGGAGAGTCAATAAGCTGGCTCGATCGACGGTTCCATCCGATCCGTAATTAGATTTTGCCTCCAATCAACAATCTTGCTGCGTGTGCTATATTGAGGTAATTGTTGATTGCATAATTCAAAGAAAGGTCTAGATTTCAAGCTTTAAATACTATTTTCAAGTATTTTTTTAAATTTTGTTTACATCCAAATTCATGAGAATTTATCAATTTAGAAAAAAAAGCTCATTTCGACGTCGTCGTGCTATCTTGTCGCACCCGCCATTTTGACGTTCTGAGAAAAACGCGTTTTAATGTTTGACCTTGAAAATTCAAAAACGAGAGCACGCAATGTAAACAATAACAAACACGTTTTGTTTGGCTCACCATTCTGTGCATTGTCCCAAAGTTTGGTTGAAGTTGGTTGTTGGAGTCTCGAGTTATAATTACAAATGTTTACGGTAGTCTAGCTTGTACGTGCGACAAACGCATCCTGACTTTCCTGGCCTGAAATCCCTTTGGCCTTTTGTCGCACTTACATAAATTTTCATGGAGTGACAAGATAGCATGACAAGATTGAAACTACTTTCATATGTAAAGTGACAAAAATGTACGGAGTTTTTTCGGTATTTGTTGAATATCTCAGGATTGAAATCGAATTTTGGGGATCTGTGAAGGTCAAAAGGTGAGGCATTGTGAGCTGCACAAAATGGCGTTCTTAACTCAATTTGGCCCAAAATGCACGTACGACAAGTTAGCACGATGGCGACGATTTCCTTGGCCATGCCCAACTTTTTTAAGAAGACACGAAAAATCTCCACGATATCCTCGTATGAGTTTCGCTTGGAGTAGGACGGATTTTGGGAAGGTGAAGGTCTAGGAATTCATTTTGTCATTTGGGATTTTTTAAAGCATTTTTTCAAACTAGTTTGAATTGCTATTAGAAGAATAGGAATTTTTTTCCGAAAAAAATTATGAAGAAATAAAAATACTAATTGTTTATCATCGAATCTTTAATGTGACCTTTTTCTTTGAATTAGCATCAGAAGGTATAATCAATACTTGCATAGTTTCTGAAATAAATTCTCACATTATGAAAGTTTTCTGAGAGCAACAGAATTAACGACAAGTCCTAAATGCAGATGTTTCATCATGTCGATGCCGGGGTGCACTCTTGTACTGACCGATTCTTTCGTGACGGGACAACGTTTGTAAGCATACGTTTTCAGTTTTTTGCTGATAACTTCAAAATCTGTGAGAAAAGGTACCAATATTTATACAAATTTGGAAAGTACATTAAATTTCCAATAAGATTCACTCCAGCAAACATTTAAAAACACAAAGTTTGAGTCAAGAGAGTTACAAATGTAGCGTGACGGGACAACATCGTACAATTGGATCATTTTGATTTTCATACACAAAAGTGAAGAACTCTGCACTCCTAGTAAGTTTTGGAAAAACCCTTTTTTACAGTTGTTTCTAAAATGAAAAACGAAGATTTTGCTTACTGGATCACCCAATTTCGTCAAATTTTGTTGATTTGACAGGTACTTCTTTTCGTGACGGGACAACGCAGATATTTTGCAAAAGAGGGTTTTGCTCGCGTTGTCCCGTCACGAAATGAAGCAATTGTGAAAATCTCTACTGACTAGTCAACTTTAACTAATTTGGGGTCGCTGAGCTCGAATATGACTCCTAGAATACTCCAAAGTATTCAGGGAATGTGCAATCCAAAATGGCGGCCAATATGGCGGTACTAGAATAATCGATATTTTATGAAGAAATGTAACCGGCAATGAACAGGTCTAATTTAACAAAAGGTTGCTGAACTCGAATATGAGCTCTAGAATATTCCAAAATACTCAGGGATGTGCAATCCAAGATGGCGGCCAATATGGCGAAGCTAGAAAATTTGATTTTTTTTTTCAGATGTGTAACAGGCAATCAATGGGTCAAATTCAACTAATTTGGGGTCGCTGAACTTGAATATGTGCCATAGAATACTCTAAAGTACTCAGGGAATGTGCAATCCAAGATGGCGGCCAATATGGTGAAGCTAGAAAATTTGATTTTTTTGTTCAGGGTTGTAACAGGAAATCAACGAGTCAAATTTAACTAACTTGGAGTCGCTGAACTCGGATATGAGCCATATAATACTCCAAAGTACTCAGGGAATGTGCAATCCAAGATGGCGAAGCTAGAAAATTGAATTGCATTCCCTGAGTACTTATTTATTTAGTTGTCACCGTATTTGGCATTACGCCGCACAGACTGTTCTAAGGACTTTAGAATATTTTAAGGATTATATTCGAGTTCAGCATCCCCAAATTAATTAAATTTGACCTGTTGACTGCCTGTTACATTTCTGTTTAAAAATTTCCAATATTCTAGGTTCGCCATCTTGGATTGCACATTCTCTGAGTACTTTGGAGTATTATATGGCTCATATTCGAGTTCAGCGACCCCAGATTAGTTAAATTTGACTAGTTGATTGAACTTAAAAATCCTTTTATGGTGTTTTTTCCATTCTGCCGCCATATTAGACGCCATCTTGAATATCTCGCTTCCCTTTGAGACTCAGGAAAATCAACAGGCAAATTTGGATTCTGGAGGGTCGATTTAGTCAAGATCGATCATAAACTGGCCTGTTACACGATTTGCTTCTAGACACGAGAAATGAGCATCTTTTTTTGAATTCGTGCCTTGACCAAAAAATTGGCGTGACGGGACAACGCAAACTTGCGTCAGCCGTAACTCTGGATCCTTTTGGCCAATTTTCGATTTCTAATAAGCATTTTAAAGGGTTTTTGAGTACGAAGAGAATCAAAATATGATGCAAAACCGATTTCACGAACTATTGCAAATTAAACTATTGTCATTTTTCGTGACGGGACAACGCTTCCATATACCCCCTTTTCAAATGTCCTGTATAATTTTATACCTACAGAATCTGCTTCTGTCAATAAGAGGGCTTATAAAAGAGTCATTTTACTATAAAATACCGTTTAGATCAGGGGTGCTCAAAGTTATTGGAGGCCGGGCCAAATTTGAAGCTCAAATGAGCTTGCGGGCCAAATTTACAAAAAAAAAGGAAATTAAAAAAAAATTAATAACGTTATTTTAAATTAAAAAAAATTAATTTCTTTAAAAAAATGTCAATTCAAAATAATAGAAACCACGAATTGACGGTTTTCTATCGGTATTGTTGATTTTATTGTTATTTGATTTTATTTGTACTCGAAAATGACATTTGAGAAGGGCGTAAGTTATTTAGATATTTTTGCATTCTGTAATTTAAAAATGACTGTATCTCAAAGGCGTTGCATCGTACCAAAAAGTGGTCAAAAACAAACTTGTAAGAAATTGGACGGGCTTTCTGAAAAATTACACTGAAAGAAAAATACACGCCACTTCTTTGGGATTTTTCAATTTTTATGTTTGAAAAATAAATTTTAAGGTAAAGTTTCGTTCAAAATTTTTGAGGAAATAGCCTAAAATGTTACAAAAAGACTCACGAAAAATGCAGGATGGTATGAATCTCCTTAAAAAAAACAAAAATCATTTACTAAAACTGTTTTTGTTTAAGTTATCTTAACATCAAAATTTTCGAAAACCGATAGTGGGAATCAATTTTTCAGTCTCGAAGTCTCCATATTGACCATTGTCCTAAGTCCAATCGTTGTGAAGATACAGCGGTTTTAAAAATAAAAATGTTGAAAAATAGCTTTTTTGGTGGTTTTTGGCATTTCTATATATGACAGACTGGATTTTTCAGTCTCAAAAATATTTTTACCGGTAAGCTCGTCCAATTTCCCATAAGACAGCTTTTCAATTTGACTCGATTTAATATTTACGTAAGATGATTTACTATCCAGATTTGTACCACACTGAAAAAAATATTCTGTTTTCATTTATGAGCAATGTAATTAAGCTTATATCTGTAAGCCCATGCATCCAATTGAAAAGCTGTCAAAGGCAAACTAATGCATATTTTATTTATTTCAGGTGATTGCAATTAAATTTCATTTTTTTTGAAGTTTTTTGAAAATATACAAACTTGATCCTCAGATTTTCACAATTGGTTGGTAGTCAATCAGATTCGTTATCTAACTGTAATGAGTTCGAATTCCGAAGGAAGTGCAATGTAAGTTTGAGGGTCAGTCCATAAATGGGTCTTTATGACTTGCAAATTAATTGAGAAAACTAATTTTTGTAACTATTACAGACCTATGTCAAACTTGAACGTTTTTTTTTTAATATCTCCAAAAATGTTTGATGAAAGTTTTGACTTTCACTCACATTGACACGTATGAAATTAATTTAATTATAATTTTTTTTTAACAAATTATTTGTAGTCTGTGGGGATGTGGGGATCAAAATATTGATAAATCATAATTTTTTGTTAATTAACAAAAACTAAAAAGATTAGCATATAAAAGTTTAAAATAAACCTATATTTTGGAAAAGTATAAAATCACTTTACAAGTGGTCGACGGGCAATTTTACATGATCATTCAAAATGGGTCCGCGGGCCACAAAATATCACCTCGCGGGCCACGTTTGGCCCGCGGGCCATGCTTTGGTCACCCCTGGTTTAGATTGATCAAATATCTGCATTCCTTCCATTAATTTGAGCTATTATTAAAAACAGTTGGGAAAATTAAAAATTCCCAGCGTTTATATATTTAACAACATCTGCTCACATATATGTTTAGAATAGGAACTTTGGTGTGGAAATATGTTTTTTGTGTGGTTCAAATAGTGGGAAAACATGGAAAATTATCAGAACCATCCAAAGTTCAACTTGAAAAAATTACTGCTTGGTAAACAAGTGCTAAGAATCGGTCTACTAAGCTTGCTGGTTTTCCTATCTAGATAGTACTAGAGAGCACACGGGAATCGATTTATTAAACCAATTTTAAATGTTAAACAGTTCTAACTAATAGTTTTTATTATATTTTTTAGATTTAACTAAAATGTTAAATTTTCAAATTGATTTAAAAACCTAATTTGATCATTTAAATTTTGCAAACAAAACGTATTCCTGTGAGCAATAATTTGGTTCAATAATCAATCTATACTATACCTACACCTTATTGAAGAGCAGTTATCTACAAAACCAGCCAATGGCGACCATTTTTATTATTCATATTTATGATTTGGTTCAAACTGTGTCGGGGCCATTCCTATGACCAAAAAAACAATGTTTTGATCGATTTGATGTATTCTGTAAAGTTGTAGGTATTGATGAGGACTATGCAGAAAAATTAGGTTTACGGATTTTTTTCCAATTTTTAAATGAACTTTTTAACCAAAAATCATTCTTCCAAAATCTGTTTGTTATTTTTTTTATTTATTTGTTTTAGAGGACAAAAACCGCAACGCTTGAGCCATTCTCTGGTTGCTGGAATAAATGAAATTGGTGGTGCAATCTTCAATGTCTCTCTGGCCATTTATTGGAAGTTTTCTGAATTGCTCAAAATTTTGAAAAAGACTCGTTAAACTGATCCTGTGTGCATAACGAAAGCAGATTTTCAAAAAACTTAATTATAAAAAATGTTTTGTATACAATATTTAATTTTTGTATTTAAAAAAAGCTAAATTTCAAAATCGGGCTTGTCATGCACACGGGATTGCACTTAAGAGTCTTCACCTCAAATTTTAGTCAATCTGGTCAATCCCATCTCAAGATATCGTGTGTGTAACCCCTTAATAAAAATAAACTTGGGACAAAAAAGTGTTCCCAAACATTTCTTCCTTTAAAGTATCAACAAAAATTTAAAAGGATCGAAGTATATTTTGAGACTTTTATTTTGAGCATGAGCATGAGCATGAGAGACCACCCATGGTTGTCCTTCTCCGTTGCTGAACAGGACCATAATATCCCATCAGCACAACCGGTCACACGCTTCAACGATCAAATGATGTTTCCCTTATCAACAGCATGCATGAATGCGCTGAAAAGATAAAACATCACGATCATCAAAACTAGAGCCGGTGCGAATAGGAAACAGTCGTTGGCCACCAACGGCGCCCGCCATGTCAGTTTGTAGATCTCGAGGGAATGAGACGGGAATGTTATTTAGCACAGGTTGCTACAAAGGGTGGGTTCTATACGATATCCACACCCCCGCGTGTGCCGGAAAACTACTTCTACTTGGGATTTTGTTAGTGGGTAAGGGTAATGGCCAGGATTCAACATAGAGGATGATAATGCGACCCAAAAATCAAAAAAAAATTGTTTAATGGTGTGATGTATTATGCATTCTCAAGGCAATCAGTCGGAGTATGCGGATGAGACTATTCCCGGTTATTTGGTGTTGAGTTTAGCATAAATGATTCAATCTTAGACAGCCGGCTGTGGAAAGATAAAACCAACTAAAATGCGAAAACGCGAAACCGCCCGGATCGAAATACACGCACAATCGAGGGGACAACAAAGACGGAAACGGCAACGAAAATCCTGCGTGAGGACCGCGACGCACACCGTTCAAATTCTTCAACGCATCTTTATATTTTGAGACTTTTATTTTGTTTTTAAAACATAGCCAAGCCCTCTAATTAAAAAACGTTACTTAATCTATGGTTGGTGCCTTCCTCACATCCATAAAGTCAATACATTCAGTGAAAATAGCAACATTTCCCTTTAACATGTTTAACAAATCAACTTTATTACTAATTTCTTTTGATAGGGTTCGCAGACCTTCAATATTTCTGGCTCATCGGCAAGGTCTGATAAAAAACCTATCCAACGATAGTTTGAAGGAAGATTCAGACAATATTTCTATCACAATATCTAAAATCCGGCCTCCAAAAAGTGTATAAATAACACATAAGTGCTAATAACTTTTGATAAGGTTGTCAGATCTTCGATATTTTAGGCTCATTTGAAAAGTCTTTCAATTATCTAACTAACGACGGATTGCATAAGGGACATAATTTTCATTAAAATATCTGATTAGCCTCCAAAAAGTCTTGCAAAAACCACCCTTTTTACAATCTTCCGGACATACGCCAAAATCGTTTTTTTTAGCATAACTTTTGAAGTACGTAACTAAACTTGCTTCTTTTAAATAAAGACCTATGGGACCCCAAGACGGATCGAATTAGACTAATACGGTCAAAATCCGTTCATCTAGTCCGGAGATAATCGAGTGACAATTTTTTTGTCCACCCACCTACACACATCCACACAGACATTTGCTCAGAACATGATTTTGAGTCGATAGGTATACCTGAAGGTGGGTCTACGAGGTCAAATTAATTAGTTCATTTTTCGAGTGATTTTATAGCCTTTCCTCAGTAAGGTGAGGAAGGCAAAAACTTAGATGAAAATACTCATCAGAACAAGATTTAAATATTACTGGTTCCTCAAAGCTACTTAATAACAAAAAAATAACTCAAGAAGTAAAAATGTTATCAGAGCATGAGAACAAAAACTTAGAAGCAAGTGTTCTTTTATTACGTTACGCATAATCTGAAATGTGAAGACAACCTCTCTTACCCCTCAAACATATTTATGATACAAATCAAACTGTTTTTACATTTTACAGCTGAACAAACTTTCCAATTACTCACTGCGTTAAGTCATAAAAGAACGCCCCCAAATTTAACTCCATAATCCATAATCATTCACTCCTTCTAGTGGACAATTCTCATTGAAAAAATGTAGAAGAAGGAAAGACAAGTAGCGAATTACTAGTTTCTGACTGACAGACTGTTTGACTGAAGATTGTCACTCAATGATTATAAGAACTTTTGTTCAACAAGTTTCCAACCAAGGATTAGCTACGCTTCACATATTCCTTATGTGTGTTAAAAATAACTATTGTTTTTTAAAGTTGAATGAAACAAATTTCAAATTTAAGTTTTTAATTTAATTCAAAAATGGTTCAGCGAAAATTTAAAAAATAAAAGAGAGGCTTAACCAGTCTGAAAAAAAAACTAAAAAGGTCAAAAAGTCTGTCACACATCAATACTTTTCAAAAATAAAAACTGTTTCCAAGACCCCCGTAACGCCTCTCCTCGTAACATTCGCTTTCCCCTCACACCTTGTGTAACACCGTACCGTGAGGCAATCAATCTACAGGTTAATTACGGCAAAAATGTCCTTACCACATCCACTATCCACCGACACCTTCACCTTTACTTTTCATTCACAAAATTGAACCTCAAAACCCTGTCGAAGACGACCCCGTTTTGCGGAATGTTCGCACTGCCCCAGTATCAATGAAATCTCTCTCACTTGTTGTTCCGTTACGCGCACTCTCTTTCTCTCGCGAGAGAGAAAGCCACGTGAAGCATGCGCAGCATGCTGCGTTGGACCTGGATGACGTTCGCGTCATGTGTCAAACCTAGTGTTATGTGATTCTGCACAGGGTTTGTTTATGTTTTGAAAACTGTTACTTACCGAAGAGGCAGGGATTGTGATCAGTGAAATTGTGCTCGCGTAGCTGCAATTTTATTCGATCTTTATTGAAAATTACACACTTTTCGAAATTATTTTCACGGCCAAGGGAAGAGAGCGGTACTTCGCAACCGAACCCGTCAGACAACTGTTGTGATTTATTTCCTCTCCTCTGTCTGCTTCTCTGACACTGACCGTCATCACCGCGTAGCGGTATCAACAAACCTGCGTTACCACTACACCGACACGTTGATGTGAGAGTGCGAACTCCGCACCGGATCGATGTCGGGCGTTGCTGGACGTTACTTAAATGTGGTGCTCGTTGGTTTTCAAAGATGGCAGCACTGGTGCTGCCCGTCGTCAATTTGAGTGCACGTTATTTTGTTTACATTTAATTTGATTGATTCTAAACATCAAAATAATACAAATACTACAGATTTTTTCACATTCTAAACACTAATATGACATTTTATCAACGCGGGACTATCGCAACACAAAGTAATACTATGGAAACTCCAACACGATTTCCCCCCCTGGAAAAACTACTTCTCTGCCATTTAAGGGCTACCATTTACGTGAAAAGCGCACTCTACCGGCATCATTCGCAACTAACTAAACAGAAAGCTAAAAAGTTGTTAATTTAGAGCTAAAGAAAGCTTCGTCAAGCGAGCATTACGCTGCGTTACGTTCGTTACATTTGGTGTTATTTCAAGCTTTTAAAATTAAGAAATTTCAAAATCATTCACTTTTTCATAAAGTATTTCTAAACAGAAATTCAAATTTAATCGACGAAATTAATTGGAGTAGAACAGCTCGTAGACGGGTCTGGGCAGGTGTTCGGCGACGATGGTCTGGAGCTTCTCATAACGGGACAGCGGCGTGTAACGGAACAGCGGGAACGAGCGGATGATGGCATCGGTGAGGGCGCGCACGGTCGAGTGGAAGTCACCGTCCTGGAAAAGGGGTGAAAGGAGGTTGATTTAGATAAAATTTGCTATAATTTCTGTGTTTTAATCAAGTTGACATTTCTAAAAAGAAAATTAAAGAAAGAGGGCTTATGTGCCAAATTTTGGTACATCTTGAATATTTTTATGAAAATTATAATCATTTAATTACTCACAGTATTGGTGTACTTCTCCAGCGAACGGATGGCCTGCTCGAAGTAATCCTCCCCGTACACCGACTTCTGCTCATCGCTCAACGAGTCCCACATGACCTTGGCCTGTTCCAGCATGGCCTTGTCGTCCAGCCACATACTTCCGGAAGCAAACTCGCTGGCACACACAATCGAAACGTCCACCGTGCGTTGCTTCAGCTCGTGACGCAAACACTGGGCCAGTCCCTCGACGGCGGCCTGCGTGGCACACTGGATGCCCCGAACCGGTGCCGGAATGTGCGCAATGGCCGACGACAGGAACACCACCCGACCGTTGGCACGGCGGATCAACGGCAGCATGATCTGGGTCAGACGGGAGGCACCTGGCGGAGAAGTAGACACAATTTGGTAAATTCAAAATTTACTAAACTTTCAAAACTCCTCCCTACCGAGAACGTTAATGTCGAACGATTTTCGCATCACCGGGAACGGAATCCACTCCAGCTCGCCGAGGGCGCACCACATGTCACAGTGGACAACCGCCCACAGACCGTCGGCTTCCTCCGGCAGATTTTCGGTGATGTACAGCGAGGCTTCCAGCATCTGAAAATTTATGAGAAAAAAATATTTTTTTTTTATATTATTTTAAGTTGAAATTTTCAAAATGAAAGAAATCACAAGAAACCAAAAAAAATCCTGCAAGTCAAAAATAGCTCATAACGTCATCCTGATTGCATCAATGTCACAAGAGAGTGACGAGCATCATTTTCAACATCTTGAAGGACGTTAAGGGGGTGTGCATCCCACTCAAACGTGAGCACGCAGCATGATGATTCGCCCCGTGTTTGATTTGCTCTGTGGTAGAGTTTGATTTTATTGCATATTTTATTTTATCACGGAGGGAAAATATTGAACATGAGCAAGCATAACGGAAGTTTTCCAAAAGTGAGTGATTACTGATGCTGTTTGAGGGCCACCTTATGATATTTTGCAAGAGTTGCACAGTAGTTTATTGTATGGAAAAAAACTGTTGATCTCGTTTGAACTTTATATTTGATTATTACAGAAAGATTAATTATAGAAATACATTATTGTAGTGAATTAAACTCCGATAGATTCCATGAATTTTCAACAGATGATGGAAGAAAATTTGCAATGTTTTCTGGTTTCCTGGAAGGTTTTGCGGTTGTTTTTTTTATTATTTGATTGGAAAATAATCAGAACACATTGTTTAATATTTATATACCTATAAAATTTAAATCAACACTTAATTTGAAAAAAAAATCATTGCATTTTTCGTTTTTGTTTACATATTCTCTTGATATTATTTTTTTTTTTCATTTTGAGCCATACAAGGTAAATTTGAAGAATTTAAAAAGTTGTAAAACCTTTTTTTTAACACTAATCGATTTTTTAAAAAGATGTTGAGCAATCGCACAACATTAAGTTTAAATTCCTTAATCTAAAAACTTTTAAAACCATTAATCTATTTTTGAGTTTGCATAGAAAAAAAAAACGAATAATTCGAATAATACCCACCCAATGCCCAATCTCGCAAAAATCAAATGATAACAATAGACCAAATTTGTTGTAAATCGCTTAATAGACAGTACTTTCCGTAGATTCAGAAATTCTAAAACATTTGTAACAAAAATCGTGACATTAAAGCTCTGGTTAATGTGCACTGTTGAAAAAAAAAATCTTTAAAATAGACTCGTGAAAAACCATATTTTTGAAATCTTTAACTATATTTCACACTTATTAAATTTGCAAATCAACCTTATCATTTTGTTGATGAAGCCAATTTTTGGCTTCATGGCTTATTTTTACCATTAAATCTTTATGCAATCAATTAATTGAACCACATTATGTTACCTTTTTATGCTTCCACGAAGAATATATTTTTTTTGAAAATGTAGTAAGTTTCAAAGCCAAATATGTTATTTTTTCATTTTATTAGAGTTTTTTGTATGAAAAATAGGCATCATGCATAAAGTATGTCACGCTTTAGGGGGGAAGGGGGGGTCTGAGCAAGTGTGACATTGCATGTTATAAGTAAAGGAAAAGCGTGACAAAGGGGGGGAGGGAGGGTAAATTTTGGCTGATTTTTGCGTGACGTACTTTATGGAGTAAGCCATAATAAAATTTTCACAAATTTCCCTATTTGTTCAAAAATACTAAAAAATTTAGAATATGAAACATGCGAATTATCATAAGTTTTTTACCTTATTGAAGCTTTTTTTTTTAAATACTATTTTTTAAATATTCAGTATCAAACGACGCAAAATTTTGTATGATGTCAAGTATACACAACATGAACGTACGTTTGAAGCATGCAAAACTACGCTTCGTTGGAATCCCATGCTGCCAATTTTAAAAAAAAATACTGTTTTGGAAAATTATTTGTGGAAATTATAAAATTAAAAAAAATCGCTTCGTATGAATCCCATGAAGCACATTTTGAAAATTTTAATGTTTTCGAAAAAAAACGAAAATTTGTGAAAATTTTAGTATTCAAAAAAAATTAATAAAATGAAAAAGCATAAAAAATTTCGCTTCAGTTCAGACCCATTTTCCATTTTTGAATATCTGAGTATTTCAGGAAAAAATACGATAATTTGAGAAAATTTTTGTATTTTCAAAAAAAACTCTGATAAAGTGAAAAGCATACAAAATTTTGCTTCGTTTGAATCCCATGCACATTTTAAAAATTTGAGTTTTTTCGAAATAAATACCAAAATTTGTGAAAATTTTACTAATTAAAAAATAATATAATAAAGTAAAAAAGTATACAAAATTTTGCTTTGGTTCATATCCATATTGCATATTTTAAAAAATACGAAAAATACGAGAAAAATTATTTTCACAAAAACTCGAATCAATTGAAATTGCATTTTCGAAAAAAACGGTATTTTGTGAACAATTTTGAGTACATATTTATTCTCTGAAACTCACTATATTTTCTAAAAAAAAACACATTCTTAGTGGAAGCATTGAAAATTTAACATGATATGGTTTAATTAATCGATTTAAGAAAGATTTTAAAAGTAAGTTATCGTCTATTATCGGCGATAAGGTTATCTTCGAAAGAATTAACAAAATAACGATAAAGATAACGATAGATTATCGTTATCGTTCTGACGATAACGATAACCATTATCGTTATCGTCAGATGATAATATTATCGACGATAATCTTATCGATTTACAACCTTGATAGAAACACTGTTTGAAAAAAACTTTTATTATTCGTCTTTTTATAAGAAAAAAATATACATGTTTCAGATAACAAAAAAATATATATCTTGAAGAAATTGTAGATACTGCTCAGGACAATTCATTTAAGAAAACTAAAACACTATTAGTAAAATCTACAAAGAGGTTAGTTCTTGGCAGCTGCAAATATTTTTCAAAATTTATGTCGCCTCCTCCTTTAAATACCTAAAAATAGTTTTTTAAGAACTTAAAAAACATCTTTCCAAATAGAAGTCTAATCAACTGAAAACAACTCGAAATGTATTTTACTGCTACTCTGAATTGGTCCGATCTTGATCAGGGTCTATAAACAAAAAGTGTAAAAACAGATTTTAATGTTTTTGCCTTTTTTTAATTCTAATTAAATTAATTCAACAGATTGAAGACTTCGTGCTCCCAGCATCGAAAAATATAAAAGAATTTGCAACAAGATTTTTGCTACAAATTTTAAGGATCTTTAAAACTACAAGAACTATCCATTGTAACTAATGATGTTTCTTTCAAACTCTTAGTTGTTTTGTCCAAAATGTTTTTACTTGTGAAAAGATTCACTTTACTTCAAAGTCAAGTTATTTACAAATGAATCAAAATACGTATTTTTTTAATCAAAAGCTTCGTGAACTTGTTTCAGCAATTGCTTATCTTTTTCAAAAAAAAAAATAATCAAAACAATGTTTTCGAAAAGTTCAGAAAATTTCGATTCGGAAAGATCGAAATATTTCATGTTTTTAACATTGAAAATCGGACCATTAGTTTCTGGAAGATTGACATTTGAAAATGGTGGGTTGTTTGGGTGAGACTTAGAAAACATCAATTTTCCTGTTTTTAAATTTTTGCATGGCAATATCTTAGCAACTAAAGGTCGTATCAACAAATTTAAAAACAGCTTTTCAAAAATGTTTTCTACAAGGGTGGGCAAACATGAGCACCTATTTTAGAAAATTATAAATGGTGCTCTTTAACAAAAATTTCACTAAAGTACTTTTTGATTGAAAATTCGATTTTACTTCGACAAATGAAGTTAAAAATATTTACGAACAATATTTCGTTTTGGTTTTGAAAAAGATCAGTGTTGATTCAAAAATCCATAACTCGGTTAAAGCATTCTTGAACAACCTGAAAAAATTCTGAAAAGTTGGCATTTGGTGTCCCCTAAAACATATCAGAAAAAATTGTGTTTTTTGCAAATCAAGTTTTAGTGACAAAAACTAAACTTAAATATCACCTTTTTTTACCGTATATCATTCTTTTTAGTGTAGTCCACATCCATACCTACAACTTTGCCGAAGACACCAAATTGATAAGAAAAATACTTCAATTAATGATGCAAAATTGATTCTTTGGACATACCAAAGGTACCAAAAGTGTCAGCCGGACTAAAAAATACAAAAAAACGAAAGACCGAAATCTCAGAGAATTGCTCTTATGTAAAATTTTCTGATCATTCTCACATTTGAAAATGTCCAAAAATGCTTTAATAACGGAATCGGGGTTAAATGGGCCCTTGATGATTTTTGCGGTGCCTGTTATTATTTTATTGGATGGCCGCATAAAGCCTACTTTCTTAACACAGAATAAGTTCAAAAAAAAAATTTGAAAGTTTGGGATTTGGGGTAAACACAAAACCCTTTCTCTGGATGTTTTTTTTTTACATAAGACAACAAAAATACAACACAAATTTTCATACACGGGAACCAGTCGCGTTTAATTAAGAACGATTTGGAGTTCAATTTCCCTCCACTGTGCATTGTATATTATAGTTAGGGTTTTATTTAATCATATGGAAGAAATTTGTTTTGTAAAAAAAGGACTTGCGATTTTCCAATTTGGGACTGTGCACCAGTGTTCTAACCGAAGTTCTCGCATTCCAAAAAAATGCAGCAAACTGTCTGGACGGATTGACAGATGGATGGTTAGCGAAGCAAAACTGAGGGGAATTGAGATCAAGGTAAGATTCCACCCATTTCTCATGATTGTCTGACTGGTTACTTGTCTTGCGAAAAAACGCAACAAAAAAAGATGTTTTTTTTTCACTTACTTTCCTGAAGTCGTTGCAACAAAGGAAAATTCGTAATGTTTGCTCGGTTTATTTTTTCCTCCCTCTCGACTTGTTGCGCTTTGAAACTGGAGCGTGATTTCTTTCGCTGGAAGTCCCTCCAAGTCGAAGAGAGCTGGAAAGCTGGAAAAAAGAGGGTTCCCTCAAGTATTTACCCAGCTGGGTTTCTTCGCAGAAATGAGGTAAGCTTCTTTATGGTCAGGATTTTCAACGCGCAAAATTTGAAGCGATTTCAACCGTTAAGTTGATTTGCGAAGAGAGGTTGGTATTTTTCTGCACATGAGAAACGTCAAATTTCAAGCTTCAAACTTCAAGAAAGCTGTTTTTTAGAATTAATTCAGCATTGAAAAAATATCAGACCAGAAAATTAGTCTAAATTTACTTCAAAATCGCTTTTGATGTCTTGCTGACATAAATATGCATTAGAGGAGCCGGTCTGGTCTGACCGTTCAGCAGACCATAATAAGTCTGACCTTTTAAAAGCATCCTCCTCTCATCTCTTCTAGAAACATTGATTATGCTGTCGATGTAACAAAAAATATCTCAACACTGCCTTTCAAAAATAAAATTGTTTGAAAACAATAAAAAAACGTCTGAAAATTTCTAATTAAAGTAATGTTATTTTTTTTCCATTGATGATTCATTTTATAAATAACTACATAAATGTAATAAAAACTTCTCAAATTTTGCACTCAAAACGCAGTTTAAAAAATTCCATTACTCACAATTTCCTCCTGCCAATGATCTACCCCAATTTACGAAACTTGAAACAATACACGAGCAGCAGCAGCAGCAGCAAAAAAGGCCAGCACGATGGAAATCAAGTCTATAATAACATTATCGCAAAGCTTTTACACCCCCTCCGGGAAAGCTTTTCTCCGAAAGCAGAAAGAAAAATAAAGTGAGCAAAAAAGAAAGTCGCCATCGTCGTCCTCCCCAAGGCAAGTGGGATTCTCGAAGGAAAAATTGCTCTTCAAAGATGTCGATTATGGGTTGGGTTTCTTGTAGATTTTTTTTTCCTCGCACTCTCCCGCTGCTGAAAATTAAGAAATATAGAACAATATCCTCCCTCAACCAGCTTGGATAACTGGGTGGGGTCCTTCTCCTCTGTGAGAAAAAAGGGTGGAATTTTCGTTGAAAAAACAGATGCAGTCGTAAGTTTTGTGTGCTTGGGTCAAGTTTGTGACAGTTGAAAAATTTATTTAAGAATCTTTTGATTTCTTATTAAAGTGTTTTGTTAATCATCAAAATTGATAAAAACAGTTTTTTTTTTGATAATTCAAATGTTGGATTTTTTGTTTTGCTTTAAAATTATCTATTTAGTTGTTTTTGTTTGGATTTACGATCAAAAGTTTCAACCTAAATTAAATTGTTTTGATTTCTAGATTTAAAAATCCGTTTGTAACAACCATCCGGGGGTCTTTTATAAGCAACATAGTGAAAAACAATCACATACGAGTGCCCCTCTCTTGCTTTGGCCGAGATCTTGGCGTTTTATTGAATGTTTGTTTCTTTTAAAATGTTAGTCTTGATTCAAAAAGTTTAAAAATATTTTTTGAAAAAAGAAATTGGAGGGTTGTTTGGGTGAGACTTAAAAAATCAATTATTCTGTTTTTTTTTTTCTTTTATCCGCTGTATTTCAGCAACCAGTGGTCCAATATTCAATGTTTCTTAGACGAAATTGTAGGAAATTTTTTGAACATTTTGAAAAAAAAAATTTTAAGAATGGATATTTATGGACATCAATTAAAAAAACGATTTTTTTTTTCAGGCATAATTAAACTTGGAATGGCTATATTTTGAAAACGGTGCACTTGATCAAAACATTTGAAAAGTACTTTTCGATTGTACATTTTATTTTCAATAAAAAAATAGGTCAAAAATTGTCCTCTTAAACATTAAACAAAATCAAGAATAAAAAAAATACAAATTCTGAGATAATTATTTAAAAAAAAATAAGTTTTTTTCTGAATAGTCCTCATCAATAATGACGAAGACACCAAATCAATCAAAAAAAATCTCATTTTTCAATCCCAATGCGTGTTTATGTATACTCTGGATTCAATGCTATCATCTGTACCATACGTTAAAATCAAAATGTAATGTATCTTAACAAAAATATGTCCAAAAAAATATTTCAAGATTCCTGAATGTACTATAGTATCATTATTACCATGTATTACCATTATTTTTAATACGTTAAGGCCTTAAAAAATAAAAAATCTCAAAATTGGCAAAAGTGCATGAAAGGTTTGCCAGAAGTTCAATAAATAACGAAAGATGTCAAACGAAAAAAAAAATCAGCTTTGAAATACTTATTTCATGTATCCATAATTATGAACGATTTGTTTTCTTTTTGAAAATTATTCTTAATTTTGTTCTGTAAAAAAGTAAGAAGCTGAAATGTGTGAAATTTGTTTGTTTTAATTTATCACTAGGGCGTGTGATTTTTGCGATAATCCTCGAAATTTGCCCTTGGCCGTGAAATTTGGTAAATACAGTGAAGTCCCGAGAATTTCAAAAAAATGTATTGTTAAATTGCACATAAGTTTATTTAACATCAAATTTTTAATTCATACAATCCATTCTTGGAGTTATTGTTTATTATAATATTAAAAAATGCAGATTATTGATTGGTTTGGTTTTAACATGCCATGAATAAAAGTATGAAGTTAAGGATTTGAAGCAGGCACACATGAACAATTTTTCTCAATTATACACGAATTTAAACCAATAATGTGAAAGAACGTCATTTGAAACTTCAATGCAACAAAGCACAGTGCAATTTTGTTTTCTCTGTAAGTTTATTAAAATAACGATAAAAAAAATTAATAACGCGCAAGGAAAGTATGAAAAAAAAAACTATATTTTGATCAAAATTGAAGCTTTTTTATAAATTCAATATGGTTAAAAAACCTTAAGGGGGTTAAGTTTTTTTTATAATTTTATAATATTATGAATAACAAATGTTGAAAAAGCTGTTATAAATAGAAATTTGCCTAATTTTTTTAAAACCTAAAAACAAGTAAGCTAAAAACAAGTAAGCTGAATCGCAAAATCTGAGTTGGGAAATTCTGTAAAATTTCTCAAAATTGAGCTTAAATTATTTGTCGCGGTTTTTTTTTGTCATGGTTTTTATATTTTGCATCTAAAACAACAGCTAACTTATTCAGAGAATTTTCTGTACTCAATTATTACTAAACTACACATTTTTACGATAATATCCAGCAGATTTTAGAGAACCATGAAATCGACGTGAAATTCCAATGTTTTGAAGTTGAAAAGCCGCGTAATTTTTTTTGTCGTGAAAAAATACTAGGCCTATTTATCAATTATTCGATTTTATCATAATTTGTAGGAAAAGTTAAAATCAAAAAATCAGAACGAAAATTTACGCGCTTTTCAAAGTACAGTCCATACTTGACTATCTGAATCCTTGATTTTCCGAAGTTTGACTATCCAAAGGTTTATATGGAGCTTCCGATATTCAGATAATGATAAATAAAATGGATTTTCGAAAAAATGGTGAAGTTTTGGAGTCTTAGTGTTTTCAGAAGAATTGTTGCACATAGAAAAGAGTAACTTTTGGTTTGTGTGTGTGTGTGTGGTCCAATCCAATACCCGCTGGCCGGCAGCGAAATTATGGGAAAGTATAATTTGTATCAGTCTTGGGTTATGCTGATACATGTTATCTCAGTCCCGGTGACCTAATGGTGGTGACAGCCCTCGCGCTGCTTCCAATGACCCGTTTCAGAATGACAGAGCTCCTTGCGGTCCAATTCCGAGGTCATTGGGCATTGTCTGGCCCCGCCCAAACATAGACCAAGAACCAGAAGAGTCCTCGACCTATCTTTAGACTTTAGACTAAGGCAAAAATGAGATCAGCGCGTATTTAGTGGTTGTTGATAAGTAGGCAGAATTTTACAGTTTCAGTTTGGATAGATCTCACCAAGTTTCTGGAGTCCCGGTAGCCTTCTTTATCGGCTGCTTCTAAACATCCGGACGTTGCCAGCTACTTTAAGTCGTACGGGTCCGGATGGCCAGCTGCGTGTCGCAAATCACGGACAGCTTGATCTCTTGCCGATCTGACACATATCCTGGCGAGTGTATTCTGGAAAGATTGCCTTGGCAGCTGCGGACACGATCTTGCGGTGTGTCATCTTCAACAACCAAATTTCAGTTATACAAAAATCACTACGATTATTAACAAAAACAAAGCTGTGCAGTGAGTGGAGCATGTCGCACACTCTATTATAAAAAGTTTTCTAACTTTTCCTCGAATTCTTCATTTCGAGGAACGAGTTGAGTTTCACCATAATTTCACTATTTCGAACTAAAATGGCTCCAGCACTCATCAGACTGATCAGACTGGACAAATATCTCGCTCTAACTCTAGCTTTCAGGTCTCTTCAGTGCTCTCTTCCGCACCCATTTTTTTATGCTACCAGGCTGTTCTCATCCTAGCAACCCATAAACATAGCGTCACCGGCAAGCTTGCAACACACACCAAAAGAGAACAGCATACATTTTCTCTCGAATTCCCCTCCCTCTCCCACAACCAAGCAGTCGCACTAATACTATCGTGTGCTTCCCAGCACGATGAACCATCACCAATACTGGCACACGTCTTCTGTTTCTGCTGCCACTTCAAAATCAAGCTGTCATCATGGAGACGCTTGGAAAACAAATTTATTTCACGAATTTCTCCCAGTATTCTTGGGAAATCCATTAAACTCCAACTTTTTCACAAGGAAAATGTACACACGCGACGATTTAAACAATTTTGCCATATTGACATTTACATTTCACAATAAAAAACGCATTTTGAATTCGCGAACCGTTTAGGCCAACCTACCACGCCAACAGTCATCTCCTCACTCATAGAAAAGAGTAACTTTTGGTTTGGCTCAAAATTACGGTGGTTCACAATTAGGGTGGTTTTAAAAATCTAACTTTTCAGGAATACTTTTGGATTTTTTTGTCTTCTAGGAAATTGTTAGGCTTGCCAATTCAAGCAACTTTGTCCAAGACACTAAAATTTTATTTCGTAATCTACGATTTCTACGATTGTTTTTGAAAAGATCCAATGAACCAAATTTTCAGTTATTGCTGAACTCAAGGCGGTTTTAAAAACACCCAAAAAGCAATAACTGGAAATTTGGTCCATTGGATCTTTTAAAAAATCCAAATTCTGTACAAGCGATCAATATCAGTTTCTTGGACGTAGCAATTAAGGGTTAAGTTTTAGAGAAAAGAGAGAGAAAGAGAGCTCTAAAAAACGAACATTTTTTTTTTTGAAAAGTCAATTTGGACTCAAGGGTCAAAAATTACACCCATGTTAAACTAAAAAAGACGTAAATTAAAAATAAAAATATCTTGAAAAAGCACAGGACAAATTTAATGCACCAGGTTGCATTCGATAGAAGAGATCTAGCACTATAAACTTAAAATATCCCGGGGCTATTTTTCTTTAAACTCGATATATCTACATTTTCAAGGGAAAGGTATATGGATCCACCCTAACGAAATTCGAAAATTTTCCAACTGCATGTTTTTCAATAAAATTTTGCTGCTGAATCTGAATCTGCCCTCAGAATTGAGCCATAGTGTTAAAAAAACGATTTTTGGTCATATTTTCAGTTTCTATGTAAAATTATCATGAAAACATAATTTTTTTTTAATTGTGAAGCAATCCAAAAGTTGCTTATTTCCATTTGCAACAACTCTTCTGAAGACACCAAAGTTTCAAAATTTGACCTTTTTTCAGAATCTTAAATTTCCACTAAATTTTGCGATCTGGACCACTGTGCAATGTTTGATGATCTATTGAGTTCCCAAATTGCATTTTCTCGATATTCAATCTTTGAATTAAAAAATCCAAATCATTCAAATTAAACAACGGAAAAAAGTGATATTATTCCAAGGTAGTAAGACTTTTGTTGATAATCGGGTATTAACTGTATAATACAATATTATCACACTATTCCTGACATTCCATGTTTGCTCAAGTAAAATAACCAAGACTTTTTTGCTGTGTCAACAAAATAACAGTGAGGGGACCCTAGTTTTTAATCTTTTCTTTGTGTCAACAGAAGAATTCAAGTAAAATGTTAAGTAACAGGATTGTTACAACATGCATTATTGTTTTAACGTTTGCATTGTATACTGACAAAAGGAAAAGTTCGTTCAATGCATCTGCTAACTCTTACGATTTGATTGTTTGCATTGTAAACTTTCACCCCTTGTTGAGGAATATTTCATGGAATGTTACAATTGTCATAAAATTATTAGATAATGAAAACAATTTCTTTTGTGAAAACTCACCACTCAAATTCAAAGTAAGTCTTTATTGAGTTAAAAACGAGTATAAAATAGTTGAATAAGGTCAATTATCCCGAATTACAAAATCCCTCTCTCAACTCACCTGCACCTCCGAGGTCACGTCCAGCTGAAGGACCTTCAGCCGGCCCGAGCACAGCGCCTTCAGCATGCCGGCCTCGTCGTTATCCTCCAACTTCTTGAACCCGGCGAACACCTTGAAGCCGAGATCGTCGAGCCGCTTGGCCAGGGCACGGGCCAGGGCCGACTCGCAGCCGGTAATGAGTACGCCCTTGCCCAGAGCCGAAACCTGTGGAACGAGAAAAACGAAAGACTTGAATTAGTAAAGTTTAACAGTTTGGCAGTGATTGCAGGTCAAGGCCTCCCCGGATTGTCAGCGTCGTCATGGCAGGATTTTCTTGTCCCAACATAATCACAGGTTGGCTCTCTTGAACAGCTTGTGAACATGCCAAGGAATGTGGAGATCCTTCCTTGTCGTCTGGATCTTTTGCTTAATGTGAAAAAATCCATCAGAATTCGCAACATTTTAAAATTGACGAAAATTCATAATTTATGAGAATTTTTCCATCATTTGGAGTGGAACTTTTCGGTTGAGGAAAATTTGCCAAACGCTTTCCGTCCCAAATTATGTTTACATAATTTTAAGGATGGATCGTGGGTGGAACGAAGGGGGGAATCCAAAAAGGGAAGAGCTGGTTGATATTTACATAAAAATTACTCGTACAATTTATTCATTTCAATCTGCCTGGCTGGCTGAATGGATGGCTGGATGGATGGCTGGCTGCCTGCTGGCAAAGTTGGAGAAGGACAACCCTCTTGAAGAAATGATTTTGATCCTTTTTTTTCTGAGGTTGGTTTTGGGAATTTGGTTCAGGTTTTGTTTCGGAACGGTGGGCTTCAGCACAACCCCAGGTGAAATGCTGATTGCGGCAAGATTCCTTTAACGAGGTTCGAGATTTTGTGTGTGGGCAAAAAATTGAGGACCCCGTTCTGGGAAGGTTGGACACTGGAGACGCTGTGGATGTCTGTGGAATAATTTGAGCAGTACGATTTTTGAGTTGCAATTTGCGGAATTTGATGGAGTGGATCTTGAGAGGATTGACATTTAATGGATGCTTGAGTTTGTTTTTTAGGTTTTATTTGCACTTGATACATTTGTACTTGGGTTTAATTAATTAATAGCAATTATTTTTCTCCTGTTATAATTGTTAGATGAGCTGTTTTATTTCTTAATCAAAAGCTTTTCTTTCTTTATCAATTTTCCTGAGCAATTTGAGTAATTGCTGATTTAATCTAACCATTGCAAAAGAAAAAAAATTAGACAGGCGTGACGAATTTATGTAATTTTTGTACTTATTGTAATTTTTGTAATTTTTGTAATTTTTGAAATTTTTGAAATTTTTGTAATTTTTGTAATGTTTGTAATTTTTGTAATTTTTGTAATTTTTGTAATTTTTGTAATTTTTGTAATTTTTGTAATTTTTGTAATTTTTGTAATTTTTGTAATTTTTGTAATTTTTGTAATTTTGTAATTTTGTAATTTTATAATTTTTGTAATTTTGGTAATTTTGGTAATTTTGTAATTTTGTAATTTTGTAATTTTGTAATTTTGTAATTTTGTAATTTTGTAATTTTGTAATTTTGTAATTTTTGTAATTTTGTAATTTTGTAATTTTGTAATTTTGTAATTTTTGTAATTTTGTAATTTTGTAATTTTGTAATTTTGTAATTTTGTAATTTTGTAATTTTGTAATTTTGTAATTTTGTAATTTTGTAATTTTGTAATTTTTGTAATTTTGTAATTTTGTAATTTTGTAATTTTGTAATTTTTGTAATTTTGTAAGTTTTGTAATTTTGTAATTTTGTAATTTTGTAATTTTGTAATTTTGTAATTTTGTAATTTTGTAATTTTGTAATTTTGTAATTTTTGTATTTTTGTAATTTTTGTAATTTTGTAATTTTTGTAATTTTGTAATTTTGTAATTTTTGTAATTTTGTAATTTTGTAATTTTTGTAATTTTGTAATTTTGTAATTTTGTAATTTTTGAAATTTTGTAATTTTGTAATTTTGTAATTTTGTAATTTTGTAATTTTGTAATTTTGTAATTTTGTAATTTTGTAATTTTGTAATTTTGTAATTTTGTAATTTTGTAATTTTTGTAATTTTGTAATTCTTGTAATTTTTGTAATTTTGTAATTTTGTAATTTTGTAATTTTTGTAATTTTTGTTATTTTGTAATTTTGTAATTTTGTAATTTTTGTAATTTTGTAATTTTGTAATTTTGTAATTTTTGTAATTTTGTAATTTTTGTAATTTTTGTAATTTTGTAATTTTGTAATTTTGTAATTTTGTAATTTTGTAATTTTGTAATTTTGTAATTTTGTAATTTTGTAATTTTGTAATTTTGTAATTTTTGTAATTTTTGTAATTTTGTAATTTTGTAATTTTGTAATTTTTGTAATTTTTGTAATTTTTGTAATTTTGTAATTTTGTAATTTTGTAATTTTGTAATTTTGTAATTTTGTAATTTTGTAATTTTTGTAATTTTTGTAATTTTTGTAATTTTGTAATTTTGTAATTTTTGTAATTTTTGTAATTTTGTAATTTTTGTAATTTTGTAATTTTGTAATTTTGTAATTTTGTAATTTTGTAATTTTTGTAATTTTTGTAATTTTTGTAATTTTTGTAATTTTTGTATTTTTTGTAATTTTTGTAATTTTTGTATTTTTTGTAATTTTTGTAATTTTTGTAATTTTTGTAATTTTTGTAATTTTTGTAATTTTTGTAATTTTTTTATTTCATGCATTATTTATGTTTTAGAGATTTTTTTGTGTTCAAGAACACTCGAATAATAAAAGTTTCAGTAATTTTAAATTCATTAAATTTGTAAGATATTTTGAAATTAATTTAATGTGCATTTCTTGAGAATCAGTTCATTTTAAGGAGAGATGGTGATGAAATCAAATAAATTTTCAACATATTCACAAACTTTTCTATATTTTTTTTTGTTAAAAATTTATGAAAACTTGTAGAAATTATTTAACACTCATATTTTTTTTCTCTTTATTCAATTCAAATAAGTTTCAAGAACAGTTCATGTTAGAAAGAATGCAGTAACAAGTGAAAATAATTGAAAATTTCTTCTCTTTCAATTTTTATAGTTTTTGGAAAGTGTTTTCAACTAATATCAAGTAATAAATAACTTAATGAGAAGTGACCAAGCACGTTCTATCAAAACTTTGAAAAAATCATTTTGTAAGAACTATTCGGCGCCACTGTTCTTCGATATACATTAAACATTATTTTTACCGAAAAAGAACTAAAAATAATAAAAATAAAAATATTGTAATAATTCAAATCAACATTTCTTATCAAGCAAAATTGACAACGCCATTTCTGGCTCCTCATAATCCAGCTGGGTCACGAAATAATGGCCCACGAAAAACTATCAAAACCGAAAACCACGTTTCGCGGATCGATAAAGAACCCCGCCAAATGGTGCTCATAGTTACAGTTGAAGTCATGGCTCGCATAGTTCCCAAAACAGTGAATGAATTGGGCTGTGTGATGGAACGTTGCATAAGAAGGAAGAGACAACTACGACTGTCAACTAAACAAGACATAGCCCACACAAACTGTCACAAACACACACACAACCATCCATCCAAACCTCGACTCGAAGCTTCTTGAGATATCTCGGATCTACGACTTTTCGGACATTCCCTTTTGCGGCCCCTCCCTGCCTCAACAAACGAAAAAAGGAGCCCTTTTGCGAGACTGTGGCGACGTAAAATGTTATGAATGAAATCAACCTCCTCCTCCAACCGCTGCTGTTAGGTCGAAATCAATGAATGAAACAAGCTGAAAAAAAGGAAAAAGCGCGCGCGGAAAAATTGTGGTGAGTCACACGGAACAAACACAGGCACATATTCTAGCATTATCAGACACCAGACGCACGTGGGAAGACAAATTTGGCGCCATTCGATGTCACACTATCGACGTTCGAGAGTTATGATCGAGAGAATGATGGTAGAACAGGAAGGAAGCGAATCGGTGTCAATGTTGGGGTGGAAAATTAGTTTGTTGTAGTTTTTGATATCCAAATCAAGCATTGATTTAAAATATAAATAATCTGCACTAAGTTAAAAGTAACGAACTATTCGAATCTGAAATTACTCAGAGAACATTTTAGTTTAAATTCACGTTTATTTAAAATTGGAGGATTATTTTAGGAACATAGCAATGTTCAACAAAGTTGTAGAACAGGTCAGGACAAAAAAGACATCAGTAGAAATATGCCTACACGAATCACTCGAATTACCATGCGACACAATGATCCATCTTGGATGAAATTATCTTAAATTTCTGGGCATGTGATTTTCTGATTGATTTGTTATCTCTGGCAAACTTGTAGATTAAGATCATTATTTTTTTTAATTTGGCTTTTTATCACTTGAAGTTTAATTCTCAAAACATGTATTTTTTATTCTCAACCATTTTTTAAATGTATTTGACGACTTTTTTTAAGATTAAATCGAAAATATTGTCAATCATTATTGAAATCTATTTTCGAAACTTATTTTTGAAAATTGAATTGAACATTTTTTTTTTTGCAATTTAAACATTTCAGAAACTGTAGACATTTTTAAGATTTCAATTTATTTTGGATAGGTTTTTCTTAAGATTATTATTTTTAAAACATGTACTGGGGTAGGCCACACAAGGTCCATTCACTATCTAAAAAAAAAGTTTTTTCAATAGTGCTTCAAAAATAGTTGCGTTGAAAATTGATATTTCTTATTCCGAGGTGACTATCAAGTCATAGTATTTCTTGTTAAAATTAAATAAAAGGTGTTCAAATTTTATTTCTGTGTCAAATTTTCCATTGAGCATTCCTGCAAAAAATACTTCCGAAGAGCTGAGAAACTTTCATACAATTCAAATTTTTTGTCTCTTTTGATCGGACTGCTTGTTGCTAAGGTTCAGCCCCTCAAAGTTTATTAAGTTTTTTTTTGAATTTTGAAAATCTAATGTTTTTTGAAAAAATACTAATTAATATTGTTTTTGTATCAAATAATCGCATTTTTTTATAAATCTCTAAATTTCAAAAAAAAAATTATGAAAATTAAAAAAAAAATCAAAAAGCTACGTATTTACGGAAAAAATTCAAAAATTCCAGTTTTGTACAATATGGGTATTTTACATATCAAAATCCGATAATGTGATACGAATATAATAAAAAATGAAATTTTTAATACTTTTTCTAAAGTATGTAGTTTTGCATGTTAAAAATTGAAATGTATGCAAAATTCCCAATAATTTTTTACCCATTATGAAATAAAAATTTAAAATTTTTGTATTTTTTCAATAAGAAACAGTTTTGTAAAAATTTTTAGTATTTTACAAAAAATGTTATTCATACCGAAAAATATAAAAAAGCTGATCATTTGATATCCATATTGTAAAAAAAACTTAAATTTTTAGTATTGTTTTTTTTTGCAAAACTACGTAGTTTTGTAAAAAACAAAGTATTTTTACAAATATAAGTTATCACATTAAAAATGTATGAAAAAATCCCGATCATTTGATACCCATATTCTATAGTTCTGAAAAATTTCTAGTATTTTTTAGAAAATACGTAGTTTCATAAAAATCTTGAGCATTTCACAAAAAATATTAATACCGAAATGTAAGAAAAATCCCAAAAATTTGATATCCTTATTGTAAAAACAATTGAAATTTTGAGAATTTTTTTCAAAAGTACGTAGTTTTGTGAAAATTTCAAGCATTTAAAAAAAATCTTTTGAAATGTTTGCAAAATTTCCAATAATTTAATAGCGATTATGAAACAAAAATTTCAATTTTTATATGTTTTCATTAAGACGTAGATTTGAAATAAATAGAGTATTTTACTAAAATTGCTATTTTTGTCGAAATGTTTAAAAAAAATCCGATCATTTGATACCCATGTTGTTAAAAAAACTTAATTTTTCATTTTTTTCATGAATACGTAGTTTTGTGAAAATTTTGAGTATTTTCACAAATATAAGTTATCACATTCAAAATGTATGAAAAATCCCGATTATTTGATACGCATATTGTAAAATACTGAAATTTTTGGTATTTTTTTGAAAATACCTAGTTTTATGAAAATCTTGAGCATTTCACAAAAAAAATATTAATATCGAAATGTACGAAAAAAGCCCAACCATTTGGTATCCTTATCGCAAAAAAAAACTGAAATTTTAAGTAATTTTTCGAAAGTATGTAGTTTTATACAAGTTTTGAGCATTAAATTTTTGTAAGTATTTTGAAAAAAAACGTAGTTTTGTAAAAAAAATTGAGTAAAAGTTATTTCTATCGAAATGCTTGAAAAAAATCCGACCATTTGATACCCAGATTGTAAAATAAACTTAAATTTTTAGTATTTTTCCGAAAATACGTAGTTTTGTGAAAATTGTGTAATGAAAAATGAAAAAAATCCCTATTAATACCCATATTTTGAAAATTCAAATTTGGAGTTTTGTTTTGAGAAAAAAATGCATTTTCAAAATTCAAGAAAAATACGAATTTTGAGAAAATTTTCATGTAATTAAAATTGCAATGACTATACATTGCAATTTTAATAACATGAAAATTTTCTCAAAATTCGTATTTTTCTTGTATTTTGAAAATGCATTTTTTTCCCAAAACAAAACATCATCCCAATTCTAAAATACTACAATTTTTTATGTTTCGATGATTTTTCATAGGATTATAGCTAGGCATAGTGATTTATCACGCTCAACAATTGCAAATATCACGGGGACCTCTATTTCAAAATACCAAATTTCACGGAGCGATAAAAATGTTAAAAGAACTCTGAAAATCTTATGTTAATGATTCCACCTAGTTTATGGATGGGCTCTCAGAATGGGCCGATTCAGAAAAAAATGTCCTCACTTTGCTAGGAAATCAAGGATTGGCTTGAGCCATTTTTCTCTGTAATGGCAGTATTTTGAAATAAAATGTAGGGCATGCGTATTCTCATTTTTTGAACTGCTTTTTTTAAACATTCGACTAATAAAATTAAGAAGTTTTTGCTGATTTGCATTATTTTATTGAATTTCATATCAAAGCAAGATTTAACAATTTTGTCCAGCAAAAAATGAGTGGAATAATTTGAATTTTTGCGACATTTGGCACATTAATATTTTTGAAAGGTTTTTATCTCCTTTTACAAAATTTAAATTTTCAATCAAAAGGCAATAATGATATAATTTGTAACGAAATAGACATTTTAATCCAAATTAAAAAAAATAAAGCGCAAATTAGTATTTTATCTTTCATATGTGGCGGACTCGGACTTAAACAAAACGTAAACAAAAACTTTTTTTTTTCGACGAAAAAAAATCTTCCATGCTTAGATATTTTGAAAACTAATTATTGCAACACAAGTGGTCCAGGACAGGTTTATAAATGCAGCTTGTTTTGGTCATAGTCGATGGACATAAACTTCAAAAAATATGTGCAACGGCCTAAGTAGGTTCTGGAATTTATTTTCACTCAAGTTCAGTTGATAGTGCTGTCAAAAGTTAATTTTTGAAGGTTATTTTTTTCCTTTCTCTCTCAGTTCTCTCTGCATGTCTCTCTCTGAAAAGAACCACCCTACTTCTAGAACCACCTCGCACCAGACCTGTTTAGTGACGCGCAACACGCCGCCGCTGACATTTGCCTGTACGAAGTGTCGCAGTTTTGGGAATTTCATTGATGGTGTCACCTCCACGGCTGGTGCTACGCAGAGGTGGTGTGTGTGTGTGTGTATTTCTTTCAACATGAATGAAATTCAACACTACCACCTTTTCAGCGGTTGTGGGCCCAAAGAAAAAAGTGAATGTGAATGGATTTTGTGAGAATATTTTTACTTTCTTAAAATTAGAGTGAAAATTGTAAAATTTTCGTTTGATTTGAATATTTCGCAAAAAATCTAAGACAAAAAATCTTTCTCAACATCCTCGCTAGACAAAATGACTCAATAGCTGCAAAGATGGCGCCCCCAACCAGTCTATGCGTGGGCGGTCAAATCTTCCCTTCCCACCCCGCAACAAGACGCAAACAAAAAAAGAAAGGATTTCTCAGCCAACGCCGGGCTTCGTCCGTCCATCGGGACCAGACTCAAGGATCAGCACGGCCGCATGGAGGCTGCCGATGGCCATTCTGAATGTCAAATGAGATGTGGGAACCCCGCCACCCCTAGCTGATGGCAGACTATGAAACTTGAAACTAGGATGCCACTTTGGAGTGGATCTTTGTCTGAAGCGCGGGAAAAGCTTGCAACACCCACGCGGGTTATTCTGAGAGAGTGTGAGGGAGTGACATTTCCATACACTTTTTTTTCTCGCAAAAGCTGATGTGGGTTGTACGAGCTCAGCTGCATCAACGAGTTGAGGATAACAGTTTCTTTAAGGATGATGGGGGTGGTGGCGGTTCATGCGTTAGTCCTTGAAACGGGTGTCAATTTGGCAAATTGACGCTGGGACAAGTTGTAAAGTTTTGCTTAAGGTTGCTCAAGAGTTTCTGCAAATTTGTTGAGGACTTTCTTGTTTTCTTGAGGGTGACGTAAGACCTTTTCTAGACAAGTCTTAAGAAACAAAGTTATGACAGAATGTAACACCTCAATACTTACCAATTCCAGCCTCCAACCAGTTCCATCTGCAACCACTTTAATCACCAAAAACTTACCTGATCAAGTTCATTCACCGCAAGACTTGTCCCTCCCCGCCACAATCCTGACGTCCGTACTAGAAAGCTAGTTTGCTCAAACTCACGGTTAATCAGCGCCTAATCACCAACGTCTTCCTCCCAAAGAGTCAGAATCTCACCCGTCTTGAACTAATCAGCATGTAAATTCACACAACTTCCCCGGGGTCGCAAAAAATTACCGCGACCACCGAATCAAAGCTGTACTCGGTGCGACACCAATCACCGGGCACGTTCTGCGGTTCTGTAGAGTTCTCAGTCCCCCTCCCGGTGGGAGTTGTTGTTATTCAAATCAGCTCGGTGATGTGCGCAGCTCTCTCTCCCCCTTTGAGGTGAGGTCCTTGGAGCAACACCCACTTGAGCTTGGACGCCACCACGTAGGATAGGTCACCGAGGTCGGTTGTGGGGGTTAGGAAAACCTTTCTCTTCTTCAGGGGTGGGGAAGACTTTTTACGATGTGGATTTGCATTTTCTGGTAGCGACCGCTAGGAGTTGGCGTGTTCTTTCGATCTTAATTAAGGCGTATCTAATTTCTTGGTGTCTGGAGATTTGTGACTTTTTGAATCCGAATCTTTAAAATTTTGAGTCTCTAAGTTTTGGCTTCGTCAATTAAATTTCTTGTAGGTATCCTGGACACGGAAAAAAATCAAATTCAAAAAAAAATATTGTGCATTTTGCACTTCACTTCAGTCTTGCGAAATTATGTTCATCACAGTATCTATTTATTTCAAAAAGTTTTCATCACACTTGTTTCGTGTCCAAGGGATGTCATGGAGAATGTCGGGCCATGTTACGAAACCTATACTCCAAATTAAAAATTTTAAAATTCATAAATATTTTAAAATTCCTAAAATTCCTAAAATTCCTAAAATTCCTAAAATTCCTAAAAGTCTTAAGATTCTTAAAATTCTTAAAATTCTTAAAATTCTTGAAAATTCTAAAAATTTTAAAATTTCTAAAAATTCTAAAAATTCTAAAAAATCTAAAAATTCTAAAAATTTTAAAAATTCTAAAAATTCTAAAAATTCTAAAAATTTTAAAAATTCTTGAAATTCTTAAAATTCTTAAAATTCTTAAAATTCTTAAAATTCTTGAAATTCTTAAAATTTAAAATTTAAAAATTCTAAAATTCTTGAAATTTTAAAATTTTAAAATTTTAAAATTATTAAAATTCTTAAAATTTTAAAATTTTAAAATTTTAAAATTTTAAAATTTTAAAATTCTTAAAATTTTAAAATTCTTAAAATTTTAAAATTCTTAATATTCTTAAAATTTTAAAATTCTTAAATTTTAAAATTTTAAAATTCTTAAAATTTTAAAATTCTTAAAATTCTTAAAATTCTTAAAATTCTTAAAATTTTAAAATTCTTAAAATTCTTAAAATTCTTAAAATTCTTAAAATTCTTAAAATTCTAAAAATTCTTTAAATTCTTGAAATTCTTAAAATTCTTAAATTTTTTAAAAAATTTTAAATTCTTTAAACTCTAAAGATTCTTAAAATTCTTAAAATTCTTAAAATTCTTAAAATTCTTAAAATTCTTAAAATTCTTAAAATTCTTAAAATTCTTAAAATTCTTAAAATTCTTAAAATTCTTAAAATTCTTAAAATTCTTAAAATTCTTAAAATTTTAAAATTCTTAAAATTCTTAAAATTTTAAAATTTTAAAATTCTTAAAATTCTTAAAATTCTTAAAATTTTAAAATTCTTAAAATTCTTAAAATTTTTAAAATTTTAAAATTTTAAAATTTTAAAATTCTTAAAATTCTTAAAATTTTAAAATTCTTAAAATTTTAAAATTTTAAAATTCTTAAAATTCTTAAAATTCTTAAAATTTTAAAATTTTAAAATTCTTAAAATTCTTAAAATTCTTAAAATTTTAAAATTCTTGAAATTCTTAAAATTTTTAAAATTCTTAAAATTCTTAAAATTCTTAAAATTCTTAAAATTCTTAAAATTTTAAAATTCTTAAAATTCTTAAAATTCTTAAAATTTTAAAATTTTAAAATTCTTAAAATTCTTAAAATTTTAAAATTCTTAAAATTTTAAAATTCTTAAAATTTTAAAATTTTAAAATTTTAAAATTCTTAAAATTCTTAAAATTCTTAAAATTCTTAAAATTTTAAAATTCTTAAAATTTTAAAATTTTAAAATTTTAAAATTCTTAAAATTTTAAAATTCTTAAAATTTTAAAATTCTTAAAATTCTTAAAATTTTAAAATTTTAAAATTTTAAAATTCTTAAAATTCTTAAAATTCTTAAAATTCTTAAAATTCTTAAAATTCTTAAAATTTTAAAATTTTAAAATTCTTAAAATTTTAAAATTTTAAAATTTTAAAATTTTAAAATTTTAAAATTCTTAAAATTCTTAAAATTTTAAAATTTTAAAATTCTTAAAATTTTAAAATTTTAAAATTTTAAAATTCTTAAAATTTTAAAATTTTAAAATTTTAAAATTTTAAAATTCTTAAAATTCTTAAAATTCTTAAAATTTTAAAATTCTTAAAATTTTAAAATTCTTAAAATTTTAAAATTCTTAAAATTCTTAAAATTTTAAAATTTTAAAATTTTAAAATTTTTAAATTCTTAAAATTTTAAAATTTTAAAATTCTTAAAATTCTTAAAATTCTTAAAATTTTAAAATTTTAAAATTTTAAAATTATTAAAATTCTTCATTTTATTTTGAATTTCAGATAAATCTGCCTATGTATTTTTAACGTTCAAGAATAAATATTTTATAATTCACTCAAACTCTTAAACATAAAATTCTTAAAATTCTTAAAATTTTAAAATTCTTAAAATTCTTAAAATTCTTAAAATTTTAAAATTCTTAAAATTCTTAAAATTTTAAAATTCTTAAAATTTTAAAATTTTAAAATTCTTAAAATTTTAAAATTTTAAAATTCTTAAAATTCTTAAAATTCTTAAAATTTTAAAATTTTAAAATTCTTAAAATTCTTAAAATTCTTAAAATTTTAAAATTCTTAAAATTTTAAAATTCTTAAAATTTTAAAATTTTAAAATTCTTAAAATTCTTAAAATTTTAAAATTTTAAAATTCTTAAAATTTTAAAATTCTTAAAATTTTAAAATTTTTAAAATTCTTAAAATTTTAAAATTTTAAAATTTTAAAATTCTTAAAATTCTTAAAATTCTAAAATTTTAAAATTCTTAAAATTTTAAAATTTTAAAATTCTTAAAATTCTTAAAATTCTTAAAATTCTTAAAATTCTTAAAATTCTTAAAATTCTTAAAATTCTTAAAATTCTTAAAATTTTAAAATTTTAAAATTTTAAAATTCTTAAAATTCTTAAAATTTTAAAATTCTTAAAATTTTAAAATTTTAAAATTTTAAAATTTTAAAATTTTAAAATTCTTAAAATTTTAAAATTCTTAAAATTTTAAAATTCTTAAAATTCTTAAAATTCTTAAAATTTTAAAATTTTAAAATTTTAAAATTTTAAAATTTTAAAATTTTAAAATTCTTAAAATTCTTAAAATTTTAAAATTTTAAAATTTTAAAATTTTAAAATTCTTAAAATTCTTAAAATTCTTAAAATTCTTAAAATTCTTAAAATTTTAAAATTCTTAAAATTCTTAAAATTCTTAAAATTTTAAAATTTTAAAATTCTTAAAATTCTTAAAATTTTAAAATTTTAAAATTTTAAAATTCTTAAAATTCTTAAAATTCTTAAAATTCTTAAAATTCTTAAAATTCTTAAAATTCTTAAAATTCTTAAAATTCTTAAAATTCTTAAAATTCTTAAAATTCTTAAAATTCTTAAAATTCTTAAAATTCTTAAAATTCTTAAAATTATTAAAATTCTTCATTTTATTTTGAATTTCAGATAAATCTGCCTATGTATTTTTAACGTTCAAGAATAAATATTTTATAATTCACTCAAACTCTTAAACATAAAAATTCTTAAAATTCTTAAAATTCTTAAAATTCTTAAAATTCTTAAAATTCTTAAAATTCTTAAAATTCTTAAAATTCTTAAAATTCTTAAAATTCTTAAAATTCTTAAAATTCTTAAAATTCTTAAAATTCTTAAAATTCTTAAAATTTTAAAATTCTTAAAATTCTTAAAATTCTTAAAATTCTTAAAATTCTTAAAATTCTTAAAATTCTTAAAATTCTTAAAATTCTTAAAATTCTTAAAATTCTTAAAATTCTTAAAATTCTTAAAATTCTTAAAATTCTTAAAATTCTTAAAATTCTTAAAATTTTAAAATTTTAAAATTCTTAAAATTCTTAAAATTCTTAAAATTCTTAAAATTTTAAAATTTTAAAATTTTAAAATTCTTAAAATTCTTAAAATTCTTAAAATTCTTAAAATTCTTAAAATTCTTAAAATTCTTAAAATTTTAAAATTTTAAAATTCTTAAAATTTTAAAATTTTAAAATTCTTAAAATTTTAAAATTTTAAAATTTTAAAATTCTTAAAATTTTAAAATTTTAAAATTTTAAAATTCTTAAAATTCTTAAAATTCTTAAAATTTTAAAATTCTTAAAATTCTTAAAATTCTTAAAATTTTAAAATTCTTAAAATTCTTAAAATTCTTAAAATTCTTAAAATTCTTAAAATTCTTAAAATTCTTAAAATTCTTAAAATTTTAAAATTATTAAAATTCTTCATTTTATTTTGAATTTCAGATAAATCTGCCTATGTATTTTTAACGTTCAAGAATAAATATTTTATAATTCACTCAAACTCTTAAACATAAAAATTTTAAAATTTTAAAATTCTTAAAATTCTTAAAATTCTTAAAATTCTTAAAATTCTTAAAATTCTTAAAATTTTAAAATTCTTAAAATTTTAAAATTTTAAAATTTTAAAATTTTAAAATTCTTAAAATTTTAAAATTCTTAAAATTCTTAAAATTTTAAAATTCTTAAAATTTTAAAATTCTTAAAATTTTAAAATTTTAAAATTTTAAAATTCTTAAAATTTTAAAATTTTAAAATTTTAAAATTTTAAAATTTTAAAATTTTAAAATTCTTAAAATTTTAAAATTTTAAAATTTTAAAATTCTTAAAATTCTTAAAATTTTAAAATTCTTAAAATTTTAAAATTCTTAAAATTTTAAAATTCTTAAAATTCTTAAAATTCTTAAAATTTTAAAATTCTTAAAATTTTAAAATTTTAAAATTTTAAAATTCTTAAAATTCTTAAAATTTTAAAATTTTAAAATTCTTAAAATTTTAAAATTCTTAAAATTTTAAAATTTTAAAATTCTTAAAATTTTAAAATTTTAAAATTTTAAAATTTTAAAATTCTTAAAATTTTAAAATTCTTAAAATTCTTAAAATTTTAAAATTCTTAAAATTTTAAAATTCTTAAAATTTTAAAATTTTAAAATTTTAAAATTTTAAAATTCTTAAAATTTTAAAATTTTAAAATTTTAAAATTCTTAAAATTCTTAAAATTCTTAAAATTCTTAAAATTCTTAAAATTTTAAAATTCTTAAAATTCTTAAAATTCTTAAAATTTTAAAATTCTTAAAATTTTAAAATTTTAAAATTTTAAAATTCTTAAAATTTAAAATTTTAAAATTCTTAAAATTCTTAAAATTTTAAAATTTTAAAATTTTAAAATTTTAAAATTCTTAAAATTCTTAAAATTCTTAAAATTCTTAAAATTTTAAAATTCTTAAAATTCTTAAAATTTTAAAATTCTTAAAATTTTAAAATTCTTAAAATTCTTAAAATTATTAAAATTCTTCATTTTATTTTGAATTTCAGATAAATCTGCCTATGTATTTTTAACGTTCAAGAATAAATATTTTATAATTCACTCAAACTCTTAAACATAAAAATTCTTAAAATTCTTAAAATTCTTAAAATTCTTAAAATTCTTAAAATTTTAAAATTCTTAAAATTTTAAAATTTTAAAATTCTTAAAATTCTTAAAATTCTTAAAATTCTTAAAATTTTAAAATTTTAAAATTTTAAAATTTTAAAATTCTTAAAATTCTTAAAATTCTTAAAATTCTTAAAATTTTAAAATTTTAAAATTCTTAAAATTTTAAAATTTTAAAATTCTTAAAATTTTAAAATTTTAAAATTCTTAAAATTTTAAAATTTTAAAATTCTTAAAATTTTAAAATTTTAAAATTTTAAAATTTTAAAATTTTAAAATTCTTAAAATTTTAAAATTTTAAAATTATTAAAATTCTTAAAATTCTTAAAATTCTTAAAATTCTTAAAATTTTAAAATTCTTAAAATTCTTAAAATTCTTAAAATTCTTAAAATTCTTAAAATTTTAAATTCTTAAAATTTTAAAATTCTTAAAATTCTTAAAATTCTTAAAATTCTTAAAATTTTTAAAATTCTTAAAATTCTTAAAATTTTAAAATTTTAAAATTTTAAAATTTTAAAATTTAAAATTCTTAAAATTCTTAAAATTTTAAAATTTTAAAATTTTAAAATTTTAAAATTCTTAAAATTTTAAAATTTTAAAATTTTAAAATTCTTAAAATTCTTAAAATTCTTAAAATTTTAAAATTCTTAAAATTTTAAAATTCTTAAAATTCTTAAAATTTTAAAATTCTTAAAATTCTTAAAATTCTTAAAATTCTTAAAATTCTTAAAATTTTAAAATTCTTAAAATTTTTAAAATTCTTAAAATTCTTAAAATTCTTAAAATTCTTAAAATTCTTAAAATTCTTAAAATTCTTAAAATTATTAAAATTCTTCATTTTATTTTGAATTTCAGATAAATCTGCCTATGTATTTTTAACGTTCAAGAATAAATATTTTATAATTCACTCAAACTCTTAAACATAAAGAAGATGTATTCAAATCCGTAATAGAAGCACAACATATCAGTTCCCAAGCATTGCCTACCCAAAGGCGCATACCTCAAACTACCGTTACAAGCCGTTACGAAAACCATTTCGCACTCACCTTAAGCATTCATGTCACGTTCGGTTTAAGCACATTTTACTACCTCGGTTGTAGAATGCAAAATCAACACGGAACTAGCCGACACCAAAAAGTCCCAAAATTTTGATTCCGTTGAAGATCTTTGTCTTTATTATTAAGGGATCGGCTTCTTGTGAGGCACACGCGGCCGCGATCGATAGATCGGCTTACGTGAGCGGGGTTCTGATTGGGGAGGGATCAATGTGCGGAATAGGGGAAAGTGGGGCAAGTGTAACAAGCTAAGGAAATGCTCGTTATAACCCATTAAAAAGTTAAAAAATCTGTCGGATTTTATTATAATCATCTTATTCTAGGTCTTGACTAAGACTTTGTAAAAACAAGTTTTTAAAAAATCCTGTTTTTTTAATGTGAAAAATTGATTTTAAAATTTTGATTTACCGTACGTTCTACTCAACTAGTGGGGCAAGACGAACAACCCGTTGGGGCAAGAGGAACAATGCATGAAAAAACATGTTAATTTGCTAACAATTGAACTGTTATCACTTAGATACATCAGATTAGAATGTATTTGAATGGTTTCTTCATTTTTAGATTAAATAATAATATTTTACTAAAAGTTTTATCGTTTTTACGAAAAAAAAAATACTACTTCGATGATAAATAGTAAATTTTAGTAATATCACTATACACTCAAACCCCGATGGTTTGACACCAACTGTTGTCAAACGAACGGGGTCACTTTTTAGTTTGACACCCTTTTTACATGGAGTTCACATACACTACCAAACGTTTGTTTTGATAGTGTGCGTGAGCGCCGTGTAAAAAGTGACAGTTCGTCACTTTTTAGTTTGACTTTGACCAACCAACGGGGTACAAACTAAAAAAGTGTCAAACGAAAAAGTGACCAACCACCGGGGGTTGAGTGTACTTTGTATGAACAATTTTTTTTAACGATTGTTTATCAGTTCTTAAGTACTTTCATGTATTTATTTCCCAATAAAATATGTTCTTGCAGCAATTCGTAATTTTTCCATACTAAAAATCCATATGGTACACTTGCCCCACCTGAACAAGATTTTTTAAAAGATCTCAACAAAAATAACCAAAAGTTAAATCATACTTTGTAATAGTGGCATGTCATTTGTAGGGACACTACTGATTTAGGAAAAATAGCATTTTGATAAAATGAGCCTTAAAACGAACCCTAAGCCTTATTTTGTACTTTCCAAATATTATAAGAAAACAAAGGTTTTGAAAAAAAACTTCATTAAATCTTATGCCCCGTGGCGTTTACGTCATTTTGGCGGTTAAGTAGTAGTAGAATCAGCTAATTGCATTGCTAGCAACAATTCCTCATACTGGAAATAATCAAAATTGTAAAAATTACGGCCGTAGGAGCGATTGTTCCTCTTGCCCCATATGGTCGTCTTGCCCCACCTTCCCCTAAAAATCAAAAAGAAGTTCCAAAATTTTTCGAGAGTTCGCCAACTTACTGTGATAAGCAGTTCTTGTGGAGTTTTGGTGGAGAATATTCCCGTTGAGAGTGAGATTTACGGTACGAAACAACATAAACGAAGAATTCCCGAAAAAACTGTGCTTAATATGCAAAATTCGGGTTTCCAAAATTTCGCAAACGATTGAGATTATGTGTTGGGCAGCTTGAACTGACGTCATCAGCCCTCTTTTTTTGCAAGTCATCCCAACCAAGTTGTTTCTTGGGAAGGAAAGTCAATCTCTTGAAACTCGTATTTTTCCGATTTCATGTTTTCTTCGTTTTTGTTGTTCTACGTTTGTTTTGATGGGTCCAATCAAGCGTGTACGACTGAGATTTTGACTAATTTAAGCAAAATCGCAAATGTTCGGTCTGATCTGACTGTCAGGGAATCTTTATACTAATCTTGGGACAAAAAAAAACAAGACAATTTGACCGGTGTTTTGCTACGCTAATAGGACGCAGTAACCCATTTACGGTTAGCGTGTAAAAAGTGAGCTTTTTGCGTCAAAGGTCTTCTAGAGTACGTTTTTATTCACGGGAGCGATGAACTGGTTGAAAAAGGAAGATTTAGGATGACGTTTCAAGTACGGACTTCGGGGATGAAGTATTTATTTGTCTATCAGTAACAAAATTATATAGTTGTTGTTATAGTTCAGTTTAAACTTTGTTGATAATATTCTTCTGGAAATTCACCGTCTCCTAGCGAAAATAAATGATATTATTCTCCTTGCATTACTTTGAACATTTCTGACATTTTGTTTGCTCAACGCCCGCGAGTTTTATTTCCAATTTCCGTCGAACATGTTGTAAATTGTAACGAATTCCTTACAAAATTTGCAGGAAGCAATCCGTTTTCCAGTAACGTTTACATTCAATAGAATGAAATAATTTGACTTCACCAACTTCTTGTTGCGACAAAAAAATGTTTTCATACGGTGGTACGCCAATCTTGTTGTGTTGTATTTCCATTCACCATTAATAAGGTTAAATATAATCACGTCATTCTTGCAAAATTTGCACCGTGCCAATAGTTGATCAAACAGTAGTGATTTAAGCGGTATAAAAACGCGCGATTGCTTCCACTGGGGGTTGTCCCGAAACTCCAAAAACCATTTGGGCCACAGAGTGTAGTCCTCATACTCTTCCCGGTGGCATCTCCTTCTTCATCACAAACAACTTCTGCTCCTACTTCTACTCCACAGTCCACGATTTCCGCCCCAACGCCGTGGTTTTCTTGCACGACAGCACATGCGGCCGGAACATCATCAAATTTTCCGCCCCTTCGCCGTTCGTTTCAATCACGAGCTTTTGAATTTTAAGTTTAGTTATAACTTAGTGCAATTTGTATAAATCATAAAAAAAAGATAATCAGAAGCTAAAATTTTTGAGTTTTACAGCTGAGAAGATAAAGCTATATAATGTATTTTTGTATTTTTGTATTTTTGTATTTTTGTATTTTTGTATTTTTGTATTTTTGTATTTTTGTATTTTTGTATTTTTGTATTTTTGTATTTTTGTATTTTTGTATTTTGTATTTTTGTATTTTTATATTTTTGTATTTTTGTATTTTTGTATTTTTGTATTTTTGTATTTTTGTATTTTTGTATTTTAGTATTTTTGTATTTTTGTATTTTTGTATTTTTGTATTTTTGTATTTTTGTATTTTTGTATTTTTGTATTTTTGTACTTTGAATTTTTGTATTTTTGTATTTTTGTATTTTTGTATTTTTGTATTTTTGTATTTTGTATTTTTGTATTTTTGTATTTTTGTATTTTTGTATTTTGTATTTTTGTATTTTGTATTTTGTATTTTGTATTTTTGTATTTTTATTTTTGTATTTTGTATTTTTGTATTTTTGTATTTTTGTATTTTTGTATTTTGTATTTTGTATTTTTGTATTTTTGTATTTTTGTATTTTTGTATTTTTGTATTTTGTATTTTGTATTTTTGTATTTTTGTATTTTTGTATTTTGTATTTTTGTATTTTTGTATTTTTGTATTTTTGTATTTTTGTATTTTGTATTTTGTATTTTGTATTTTTGTATTTTTGTATTTTTGTATTTTTTATTTTTGTATTTTTGTATTTTGTATTTTGTATTTTTGTATTTTTGTATTTTGTATTTTTGTATTTTTGTATTTTTGTATTTTGTATTTTTGTATTTTTGTATTTTTGTATTTTTGTATTTTGTATTTTTGTATTTTTGTATTTTTGTATTTTTGTATTTTGTATTTTGTATTTTTGTATTTTTGTATTTTTGTATTTTGTATTTTTGTATTTTTGTATTTTTGTATTTTGTATTTTTGTATTTTTGTATTTTGTATTTTGTATTTTTGTATTTTTGTATTTTTGTATTTTTGTATTTTTGTATTTTTGTATTTTTGTATTTTGTATTTTTGTATTTTGTATTTTTGTATTTTTGTATTTTGTATTTTGTATTTTTGTATTTTTGTATTTTTGTATTTTGTATTTTTGTATTTTTGTATTTTTGTATTTTTGTATTTTGTATTTTTGTATTTTTGTATTTTTGTATTTTTGTATTTTTGTATTTTTGTATTTTTGTATTTTTGTATTTTTGTATTTTGTATTTTTGTATTTTTGTATTTTTGTATTTTTGTATTTTTGTATTTTTGTATTTTGTATTTTTGTATTTTGTATTTTTGTTTTGTATTTTGTATTTTTGTATTTTGTATTTTTGTATTTTGTATTTTTGTATTTTTGTATTTTTGTATTTTTGTATTTTGTATTTTTGTATTTTTGTATTTTTGTATTTTTGTATTTTTGTATTTTGTATTTTTGTATTTTTGTATTTTTGTATTTTTGTATTTTGTATTTTGTATTTTTGTATTTTTGTATTTTTGTATTTTTGTATTTTTGTATTTTTGTATTTTTGTATTTTTGTATTTTTGTATTTTTGTATTTTTGTATTTTGTATTTTTGTATTTTTGTATTTTTGTATTTTTGTATTTTTGTATTTTTGTATTTTGTATTTTGTATTTTTGTATTTTGTATTTTTGTATTTTTGTATTTTGTATTTTTGTATTTTTGTATTTTGTATTTTTGTATTTTTGTATTTTTGTATTTTTGTATTTTTGTATTTTGTATTTTGTATTTTGTATTTTTGTATTTTTGTATTTTGTATTTTTGTATTTTTGTATTTTTGTATTTTTGTATTTTTGTATTTTGTATTTTTGTATTTTGTATTTTGTATTTTTGTATTTTTGTATTTTGTATTTTTGTATTTTTGTATTTTTGTATTTTGTATTTTTGTATTTTTGTATTTTTGTATTTTGTATTTTTGTATTTTTGTATTTTTGTATTTTTGTATTTTGTATTTTTGTATTTTTGTATTTTGTATTTTTGTATTTTTGTATTTTTGTATTTTTGTATTTTTGTATTTTGTATTTTTGTATTTTTGTATTTTTGTATTTTTGTATTTTTGTATTTTTGTATTTTTGTATTTTGTATTTTTGTATTTTGTATTTTTGTATTTTTGTATTTTTGTATTTTTGTATTTTTGTATTTTTGTATTTTTGTATTTTTGTATTTTTGTATTTTTGTATTTTTGTATTTTGTATTTTTGTATTTTTGTATTTTTGTATTTTGTATTTTGTATTTTTGTATTTTTGTATTTTGTATTTTTGTATTTTGTATTTTTGTATTTTGTATTTTTGTATTTTGTATTTTGTATTTTGTATTTTTGTATTTTTGTATTTTGTATTTTTGTATTTTTGTATTTTTGTATTTTTGTATTTTGTATTTTTGTATTTTTGTATTTTTGTATTTTGTATTTTTGTATTTTTGTATTTTTGTATTTTGTATTTTTGTATTTTTGTATTTTTGTATTTTGTATTTTGTATTTTGTATTTTTGTATTTTTGTATTTTTGTATTTTTGTATTTTTGTATTTTTGTATTTTTGTATTTTTGTATTTTTGTATTTTGTATTTTTGTATTTTTGTATTTTTGTATTTTTGTATTTTTGTATTTTTGTATTTTTGTATTTTTGTATTTTTGTATTTTTGTATTTTGTATTTTTGTATTTTTGTATTTTTGTATTTTTGTATTTTGTATTTTTGTATTTTTGTATTTTTGTATTTTGTATTTTTGTATTTTTGTATTTTTGTATTTTTGTATTTTTGTATTTTGTATTTTTGTATTTTTGTATTTTTGTATTTTTGTATTTTTGTATTTTTGTATTTTTGTATTTTTGTATTTTTGTATTTTGTATTTTTGTATTTTTGTATTTTTGTATTTTGTATTTTTGTATTTTTGTATTTTTGTATTTTTGTATTTTTGTATTTTTGTATTTTTGTATTTTTGTATTTTTGTATTTTTGTATTTTGTATTTTTGTATTTTTGTATTTTTGTATTTTTGTATTTTTGTATTTTTGTATTTTGTATTTTTGTATTTTTGTATTTTGTATTTTTGTATTTTTGTATTTTTGTATTTTTGTATTTTTGTATTTTGTATTTTTGTATTTTTGTATTTTTGTATTTTTGTATTTTGTATTTTTGTATTTTTGTATTTTTGTATTTTTGTATTTTTGTATTTTGTATTTTTGTATTTTTGTATTTTTGTATTTTTGTATTTTTGTATTTTTGTATTTTTGTATTTTTGTATTTTTGTATTTTTGTATTTTTGTATTTTTGTATTTTTGTATTTTTGTATTTTTGTATTTTTGTATTTTTGTATTTTTGCATTTTTGTATTTTTGTATTTTTGTATTTTGGTATTTATGTATTTTTTTTTTTGTATTAAAATTTCTTAGTCTTCATCTCTTGTACCAACCTTCCCAGAGCTCATCGCCGTTAACGCCTCAAGTTCTCAGCAGTGCAATTTGTGCATTTAGCGTAGACACAAAGCCCCCGTCAATAGGGGTTGATCCGCCTCCCCTTCTACCTTGCACCCTCCGAAATGCAGTTTCTAGACCCGGCTTAGAAAAGGCAAGTCTTCTTTTGCAAAGCGACTGCATTCGGAGAGACTCGAATGCCCCAGGAACTTGGCTCAGTATGCGCTCAGCTAGTCTTTGGTGAAGACAGACCTGTGGGACAGCTCTCCGTCCGTGCGACGACAACGACGACGTCGGTTCTGTAGTTCTGAAAGTCTCGTAGAGTTCGAACGGAAAACGCGTGCGCGGCCCAAGAATTTCCGGAAAAGAAAGTCGTTACGAAACTGCTGCCGGTTCTTGAAGTGGTGCGTGTGGAATTTGGCGATTTTTGAAGTGAAAAACAAGAAGAAGATAAGTTGTCGGTGTTGGTCGAGAGTGTCGAGTAGCAGGTCAAATCTTGGATTAAAACCGCCAGTTGGACGGACGATACCGGTTTGTATTCAACAAATGCTAAAACTTCGAAATCTTGTGAAATCTTGCTTCGGGGTGTGTCACCTTCTTGGAGAGGGGAAAGATTTTTTGAGCTGGTGGAGGCCAAGCTTGTTGAAGAATTGAGCGCGACGCAACGTTAGGCTTACATATCGTCGCCATCGTGCTAACTTGTCGTACGTGCATTTTGGGCCAAATTGAGTTAAGAACGCCATTTTGTGCAGCTCACAATGCCTCACCTTTTGACCTTCACAGATCCCCAAAATTCGATTTCAATCCTGAGATATTCAACAAAAACCGAAAAAACTCCGTGCATTTTTGTCACTTTACATATGAAAGTAGTTTCAATCTTGTCGTGCTATCTTGTCACTCCATGAAAATTGATGCAAGTGCGACAAAAGGCCAAAGGGATTTCAGGCCAGGAAAGTCAGGATGCGTTTGTCGCACGTACAAGCTAGACTACCGTAAACATTTGTAATTATAACTGGGGACTCCAGCAACCAACTTCAACCAAACTTTGAGACAATGCACAGAATGGTGAGCCAAACAAAACGTGTTTGTTATTGTTTACATTGCGTGCTCTCGTTTTTGAATATTCAAGGTCAAACATTAAAACGCGTTTTTCTCGGAACGTCAAAATGGCGGGTGCGACAAGATAGCACGACGACGTCGATATGATAAATGTCGAATAATAGGTTATTTTAATCAATTCTTGTTAAATTCAAAACTCAACTCCAGCGAAACCACGGTTCATCGCCCTTCAAATTCCACCCAAAATGCACTTTAAGCTCACCGATGCAAATATCCGAAAACAATTCTCATTAAAGCTTAGAACCCAACGCAATTAAAGAGCATAAAACTATCCCACACACCCCCGCAGCGTGCCAAACAATCGATCTCACCCAGCAAATTTTCCACGTGGTTTAAGATTGCGGTTGCCGGCCCGTTCCGGTAACCCATGACAAAGAACCACGCTTTTGCACGATTAATTTCCTCCGACCAAAAATTTAAACTTTAAAAATTGCGACCTTCATCGGAAAAGCCACAACCCGTCACGCCCGATTAAGCCTAACCGCCCAATTGAGCTTTAAGAGGGTGGCTTTAAAGGGGATAAGCTCAAGTTCAAGCTGCAAATTATTGCACAACAACGCCGGAATTGAGATGTGCCAGCAGCGAACGCTGCTGAAACGATTCCCACTAGAACATTGCAAATTAATTCCCGTGCCCCGTTTAAAATCCAATTAAGGCTGTCATCTTCAAACTTAAGGATTTAAGAACTCACAGCAGGCTTGAGTCTGGAGCTTGATAGTGATGTGATGTCGCTCTGATATTCCACCTCCTTCTATCGGGGATTAGTTTGCTGCATCGTGCAACGAAGTTCTGAACTTCAAACGGTTGACGGGATGCAATCAACCTGAGCAAAGCTACGCGGATGCGCTCCAGGTTGATACGCACTTAAACGGTTCACTTTGTTTGATAGTAACTTGACGGTTGACAGGATATACTTAATCTTGTGTGTCTTGTGTGCCCTTTTTATCCTAAGACTTAAGCTTTAATTTAATACTACTTCACATTACTTCAAGCAAATTAGACTGAAATTTCATAATTTAAAAAAATATTGAAATAACAAGCCATAGCTTCAACATTTGCATGGAAAAAGTTTTCAAAATGCATTTTACACTCGTTCAAATGTTTTGCATTCATAATTTTTCAAAAAATGAAAGATTTGACGAAAACGAAAATTTTAGCGAAAAAAACTTAAACATCGATTTAAGATCAAATCAAAAGATTTTTAAATCGACTCAAACATGCTAAAAGTGATTCTGAACGCAGGGAAACGCATTTCAAATGGATTTTAGCTGATTGTACTTCATTTTTCATTGAAATTTTGAAGTTTTAAGAAACATTTTTTTTTCTGCCACCTGATTTTTCGGGAGAAAAAAAAACTTTACATGATTTTTGTTCCTGCCTTAGGAAATAAAATTCGTAACTAAAAAAAAATCTAAGGAATCCGCCAATCCAAGGAATAAAATTCTGGGGATTGAAACAGAACCATTTAAACTCCAATATTTTTGTTAGTTTTTTTTAATGAAAAAGTTTTTTGTTTGAATTATTCTACAAAAGTGGCAAAACTCTTGGAAATACCTAAGATTTTTTGAAATGGGTTTAAGAAAAAAAGTTTTTTAATCAAGCCCTTATTGTGTGATTCCATAATGCTGAAAAATCAATGAATTCTTGAAAAAAAAACTAGGTTTATAAACTGATGTTTTGTGCCTTTTTGCGATTTGTAGCTTTTTCTGTCAAATAAGCTTGTTTTCTGAAACAATACTTTCTGAAACTTTTCAAAAAATTAATTAAAATTGCAAAAACACTGTCAAATTGATCATTGCACATTTTCAAGATTACTGCTTATCGATGCCGATGTGCTAGTTTATGCTAACTAGATAGGAAAGGCAGGAAGCATACCACAAAAGAGCACAGATGTATCAACTTATTAGACCGATTCTTCGGCTCCTTTTAAAAAAAAAAACACAAGTTTTTTCAGCGTTTTGGCTGTAGTGGCAAAATAATAGAAGAAACTCCCCAATGTTATAACATATTTGCAAAGATAATTGATTTTCCTAAAAAAAAAATATCATGCAGAATTAACGATATTGTACCTGTGCTTGTCCTGAAATAAAAATGTAGCGTGACGGGACAACATCGTAAAACTGGACTTTTAAAAGGCACACTACAAAAATCGCTACAGTTTTGCCGGTTTGATTTTTAAAAACTTTTGCTCTTCTACACATTATCACAAATTAAAAAACGAAGCTTTTGCTCCTTGAACTGAAAGAATTGGTTGAAATTTGAGTTTTTGCCAGCCATTTCTTTTCGTGACGGGACAACGAAAGGAGCAGATTTATGAAAAAACTCCTCTCCCGTTCAATGGCTTGCAGACCACATTTGGTCAATATCCTTGGCTTTTAAGGTAAGAAAACGCGTTTAAAGCACATTGCAATTATTGCATCATAATAAAAATGTTTTTTTTTTTACATTAAAAATCACATTGAAAATTGAAAAATGTGACATTTTGGTGTAGCTTCGCTAAGAACCGGTCATTAAAAAATTTGAAGCTATTCATGAACGATAAATATATGAGAAAGTTATTTTTAACAATTGATTATTTAGAATGGAGGACGACTATTTTTTAAAATCTAAGCTTTGATGATTTTTATATCAATGTTGCAAAAAATGCAAAACATCAAATGTTTTGTTTTGACCAAGAGTCCACTGTTAAATAAATATAATCATTTATAGAATAATCTATTAAAAAACCTTAATGTATAGTAAAAAATTTAACTGTTTTTTTGAAGGAACTGATCATGCTTAATCGAATGCAGCGAATTTAAATCTGATCATAAACATATAGGTATTTTTTTATTTAAATCTTTAAAATCTGTTCATATTGTCCAAAATCTTGAGAAGACATGATAACTTATTCAGACTTTTTGACTCATTTCCCAATATAAAAAAAATATTTTAAAAATTCATTGAATCCATAAAATAAACTATCAAGTTAGATAGAAATATTTTTTATACATTTTTTTTTTGGTTCATTTTAAAAACTAATTTTGTTTTATAAACATGGGTCATTATTACTAATGGTCATTATTAGTCACCATTTCAACTAATTCTGAATATTCCGGAGTTGAATGATTCGAAAAGAAAATCGTTTTCTGATCGGGCTCAACATTTCCTGGGGATTCCTTGGCAGAAACAATCAGACCCGTTTTTTTTATTGCCAAACTTTGTGTTAGGGTGTTCCAAAAAAAATGCAATTTGTGTCGTTTTTCACAAAAATCAAATTTTACAAAAGAAAACATTTCTCCGCGCCATTTCAACCGATTTTTGCTGTCTTGGACGCAAATGAAAGGTTGATAGATATGCTTTCAAGTAAAAATGATTTAAAATTTCGAAAATCTCGCCTGACATTTGAAAATGTCGTATGAAAACTTAAAATGCTGTTTTGAAGGTCTCGGGACCAAAAAGCCAAAAGCTATGCCTGAAAATATTTTTCTCGGATTTCTTGAGAAATTTAACAATAAAAATAATGAGAGCCGCGACGAGCCGAGCGCATAAATGAGAAAAACCTACTTGTTTTCACTTAAATTGCAATTACTTTGAAATTTTTGTAATTGATAACATCCTACTTCTCCATTAAAATGATTTCCAAATATTTTCATAACCCAGCTTTTGAACAAATCGTAGAACAATGCACAATAATCTTTCTTGACATCAGCAACTACCTGCAAGCGATATCTGGGAAACCAAATTTATCAAGCATCACATCTTACAAAGTCTTGATTAAGGTATCACTCGGGATCCGACTCAAGGTCGTTTCTTGTTCCTAGTCGAACTTGACACAACAAAGAGGACTTTTCAGCCGGTTTTTTTTCTCTCATCCAAGGAATTGAACCAGTTCATGCCGAAGTGAATGTTGTTACAATTCCAGAAACGAGATTCGCGAACAATGAACTTTTTTATGTTCTGCACATTATTTACTTGCAAGCAAGCCCCCACTCAGGATAGGTTGGTTGGTCGGTGATTTTCCAGGCATTATTTATTCGGATTCAGTACCGACGTTGTAAAGCTACTTGCACTACGTAGTGCTGGTATTTTATTCCCACGAGGAGGAGCAGGAGACTTCTAGAAACTGCCTCCTACCGCTGAGTAGCAGCAGATCAAGTATCAATTGAAGTACTACGTCACAATAATCTAAGTTTGAATGTTTAATTGAGATGAAATTAATTCCATTAGATTTGCTAATTGGCTGGCACGCTGTTCTGGAGGTTCACATTGGAACTGGTGAAGGTGCGGAGGATTATATTACATATTACATCGATTAATTTTCACTACTGAAATTGCTGATCCAACCTAGCGTTGCTGAGATACGGCATTTCTTATATTGAAAATGGCTAAACAAATATTTTCTTAGGTGCATTTGATACGATTTCGATATTACACTTTACATTTTGCAAAGTATTTACATCATTTCAAATGGGCTTAATTTTTTTTATTTGTCAAATTCGTAAAAAAGTAAAAGATGGAAAAAATTTCATTCAAAAATAAAAATACAAAAGAATCATTCAGGAAAAAAAAACTGTCAATTTTGTGAAGCAACATTTTTGATCTCCAAAAAATCCAGTATTGTAAACTATTTACCCTTTGCTCTCCTATATCACTTGTTAGTTCAACTTTATCGAATCGTATTTTGTTCAATATTAAAGTCAAGCATCGTGAAATTAACATTCTTTGCTGGCATTTGTTAGTTGTAAAATGTGTAAAATAGTGTTATAAGTTTGTCGTCGACCAGCCTTAATCAACTTTTTTTATTTTTAATGAGCTTTTAATTAATAACGTTAAATTAAAATTTCAACATCTCACACAGGAAAAAATTGACCCAAAACTAGCTCCACTCACGTAAGCCATTTCAACATCCTGCTTCTGGCTCATCTCAAGAACCCAGATGTTCTTCCCGGTCCAAAGTCTCCTTCAAGCTCCTAAAACCGTTCCATAAACTTCACCTCAGCCCACCCCGAAAATCGAACCGGTTTTCCGCTTGTTTTCAAAACTGTTCGTGAAATGTTCCTGCCCGTCATTTGAATAGCTTTGCACACCCGGGACACGTCTAGTCGCAAATTTAAACTGGTTTTCCAAAAATCTGGCTCCTCTTCTTTTGGGCTGTTGTTGCAGTTTTTGGCAAAATTTAGCGCGTCTCTAAAAACCGGACCGAACATTAGCGAATCAGGTTTTGCGAAATGTGACTCGAGACTGACAGTGAACAGAACGCAGTTTTCGCTAGTTTTAGACAGAAATTTGCGAAAAATCCGCTGCAGCCGGTGATAAAATTCGGTTTCAAATCCGGCTTCTCAAAGGTTGCGGCGGTCTAAATTTAGTGGACTTGCAAGCCGCGCAGACAGATCCTTTGAATTGGTTTTACGATTTGCCAATTTTGGGATGCGAAAGTTTGCGAAATTTTTCGATTATTAATTGGGCAGAAACTAGACGGTTTGACGTCAAACGGTTCGTTTTAAATTTTATGGGAATTTAGATTTGGAGATCATCTGGTCTTTCTTGAAAATGATCAGGATTTTTCAATATATCATCTTATGTAGACTCTAGCTCAAACTTCCTAATTCTGACTTCCGACTTCCGACTTCTGACTTCTGACTTCTGACTTCTGACTTCCGACTTCCGACTTCCGACTTCAGACTTCAGACTTCAGACTTCAGACTTCTGACTTCTGACATCTGCCTTCTGACTTCTGACTTCTGACATCTGACTTCTGACTTCTGACTTCTGACTTCTGACTTCTGACTTCTGACTTCTGACTTCTGACTTCTGACTTCTGACTTCTGACTTCTGACTTCTGACTTCTGACTTTTGACTTCTGACTTCTGACTTCTAACTTCTGCCTTCTGATTTCTGACATCTGCCTTCTGACTTCTGACTTCTGACTTCTGACATCTGACTTATGACTTCTGAATTCTGACTTCTGACTTCAGACTTCTGACTTCTGACTTCTGACTTCTGACTTCTGACTTCTGACTTCTGACTTCAGACTTGAGACTTGAGACTTGAGACTTGAGACTTCAGACTTCTGACTTCTGACTTCTGAATTTTGAGTTCTGACTTCTGACTTCTGACGTCTGACTTCTGACATCTGAATTCTGACTTCTGACTTTTGAGTTTTGCCTTTTGATTTTTGATTTCTGACTTCTGACTTCTTACTACTATCTTTGGACTTTTAAATTCTGACTTCTGACTCCTGAACTCAAATTCTTGCTTCAACTCTGACTGTAACTCTGTCTACTGACTTCTGACTTCTGACTTTTGACTTCTGGCTTCTGGCTTCTAACTTCTGATTTCTGATTTCTGACTTCTGACTTCTGACTTCTGACTTCTGACTTCTGACTTCTGACTTCTGGCTTCAGACTTCTGACTTTTGCCTTCTGATTTCTGACATCTGCCTTCTGACTTCTGACTTCTGACATCTGACTTCTGACTTCTGACTTCTGACTTCTGACTTCTGACTTCTGATTTCTGACATCTGCCTTCTGACTTCTGACTTCTGACATCTGACTTCTGACTTCTTACTTCTGACTTCTGACTTCTGACTTCTGACTTCTGACTTCTGACTTCTGACTTCTGACTTCTGACTTCTGACTTCTGACTTCAGACTTCAGACTTCAGACTTCAGACTTCAGACTTCAGACTTCAGACTTCAGACTTCAGACTTCAGACTTCTGACTTCAGACTTCAGACTTGAGACTTGAGACTTGAGACTTCAGACTTCAGACTTCTGACTTCTGACTTCTGAATTTTGAGTTCTGACTTCTGACTTCTGACGTCTGACTTCTGACATCTGAATTCTGACTTCTGACTTTTGAGTTTTGCCTTTTGATTTTTGATTTCTGACTTCTGACTTCTGACTTCTGATTTTTGAATTTTGACTTCTGAATTCTGGTATTTGACTTCTCATTTCTGATTTCTGACTTCTAACTTCTGACTTCCAACTTCCAACTTATGCTTTATTACTTCTGACTCTTAACTTCTTACTTCTAACTTATGGTTTCTGACTTTTTGACTTTTTGATTTCTGACTTCTGACTTCTGACCTCTTCATTCTATCTTCTGACCCCATAACTACTGACTACTGACTTCTTATTTCTGATTTCTGTTTTCTTCGATTTTTCTACTTCTGACTCTGACTCTGACTCTGACTCTGACTCTGACTCTGACTCTGACTCTGACTCTGACTCTGACTCTGACTCTGTCTCTGACTCTGACTCTGACTCTGACTCTGACTCTGTCTCTGACTCTGACTCTGACTCTGACTCTGACTCTGACTCTGACTTTGACTCTGACTCTGACTCCGACTCTGACTCTGACTCTGACTCTGACTCTGACTCTGACTCTGGATCTGGCTCTGGCTCTGACTCTGACTCTGACTCTGACTCTGACTCTGACTCTGACTCTGACTCTGACTCTGACTCTGACTCTGACTCTGACTCTGACTCTGACTCTGACTCTGACTCTGACTCTGACTCTGACTCTGACTCTGATTCTGACTCTGACTCTGACTCTGACTCTGACTCTGACTCTGACTCTGACTCTGACTCCGACTCTGACTCTGACTCTGACTCTGACTCTGACTCTGACTCTGACTCTGGATCTGGCTCTGGCTCTGACTCTGACTCTGACTCTGACTCTGACTCTGACTCTGACTCTGACTCTGACTCTGACTCTGACTCTGACTCTGATTCTGACTCTGACTCTGACTCTGACTCTGACTCTGACTCTGACTCTGACTCTGACTCTGACTCTGACTCTGACTCTGACTCTGACTCTGACTCTGACTCTGACTCTGACTCTGACTCTGACTCTGACTCTGACTCTGACTCTGACTCTGACTCTGACTCTGACTCTGACTCTGACTCTGACTCTGACTACTTACTACTGACTGCTGACAACTGAATGCTGACTACTGACTTTTGAACTATCACGCTGGATTTGTTGTTTTCCACTAACTACTTTAAAATTTACCTGTTGCCGACGGAAGAAGCAAATTCGTATCCAGAACAAACCACTCAAGCTTGTATCGGATATTGCACGAGCACTTCATGCATGGAATCTCTACAATAAGACGTCGGTAAGGTATCTGTGAATTAAACCCCACCGCAAGGGGGTATTGTTGTTGTTCGTGGTCCAAAATGACACTAATTATGATCCACGCCGATTAGCCGAAACAGCTGTTTAAACTGTAATTACGCGTAAGTGCGGGCGGCATTTGTTTTATTGTTTAGCTCGTTGTCTGACTAAGTAGCTTGGTGGGCTTTGTGGGGTAAAATGGACTCATCCCCAAGATTCGAGTTAAACTACAAGCATAAACTTTCTAATTGATACGGAAATTTGTCAAAATCAACAGTTCACCCCACTGACCCCTTTCCAAAGTTATCTAAGACCTGAATCACCCAAACGAAAAAAAAGCTATGCATGTGAACTCCACACGTTCCGTACCGACATCCAGCTCAGCGAGTGAGTCCATTAAAGTCACGGCAAGTGGGCCCGCTACTTGTTGGCCGGGACCTGGTTTGCACTTTTGGCTGATTATTATAGTTTCGTGTCACCTTGTTGACAGCAGAAAGCCGCCGCCGTCGTCGCCACTTTGTCCACCTGATCCGAATCACTTGATTGCTGGACGGAATTTGAGCAAAAAGGTTTTGCTAAAAATAGGGACCCTTTTAAAGTGTTGGTTTGAGAGGAGGTCGGCCTGCATAAGATTTATTGTGCCATTTCATGACCGGGTCCTGTTACGATCCCGGCTGATAACGTTGGGAAGTTGTGTTTTCGTGGCGTTGTGGAGGCGGTTGAACTATGAGCGATCAACAAGCAGCAGTGGCCAACAGTTGGGCGGAAATGAGGCGACTTGACGAGGTTCAAAGTACATGCATTAGAGAACTTAATAAGGCACTGACGGGGGGCCATTCCTCAAAATTGTGGGCTGAATTAGATTTTGATGGAAAGTTTTAATCGACACGTACGAGAATCATGCCATCAGTTTGGTTTTAACATAATGAATAATCTGTTTTTCAGAATGTATGCATTCTGATTAGAATACTTTTTTTTGCGCTTCTGTGAGCTTCTGAAACTCTTTGGTTTATCTAAGAAATAAACTTTCTAAAGTCAGAAAACAGAAGTCATATAGAAGAACATATAGTGGTCAGAAGTCAAAAGTCGAACGACAGAAGTCAGTACCCAAAAGCCAATATAAGTAATCTTAGTTAGAAAACAGAAGTCAGGAGTCAAAAGTCAAAAATCAAAATCAGAATCAGAGTCAGAGTCAGAGTCAGAGTCAGAGTCAGAGTCAGAGTCAGAGTCAAAATCAGAATCAGAATCAGAATCCGAATCCGAATCCGAATCCGAATCCGCATCCGAATCCGAATCCGAATCCGAATCCGAATCCGAATCCGAATCCGAATCCGAATCCGAATCCGAATCCGAATCAGAATCAGAATCAGAATCAGAATCCGAATCCGAATCCGAATCCGAATCCGAATCCGAATCCGAATCCGAATCCGAATCCGAATCCGAATCCGAATCCGAATCCGAATCCGAATCCGAATCCGAATCCGAATCCGAATCCGAATCCGAATCCGAATCCGAATCCGAATCCGAATCCGAATCCGAATCCGAATCCGAATCCGAATCCGAATCCGAATCCGAATCCGAATCCGAATCCGAATCCGAATCCGAATCAGAATCAGAATCAGAATCAGAATCAGAATCAGAATCAGAATCAGAATCAGAATCAGAATCAGAATCAGAATCAGAATCAGAATCAGAATCAGAATCAGAATCAGAATCAGAATCAGAATCAGAATCAGAGTCAGAGTCAGAGTCAGAGTCAGAGTCAGAGTCAGAGTCAGAGTCAGAGTCAGAGTCAGAGTCAGACTCAGAGTCAATGTCAATGTCAAAGTCAGAATCTGAGTCAGATGTCAGAATCATAGTCCAAACAAGATGACAAGTTGATAAATCTACCCTGATTATTTTCAAAAAGACCAGCCCAGATGACCTCCAATCCTAAAATTCCAATAAAATTCAACAGTTTGACGTCAAACAATCAAGTTTCTGCCCAATTAATAATCGAAAAATTTCGCAAACTTTCGCATCCCCAAGTTTTCACATCGTAAAACCAATTCAATGTCACACAAAGCCAAATGCCATCGTGGCTTGCGAGTCTACCTAATTATGACCACTGCAACTTCTTAGAAGCAGGATTTGAAACCATTTTTATCACCGACTTAAGCTGATTTTTTTGTAAATACACTTTTGAAAACAAACGATTTGTTGCTAAATTCCTACCACAATAAAGATTAAATTTTAAAATAATTTGTAATTTTGTCACTTTCACAAGTTATTCGAAAATATTTGATCAGATTTGAAACATTCTATAAAATACCGAGCAATTCTCTACGAAATCGGTCTTTTTTCTTAAATTTTAATTTTTGTATTTTTTAATCCGACTGCAATTTTGTTGGTGCCTTCGGTATTCCCAAAGAAGCCATTTTGCATCATTAATTTGTCCATATAATTTTCCATACAAATTTGGCAGCTGGCCATACAAAAATGATGTATGAAAATTCAAAAATCTGTATCTTTTGAAGAAATATTTTCATCGATTTGGTGTCTTCGGCAAAGTTGTAGGTATGGATATGGACTACACTGAAAAAAAATGATACACGTTAAAAAAATTGTGATTTTTTATTCAACTTTTGTCACTAAAAATTGATTTGCAAAAACAATATTTTATTATTTTTTATTTTTGATATTTTTTAGTGGACATAAAATGCCAACTTTTCAGAAATTACCAGGTTGTGCAAATAATCTTTGAATGAGTTATGAATTTTTGAATCAATACTGATTTTTTCAAAAAATCGAAAAATTGGTCGCAAAAATTTTTCAACTTCATTTTTCGATGTAATATCAAATTTGCAATCAAAAAGTACTTTAGTGAAATTTTGATAAGTGTTTCTTTAAACACGATATTTTGTGAAAACTTGGGTATAAAACACAAATAACTATTTAATAGTGAAAATCTAAAAATAATAATCTCAAAATATGAAATAATGCATGCATTCAAAAGAACTGTAAAATTACTTATAATGCAAATCTTTGTCGCTTGAAATTTGTGCATTTTCCGAAAATGTGGCACTTTCCAAAATTTTCGTTACCGTCATAAGATAATATAATAAGCGATAATTTAATCGTTTACTAACGTTGATGCACAAAATATACCTCAGCAGAATTGAGCTATCCTAACATTTTTGAGATTTTAGAAATTTAATGGGCAAATATATCACCAAAACGAAGCACATCCTTAATGAAATATTCACCAAAAGAAGATTTTGTTTTGTGTCATGGTAAAAGGGAAACTTTGGTATTACAAAAAAAATAAGGCAAAATTCGAAAATTTCATAAAATCAAAATGAAATGAATTACAAAAACATTGTTTTCATGCAACTTTTTATTTTTATTTGTTTTTTGTTTATTAAACACGATTAATAAATTTTACTGAAACAGCTTTAGGTATTTGTTTATTGAAATTTTCTAAAAAAATTTTTCGAGATATTTTTTCGTGTTGAGGAGGTAATTTTAGCAACTTTTGTCATACCTAAAACTTAACTTCTCCTGTTTTATATTTTTTTGTTTTATTTTAGTATTTCAATTTGCATACACTTGGCTAAGTTTATCTTTGTTTTTGGTAGTATTGTTTTTGGCCTATTCTACCACCTCCTATCATAACATTTTGCCTATTTAGTTTTTCAATGTTTATACCAGGCCTGCCCAACGTCCGGCCCGTAAAGCCATTTCATCCGGCCCGTGACGGCTTTTAAAAATAGTTTTATGACCGGCCCTCAATCCAGGGCTGTTCATGAAATATTCATCTAATGAAATGAGTGTATAAATTTAAAAAAAAAACTTAAAAAAAATAACAGTATATATAAAAAATAGATTTTTTGTCAAAAAATGTATAAAAAGACACTAAATTTTATTTTTTTTCAGTTTTGAAGAACATAATTAAAATTTATTTTTTAATAAATGAGTAAGCAAAAAATATTGGAATTTTTAAGAACAACTTTTAAAAGCAAATTGTTTATACTGAAAAGAAAGATCACTGCAAACAATCCAAAAATCAGGGAACTTTTTGCCTTCCTCACCTCAATGAGGAAAGGCTATAAAATCACTCGAAAAATGAACTTCTTTATTTGACCTCGTAGACTCACCTTTGCGTATACCTATTGACTCAAATCAAATCAAATTCTGAACAAATGTCTGTGCGTGTGTATGTCTGTGGGTCCGTGCATCGAAAAATATGCACTCGATTATCTCCGGACTGGCTGAACCGATTTGGACCGTTTTGGTCTCATTTGATCCGTCTTGGGGTCCAACAAGACCCTAGTTAATATTATGAAGTTAAGAAAAGTACTTCAAAAGTTATGCTAAAAAAACGATTTGGCTGTAGTTTGAAATATTGTAAAAAGGGTGGTTTTTGTAAGAAAACCCGTATATATTGTTAGAAAGGTATTTAAAAAACCTTTCCAACGCGTTCAAAAGATTTAAGATCTGACAACCCTATCAAAAGTTATGAAAAAAAATATTTTGATGAAAAAGTTGTCCGGATCTGTCATGCAATCCATCGTTAGATAGATAATCAAAAAACCTTTCCAACAAGCCCAAAAGATTGAAGATCTGACAATCCTATCAATAGCTATAAGTACTTAAGTTTTTTTTTTAATAAACTTTTTTTGAGGTTGGATCTTAGATATTTTGATAAAAATATGCGAGGAAGGCACCAACCACCTATAGGTGGATTAAGTAACGATTTTTTTTTCTTAAATTTCAATAGTTTACTGAAATTTGAAAAATAACGAATTTTAAACTTTTCAATATACATTTTTCATCATTTTTAAATTTTGGAGTATCTTTAAAAACATTTTGAAATATGTTGTAATAAATTTGAACAACAACGTAAAACCCAAGTAACATTTTTTCCAGGAGTTCTACAAGAGCTCTTCAAGATAGTTACAGCATAGCAATTTGGACCGCGGTCGGATAAAATTCTTTTCAAAACTTCTTCAGGAGTTTGGAAGAGTACTTGAAGAGAATATTATCCTACCGCGGTCCAAACTGCTATGCTGTAGCTATTTCGAAGAGCTCTTGTAGAACTCCTGGGAAAAAATGTTACTTGGGAAGTGTGTTTTTTTTTTTTGTAAGGAGATTCGAATCCACATTTATTTTTAATAAATTTTATCATGCCTCATTGATTTTTGAAATATATTGTTGTGTTGAAGAAATTAAGTCAATGATAATAAAACACATTTTTAAAGTTATTTTGGTTTTTCTTTCCTAAAACCAAGAATTTTATTTGCAATACTAGTTTATTTATTTGTTTACTTTAAAAGAACCTTTTCAAAATTATATTATGAAAAAATATTGTCTTCTTTTTTAACTTTTGTCAAACATTAGTTCCCGCCCGCCACTCCTTCAGAAAAATAAAAAATCTAGTTGGGCACGCCTGGTTTTAACAGTCACTTTTTCCATTTTTGCTTGTATTTCCCTTTTTGCAATGCATACTTCTTTTCACTTAAAATACAGGAATGGTTACCAATAAACATTGCCGAAATTGGCAAAGTCACATAAACAAGTAAAGAATTCTTCCTTCCAATACATTTTAAAAATCAAAATATGGTTTAAAATTGATTTTTCGCGATTTTTTGATCGTCTACAGTCTAGAGGTGGGGTTGGGTAACCAACTTGGATTGTAGAGGGTTAACAATCTTTTTGTAATTTAGTGTAATAAAATAAAATTAATTGTTTCAAACTTTTTATTGTCTATCAAAGCTCATTTAGCTGAAAATGTTATACCAATTGTTTGCAATTTATGAAACATTGTTATGAATAATATCTAAAAAAATAGTACTACAGTTGCTATGTTTTTTTTAAATGCTTTCATAAAGCCTGGTAGATTTTTTGAATTAAAAAAAGGGAAATAATAGAGAAAAAGGGAATTACGCAAATAACAATTATTTAAAAATGTTTTATGGATGTAACACGATGACAAAAGATGCAAAAATACAACAAAGAAAAAAAATAGTAAAATAAGTTTCATGTAGTTTTAAAATAAAACCAGTGCAAATTGAAAAGATATTTCCATACGCTAAGAATTTCATTAATATTTTCTTTTATTGGTCATAAGTGTCAACATTTGAACAGAAAGGAATAAATGTTGGATTAATATGGGTGGAACTGTCCTTAAAATGTTCAAAAAAGAAACGCTAGTAAGGTTAAACAATATGCTTATTTTACATCCTAAAGTGAATCAACTCCCCGCCAGCAGGTTGACCCTCAACACTAACCTCACCATTAGCACTCGTTTTTCCCCATTCATAATTGGCAAATGACTTGTCGTCGCGTGCGAAACCTCCCTCAAATGTCGGATCTTCTCCAAAGTCGCCCAAACTGTGTGTGTGAATGCTGTTGGTACACTCTTAGTCAAACTGCGCTTAGCAGCAGTCCCTTAACGATCGGCTCTCAGACCCCAGAGGCGTAAATATCGTCATCTCTTAGCTTCGTGATACCAAGCCGGTGCTACTAACGCTAGCAGCTTGTTTTAAGAGGGTAATTCTTTGTGTGAGTTTTGCACACGACTTCTTCTGCCTTCTTCTCCTCCTCACTATGGTTATCCAGGTTACGGCAAATGGTCAAGTGGGGTGGGGTCTTCGAGAAGAAGGGGAGGTCTCGGAACATCACCTTTTACATAACCTCTTAACTTTGAGGTTGGCAACCGGCGGCGACTAAAGATGACGAAGACGACGGCGTTTTAAGAGAGTTTGTCGATTTTCGATCTCTTTGCGAGCGAGTGTTTGTGGGCCATAAAAATCGGTTACAAAATGCTTCAAATGGAAATTTGTTTCGCGTGGATTGATTTCGGGCCGTTTTGGGCACAAGTTTGGAAGGGAGGATTAAAATTTTAAGGTTTGAACTTTATTTGAAATATTTTATTAGGTTTTTTATTAACTAACTCAAGTTGATCGAAGCAATTCATTAATCACCTTCAAATCAAAAGATGATAAATGATTTATTTACACCGTTGACACCCTAGCAAAATTCTCAACTCTAAGAACAACTCAATCAACTCAGCAGAAATTGTTGGAGTTTTTTCTTCTTTTAAAGATGACAAGACGCCGGTAGCACTTCCATTAAGAGCAAAACACAAACAAACAAAAAAAACATGAATTCAAGGGCCCACTTGGAAGACAGTTGGTGGGAAATTCCAACAATCGCATTAACCATTACCACCTTCTAGCAGCAGTGACTAGCTTAAACCAAGCAGCTTTTAATTAGCCACGCGACCAAGTAAAAAAAATCTGACGTCGTTGGATGGGGTGGTTAGGTCTGAGATGTGGTTTCTTAAGGGTGAGCCTCAAACCAACCGAAACGGACAGATCGAAAACCGATTTTCCTAATCTCCACGTGTGTGACCGCAAGGAGGAGGCTTCAATCTGGGGCTGTTTGATGACCGACATTGACGGACCTTGAAGTGTGGGTTTTGCAATTTAAGATTAATGTTAGGCCAAAGTTATGAATAATTTTGGCAAGAAAACGTTTAAGTTAATGATGTCTTCAAAATCAACGATTCTTATCCAAACAAATGCATTTTTTTATTATTTCAGCATTCAAAGTTCAACAACTGTAATATTCGATGACGATTTAGCAAACTGGTAAGAAAACCTAATAGAAGTAAGTATTATTCAAATTAGGTAATTTTTAGATAATATTTATGTCAGAGTTTTACAAGGGTTGTCAAACATGCTATAAATTATTTTTTTTATTTGTTAAAAAAAACAACGGACATTTTCAAATGTGAGTCAAATCAAAAAACACCTAAAACTAATATCTCACACAGCGAAAAATGTGTAAATTTGGAAGGTATAATTTTAGAAAGTTGAATTTTACCTCTTTTATGATGAAATTTTACCTCAATTTAGACTGAAAAAGTGACATAACACCAGGGGAGTGGTAAAATTACACATTTTCAGAGGTAAAATTACACATTTTTTCTCACATGAAAGATGTACCCCTTCCCAGATGTAATATTACCATGATATTTTTTCTGTGCAGCAACTAGCTGTCCAATAAGAAAAGTCTAAAAAAATAACAAAAAAAAAATCCAAAATTCATTATTTGAAAGTACTATCTTCAAAAAAAAATGTTGTGTTAAATTAATTTTTTTAGAATCTGCTTAAAAAAAAATATTTTTATTTTAAACTGTGTACATTATCAAAAGAAAAATTCAAGGATAATAGATAGCTTATTTTATTAGTGAAAGCTTTATTGATTATTTATTTGATTATTCGAAAAATAGTTTTCTTTCAAGAATTTATGACTAAGTGTTAATAAATTGATTTACAAAAAATCTTGAATATTGTGCAAGATTTTGTACACCCCATTATTTTTTTTTGTTGCTCCCCTGAAACATATATAAAAAATAAAATTTGAAAATAACTGATTTCAGAAATGATTGTTTTAAAAATTCGGGATTTTCAATGATTTTTTTTTTAGTTTTTCTAAAATTCCTAGCCTATTCCTACAAATTTGCTGGTGGATGCTTTATATGTATTAGGATAAAATTAAATTAAAGAATTGTGTGCAAAGTTTTTTGTCATATCGGTTATGTGTAACATAGTCAACTGCACCTTTTTTAAATCATAGCATGAATTAAAAATGTACGTAATATTGAATTTTTAGATAGCAAATGTGAAAACGATTTTTTTTTGTATAGACAAATGTCCTCGAGTGGTGGGGGGGGGGAGGGGTTCGAGGTTTCCAAAAAAGTGTCCACGTGGTTTATGAATGGTCCCTTATGGGATTTGGCTATATGGGAGACATTGGCTATAATCGTATGAAAAATCATACTAACATCAAAAAAATCTAGTGTTTTAGAGTCGGGATGATGTCAGCTATCAATTGCACTTATAATGACACGAAATTTTTCACAAAATACAAATTTTTCCTGTATTTGGAAAATGCAATTTTGCTCGGAAAAAAACTCAAACATTTTTGTAATTTTAATATGGGTATCAAATGATCGAGATTTTTCAAACATATCGAGCGTAATATTTTTTTTAAATACTATTTTTTTTTACAAAACTACCTGCTTTTGTAAAAAATACTCCACATTTTAGTTTCTTACAATATGGGTATCAATCGATACTTTTGGAAAATTATAAGACAAGTTTTTGAAAATACTATTTTTTTTACAAGGCTACGTATTTTTGAAAAAATAATCAATATTTCATTTTTTACAATATGAGTACCAAATGATTAGATTTTTTACCATATCGAATGTAATAACAACATTTTTTGAGAATACTAAAAAACTCAAAAAACTACGAATTTTCGAAAAAAATACTTTAGGGTACACATCATCCAAATAAGTTGTTGTTCTCTTATTCAAAAATTGTTAAACTTACGGACCCAATCCTTCAATGATTTAATCATAAAAGTTAGAATTTTTGTTTTAAATTTCTATGAAAAAAGTTGCTTAAGGAATGAATATAAAAATATATCCTTAATTCCCGTATTTTTGTGGATAAAAAATGTCTGCATCAAAAATCTGGTTGCAAAAGGTCTGGTTAATGTGCACCGTTAAAGTTTCAGTTTTTTTCAAAATGGGTATCAAATGATTGGAATTTTTTCATATATTTCGAATGTAGTAGCTTTTTTTTGAAAATACTAAAAAAATTACAAAACTACATATTTTTTGAAAAAAAAAATACTCTAAATTTCAGTTTTTTGAAACGTGGTTATCAAACGATCGGGATTTTGTCATACATTTCGAAAGTTGTATCACAATTTTTTGAAAATACTCAAATTTTTCACAAAACTACGTATTTTCGAAAAAGGCAGTTTTCACAATATAAGTATCAAACGATCGAGATATTTAAATTAATTTCGGGTTGTTATTACATCTGAAATGTTTAAAAAAATTCCGATCATTTGATATCCATTTTTGAAAAACTGAAATTTTGAGCATTTGAGTGAAAATTTTGAGTATTCAAAAAAATGTTATTACATTCGAAATGTATGAAAAAATCACAATCGTTTGATACTAATATTGCAAAAAAACTAAATTTTGAGTATTTTTTTCGAAAATACGTAGTTTTGTGAAAAATTTCAGTATTTTCAAAAAAAATGTATGACATTCGAAAAGAATGACAAATCACAAGCATTTTATACCCATATCGCAATAACAAATATTTTGAGATATTTTAAGGGTGCAAAATGGCATTTTCAAAATACAGGAAAAAAACGTTTTTTATGTAAATTTTCAACTGGGGGAAAAAATAAAATAAAATTGAAATTACAAGCCACAGCCTCGACATTTGAATAATTAAAGTGTTTTAAAATGCATTTTACACTAGTTCAATCGTTTTGCAATAAGATTTGACAAAAACAAAATAAAAATAGCAAAAGCAAAAAGGGTTGAAATCAAACCTTTTTGCGGTACGGTACATCTGAAATTTTCAAAAATTCAAAGAATTGTGAATAAACTCAAACATGCAAAAAATGATTATATAAGCAGGGAATTGCATTTTTGATTGTTTCAGCAGATTGCACTTGAATTTCCTTTGAAAATCTAAAGTTTTAAAAAAATGTTTTGTCCCCTGATTTTTTGGACCGATTTTGAAGGGGTTAGTTAGAATAGAAGCACTTTTCTATTGCGTATTTGATTTTGATACCAGTTTTTATTTTTTTTTTTTTTTTCAAAACAAATCTCCTCAACAGATTTTGCACTTTACGCATCATGGCTCGGAAGATGTTTTTTTAGTCTTCTAAAACATGTTAAAAAAAAATCAGAAAAGGATAAGTCCTAATAATAACCTCTAACTTTGATGAAGACACCAAATCGATCAGACTCTCATGATAAAGATTTTCATACCCATATGTATGGAGATTTGAATGGAAAAATAAATGATGCAAAACTGTTTTTATCCAAATCAAGTACTGAAAATTGAAAAATCGCGAAAAAAAAAAATTGTGAAATTGTAGAGAAATACTTGGCTGGGTTTGAAATTTTAAATTAAAATTTTCTATCTTTTTAACAATCTTTTAATCTCTGCGCCCAGAGTCGTAGTTGGGTTGCAAAGGGTAAAATGAAAAAAGTTTTTAAGCTTTAAAGTAATGCATTGGACGATAAAATTCTTACAATGAATTGTAATGTGTTAGTTCGAAACAACAAATAAATAAACAATATTTTTTAAATGTGACATGATTTTTTGGGAACGTGATTTTTTCAAGAAATCTACTTTAAGATGTCCCCAATACTACCCTTCAAACGGAATTCAGTTTCACTAATATTAAACTGAGAGTTGAGAAAAACTTTCAGTCACATTAAAATTTGGAAAAAAATACACATTTTTATGTCAAAATCATAAAGTTAATTTAATAATTCATCGGAATGCTCAGTTGGGTAAGCTTATCAAAATATTCTGGTATAAAATGTCGATTACGTCACTGATAACTAAAAACAGTATAGATCGATACTAAAACTGCTTGGTAACAAGTTTGGATTTTCTGTTTACGGAACCGGTCAAGCTCTTATTTTTCCATTTCAAACAGCATTAATTATGATCCCAATCAAGGCAGATCCATATGATCAACTTTGTTGTTTATCAAAAAGCAGCTAAACTGAGCTTTGGCATTCAAAATATGACTAATCAATATAGAAAACATCACTCGAGATGACTCAGAAGCTCAACTTGATCATCCCAAATACAAATCTCCAAAGTAGCTACAAAGTTTATGGAACCGACGCGACCGACCGACGACGATCAGCCTACAAATCCGATCCCGCCAAGGACGCCCGGCACCTGAATCGCGTCAAGTTGAGTCGGAGAGAGTCGGAAAGGCAGCGTTTCTTAGCTGTGACAAACGGAAAACAACCCGCTGAGATGTAAACAACCTAGCGCCAAACTGGATTTATTTCCTAACAGCTTTTTTTCCGGGGACAAGGAGGAGGAGAGCGACTGATGTGATTCTGTGTGTGATTGAAACTGATTAGAAAACTGTTCTTGAGGTGGGTTTCCGTGAGCATTAATCGGAGTGTCAACTGTTTCAAGTATTGGCGTAATATTTCCGGAAATTAATTACTTAGATTTTAACTAAAAAAAAAAAAACGGAATCGACGTAACACCTTATAATGTGGCCCTCTTAAACCTTGCAGTTTCGTCAACGGATCCACAGGCGTGTATCGTTCTTTTTGCGACAAGACTCCGCCTCCCGGGTCTCCTAAGTGTGAAGGTATGGGCACGGGGAGAGGGCACCGAATACCTATATTTACACTTAGAATTTTTTTGCGTCCGCCCCGGGATTCGAACCGGTGACCTCTGGATTGTGAGTCCAGTGCGCGGTCCGATTTTAACTAAGCTGATCGGTAAAAATGAATTCTATGATTTAGTTACAGCTATATAGACAGATTTGTTCATGAAAAAGAAGCTCAAAGTTGTGATCTCAGAACTGCTCGCAACACGGAATCAACAAACTAGTCTTTATCATTACATGACCCTTGATGACTTGACAAGTATTAATGCAGTAGGTACTGGAAGAATAAATAAAATAGTGAAAGGAACTGTCCTTGGCTAAAAGTTGAACTTGAAAGGATGCTTTATTTTTCACCGCTGCAGAACACTTAAATACGGTTCATTAAATGAAGATCAATTTTAACCTTCAAGCTATCGTCTTGAAATTTGAACTTTATACATAATTATATTTTTTGAGTTCAATTCAATAATAAAAAAGTGTTTTTCAAAAATACATTAAGACATTTGAGGGTTAACCACTTCTGTAAGCTTAAACGTGAAAATTAATATGAAATTTATCGTCACGTAGTGACCTTGAGGTGGGTCAACGTAGGTTCCGATGATCGCGACTATAGGTCAGAGTACAAAAGAGGGCACCCAGGACGGGACTCGGTTTAGTGCAGTGCAGGTTACAACGCCGGAAAGCCCCGGGTGGCTGGAGGTTCCCCGAAACAGTGCACCAAACGGAGTGAAGTGACAAAAAAACATATTTTAGTGAAGCTTTCAAAAATAATCAAGGAGGTCGGAGCTCCAAGAGATTGTTAAGGTGAATGTCAATGTCAAGTAAATATTTTGATAAGAGATTTAACAGTCTCAACCCCAAGCCTGCAAACTGCGTTACAGTGATTTTTGAAGGCCTTGGAAACAGGTAAAATAGTACCAAACATCAATGTTTTATAGTGTTTTGGAATCGTCAGAATGTCTACTTTAAGAAAAAAATATTTGCATTAGTAATTTTGGGGTGGGGCTTGGGGAGGGGTGCACGAAAAAACCCCGTGCAAAATGCGTTACAGTAAATTTTTAAAATTTATATCTCATACAATACATATTCAAACCTCAATGTTTTATAGTGTTTTGGAAAGGGCTTCATCTGTACTTTACGTTAAAAATATAATAAAAGTACCTTTTCTTACAAGTTTTACTTTAAAAGTTTGATAAACTTTTATTGTATATTGTAGTTATTTTAGTAAAACAATGGAAACATTTTTTGTTCAGAAATACACTCATGCGACATATCAAATTTCATCAAATTTCATGAAAAAATATTTTTTATTAAAATTGAACCGATTCAGCTGAACCGGTTCACCCAACCGGTACGAATGTTGTACCGATTCATCATTACTATCACAAAATGTATCATCCGACATATCAAACTTTATCAAATTGCACGAAAAGGCATTTTGTATCAAAATTAAACCGATTCAGACCAACCGGTTCTCCCAATCGGTACAAAAGTAGTACCGGTTCACCATTACTATCACAAAATGTATCATCCGACATATCAAACTTCATCAAATTGCATGAAAAGTCATTTTGTATCAAAAACAAACCGATTCAGCTTAACCGGTTCACCCAACCGGTACAAAAGTTGAACCGGTTCACCATTACTATCACGAAATGTATACGCCGACAAATCAAACTTCATCAAATTGCATGAAAAGTCATTTTGAATCAAAATTAAACCGATTCTGCTGAACCGGTTTACCCAACCGGTACGAATGTTGTACCGATTCATCATTACTATCACAAAATGTATCATCCGACATATCAAACTTCATCAAATTGCACGAAAAGTCATTTTAAATCAAAATAATTCGATTCAGCTGAACCGGTTCACCTAACTGGTACAAATGTTGTACCGATTCATCATTACTATCACAAAATGTATCATCCGACGTATCAAACTTGATCAAATTGCATAAAAAGTAATTTTGTATCAAAATTAAACCGATTCAGCTGAACCGGTTCACCTAACCGGTACAAAAGCTGTACTGGTTTCTTATTACTATCACAAAATGTTCATTTAATCTGTTATTTAACATTTGTATAACCCCTAAAGTTCTAAACAATTTTTCTTTAATTATTGGATCCTAAATAAGGCAAAAGCTTTACGTTGTACATATACCAAGATCAATGTCAAATTCTAAATACCCCAAAACATTCGTAAATGATAAACAAACCACCGTCTAGCTCTAATGTCCGCGTTCGCCAGTAAATGGGTCGATTTGGTTCTGCATAAATTCCGCCAGGTCCAAGTCCACGGCACGCCATGACCTTTCCCAACCTACCACCACTTGTAACTTCACAGGTTCGAAGAAACGCACCTCTTCACAGTGACTGTTGGAAATTCTCGGTCGCGTGCCGCCAAGGGGGGCATTCAAAAAATATGTAACGCTGGTTTGATTTTATTTATTTGCATTTTTTGGTGGATTCAAAGTGGTTGCGATCAGAACATAAATTCGGCGTTACGTAATTTGTGAATCAACCTGGGTTGTTGGTAAGTTTAGTTGTGGTCGGTCAAGAACCGCCCAGTATGTACATCTCATTAACTCTAAATCGTTCGCTTTAAAAGTGTGACGCGTACTGTGCCAAATGGTGTGTGCCGTTTTGTCGTGTTGCGGTTAAATGCGTTTCTAAGACTATTGCATTGTGTGCGTAAGGTAACTTGAAAATGTTTGCCATTTATGAGGGCGGGAAGGAAGAGAAGGTGTAAAAGCTCAAACAGGCCAATTATTGACACATACGACTATGATCTAATGGGCGGTGAATCTACCGAAGGTGTAGAACACCTAGCTTTGAGTAAACGAATCGCACACGAAATAAATAAGAGTATTTAGCCAGCCATTAAAGGCGAGATGCCAGATCAATATCGCAACTGCAGAATTTCAGAGTACACGGATAGAAATCCTGTGAGCAAATCCGGTAATTCTGTGTTGTTGATTTCGACAACATGTTATCGATTTTGAAAACATTTGCAGTGAAATCGAGAAAAATGTTGACGATTTTGGAATCATTTCCATGTTGTCGAATTTGACAACACAGAATTACCGGATTTGCTTACAGGATTTCTATCCGTGTAGTAAAAGGTGTACTTGTCTTTTGGGTTCCGCTTAGCTGAACACAATTTTTCAGCACAGCACTTTTTCAGTTCCTTTTGGGGCCCTAAACAACTCCCCTAAGTTTGGGACCGATTGGTTTAGTCCTGAATTTGTATGGAGAAAACCATTTTTTTTGATTTTGGTATTTATCAAATCCACGTTTCATGCTATATCAAAACCGGACCCATATTCGGATGCTTTGGAATGTGCTCTACAACTTCCCCGCAGAGAGTTTGGTGCTAACTTGCTCCTGAAAGAAGATACAGCGTTCTCAAAACTCGCCTAAAACGTGATTTTTGAGCAAAAAACACGTTTTAGACTAGTTTTTCAACATTTGAAGCTTGTTACCATTATGCCTCAAGAAGGGGAAATTCTCGTAAGTTTCACAGGTTAAACACTCGCTCCTTACTTCAATTAGTTTTTTTTTTCACTATTTAAACAATTTAATTTGTAAAAATGTTGATAGAAATTTGCTATTGCCCTATTTATCACTCGATTTCAGTTGAAAATGTTTTTTTATGAGCTGTAATTGAATGTCAAAGTGCTAGTATGCCAACATTAGAGGCACGATAGAGTTAGATGCTGTTCCCCTATTGTTTTTTTTTCATTTTTTGTGCATGTGATTTCTTTGAGTTTTTTTTTTTAGTTTAAAACATGAGCAGATAATGAAGTTTAAAAAAGTCAAAAAAATGTCTGGAGTTTTTTTTCTAAAGGTCCAATAAACCAAATTTTCAGTTTTTGCATTTTGGGTGTTTTTGAAACCGCCTTGAGCCAGGGGTATAAAAAAAACACCCAAAAAGCAAAAACTAAAAATTTGGTTTATTGGACCTTATTGGATTGTCGCTAAATTGAAACATTTAAAAATTAAAATCGAACCAGAACAAAGTTTTTTTGAATCCTTTTGAGCAGGCCTGCAAATTGTTTCCAACTAAGCGTACACATGAAGCAAACCAAAATGTCAGTCCACTGCTAGCATCTGACTGTAAGCCTACTGTGTCCGTTCAACCACTGCCGCCTGACTCGTGCCGGTCGGCTGCTGGAGAATGGGAAACGTGAAAAAATGAGCTACACTCACTCAGTTCGTGTCGTATGACTGACTCGTAAAATCCTCTCTAAACACTATTTTGACTATTTTTAAACAATTGAATGGTTCTAGACTGTGCAAAACACTTAAAACAACCATAACATATATTCAAAATTACATTTCCACGCATAAATACCAACTTTTTGTGTAAAAACTTATTTCTTTATGTGTGTGCGTGCAACGTCGAATGAGCGTTGGTCGACTACTGCCTCGCATTGCAGCTGCTCAGTGAGCTAGGGCACTCACGACTGAGTCGGGTTTGTTTATGTCACGGTTTTGCGGTTCAGTGAATGGATCTGAAAAAATCGTGTATGCGTCGCCGATTTTCAGCTCTGCTTGAGCCTCAATTTGGGAGCGATTGGTTGCATCCACATTTTGCGCATTGCATTTGAACTTTGTATGGGAATAAGTTTGGAAAAACTTTTTTTACAGTTTGATTTTAATCATTTTTATTTTCGACTATTTTTTCAAACCACTACAATAACGTGAAAATTGAGAAAATTCACAGCAATTTTCCCAAAAAAAGTATTGAGCTATCTAGCTTCTGTCAAAAGATTCAGCGTTCTCAAAACTGGTCTAAAACGTGTTTTTTGCTCAGAAATCAAGTTTTAGACCAGTTTTGAGCACGCTGTATCTTTTGACAGGTTCTTCGAGTAAGTTTTGGAGAATTTTCTCAATTTTTGCGCTGTTGTGTTGGTTTGAAAAATATAGTGGAAAATAAAAATGATAAAAATCAAAATGTAAAAAAGAGAGTTTTTTTCATACAAATTCCCATACACAATTAAAATGCAATGCGCAAAGTGTGGACGCAACCATTCGCTCCCAAATTTCGGGGAGTTGTTTGGAGGCCCTAAAAGCAACCGAACAAAACTTGTTCTGAAACATCGACCACCTCGAGCCATCCTAATACGCAGTTCTAAAAAATATTACTGATGATTCAAGAGTCATTAAATTCTTTAACATTTTGAGATTTCAATTATTACTGTTTTGACAAAGAACTTTGTCCTAAGGGCACTGTCTACGGGTGTCAATCCAAAATTTCGCGAAGCGAAAGTGTAACGATTTGTGTAATTGTTTGAACGCTTATATCTTCCACCCAATTCAAGCAATCTGCATGCTTTATCCACCAAACGAAAGGGGAAGTCTTAAATTGCAAGTAGACTACCTCACAAAGTTGATAAAACTTTGTTAAAGTATTCAAAAGTTAAGATGAAAATAAAAAATAAATGCATGAAAAATCCCGGCTGCTGATTGGCTGAGAGCACTTTACAAATTTTGCCTTGCCTCCTGCTTTCGTGGAACTGTCACGCGAGAATGTTGCACCACTGTTGCCACATTTCATGCGAACCAGAGGCGCCGACTAGTCCAAAATGTTGGGGGGGCACGGTTGTTTTCCAAAATCGTTAGGTGAGAGTGGCGATTTGATGTTTAAGTTTATTGTATATCACGAATTTTACCAATTTGAATATTACGATGTGATAAGAGTTTTTTTCATCCGGAATCCATTTTTTTTATTGAAAAAGATAATTTAGTAAAACGTGATTGAGAATGTTTATTGGGGGAATTTTTTATATGTTTGGTTTCTAATTGGCATATTCTCACTTATTTTCCAGAAGTAACAGTAAATAATAAAAATTATCAGGTATTTAAAATTCAACAACACAAATATTCTAAAAATGAAAACAAAAGTAAAAAGCAAAAATTTAGAACTTTAGAAATTGGAAAATGCACATAGAAAACCAATTTTTTTTCAAATCTGCAATTTAGAAAAAAATAACAGAAAAAAATAAATATTCCAAAATTTGAAAAAAGTTTTAAAAACCCTAGGGTTAAAAAAACTCATGGCTTAAAAATGTTAAGAAATCAAAAGTTGAAATTCAGAAATTTAAAAAATCAGAAATTTGGAAATTACAAAAAAAAAACAATGTTTAAAAAAATCGAAAATTTAACATCAATGTATTTGTTCAGAATTTAGGAATTTAAGAATTTAAGAATTTAAGAATTGCAGAATTTAAGAATTTAAGAATTTAAGAATTTAAGAATTTAAGAATTTAAGAATTTAAGAATTTAAGAATTTAAGAATTTAAGAATTTAAGAATTTAAGAATTTAAGAATTTAAGAATTTAAGAATTTAAGAATTTAAGAATTTAAGAATTTAAGAATTTAAGAATTTAAGAATTTAAGAATTTAAGAATTTAAGAATTTAAGAATTTAAGAATTTAAGAATTTAAGAATTTAAGAATTTAAGAATTTAAGAATTTAAGAATTTAAGAATTTAAGAATTTAAGAATTTAAGAATTTAAGAATTTAAGAATTTAAGAATTTAAGAATTTAAGAATTTAAGAATTTAAGAATTTAAGAATTTAAGAATTTAAGAATTTAAGAATTTAAGAATTTAAGAATTTAAGAATTTAAGAATTTAAGAATTTAAGAATTTAAGAATTTAAGAATTTAAGAATTTAAGAATTTAAGAATTTAAGAATTTAAGAATTTATGAATTTAAGAATTTAAGAATTTAAGAATTTAAGAATTTAAGAATTTAAGAATTTAAGAATTTAAGAATTTAAGAATTTAAGAATTAAAGAATTAAAGAATTTAAGAATTTAAGAATTTAAGAATTTAAGAATTTAAGAATTTAAGAATTTAAGAATTTAAGAATTTAAGAATTTAAGAATTTAAGAATTTAAGAATTTAAGAATTTAAGAATTTAAGAATTTAAGAATTTAAGAATTTAAGAATTTAAGAATTTAAGAATTTAAGAATTTCAGAATTTAAGAATTTAAGAATTTAAGAATTTCAGAATTTTAGAATTTAAGAATAACCAAAAAGATACACAAATACAATAAAAAAAAGCATTATGACAACTTGATACGACCAAAAATTTGCAATTTCTTAAAAAGAAATCAAGAAAAAAAAATACCTAAAATTACTCAAAAAAATATCGAATTTATCAACATTTTTTTAAATGTAAAGCTGTCATCAAATGACCATTTTGAAAAGTGTTTCAGTTCATTTTCGCTAAATCCTGATCTACAATGGCAAATCGCAGAATGTTGCGTCTGAAAACTTGATGATTGTTTTGACAAGAGTTTGCGTAAGTTTGCTCTTGTATACTAAGTTTGCTCGTTTTCCTACCTAGTTAGCATAAGAGAGCGCAGTAGTATAGATGAAACGTTGTCGATTTAAAAAACAACAAATGTTTTTGAACTATTTTACAGATTCGCTTACAAGAATTCTATCCAATTCCAATTCAGTTTTAAATATTATTTTCAATTATTTCTGTGATTTTTTTTTGTAATATTTAAAATAAGAATATTTTTCTTCTAAAATTTCTGGGGGGGCACAATGTATGGGCTGCCCCCCCTGCCCAATTTTAAGGGGGGCAAAAAGTACCGTGCCCCCCCAGAGTCGGCGCCCCTGATGCGAACTATTTAAGCTAGCACTTAGCCTCAGAAAATTTCAGTGCCTTCCGTGGTTTCATCAAAGACGGATCCACGGTGGTAATTTTATTGCTCACACACACACACACGCACACATTGAAAGACACAGTTTGTGCACTACATAGGGAGGAATTCTGTTCTAATGAAGATTGTTATGATGGTCACCGGACAACCAGAATGATTTGGGGCAATGGGGTTGGGACCAATCTGGTAGGATATTGGCCACACCCGGAGTGGCCAGTGCCTTGGGGAAGGTTCTACCGGGGGGACATTAATCGAACCATACGACTTGGGGCAATATGGGTACCAAAATTCATGGTTTTTGATACTGGTAATGAAAATGGCCATTTTGGCAGGATTGGCCACACCCGGAGTGGCCATTTTCCTGAGGGAAGGTTCTACCGGGGGGACATTAATCGAACCATACGACTTGGGGCAATATGGGTATCAAAATTCATGGTTTTTGAAACTGGTAATGAAAATGGCCATTTTGGCAGGATTGGCCACACCCGGAGTGGCCATTGCCCTGAGGGAAGGTTCTACCGGGGGGACATTAATCGAACCATACGACTTGGGGCAATATGGGTATCAAAATTCATGGTTTTTGAAACTGGTAATGAAAATGGCCATTTTGGCAGGATTGGCCACACCCGGAGTGGCCATTGCCCTGAGGGAAGGTTCAACCGGGGACTTTTATCGAACTATGCGACTTGGGGCAATATGGGTATCAAAATTCATGGTTTTTGATACTGGTAATGAAAATGGCCATTTTGACAGGATTGGCCACACCCGGAGTGGCCATTTTCCTGAGGGAAGGTTCTACCGGGGGGACATTAATCGAACCATACGACTTGGGGCAATATGGGTATCAAAATTCATGGTTTTTGATACTGGTAATGAAAATGGCCATTTTGGCAGGATTGGCCACACCCGGAGTGGCCATTTTCCTGAGGGAAGGTTCTACCGGGGGGACATTAATCGAACCATACGACTTGGGGCAATATGGGTATCAAAATTCATGGTTTTTGAAACTGGTAATGAAAATGGCCATTTTGGCAGGATTGGCCACACCCGGAGTGGCCATTGCCCTGAGGTAAGGTTCAACCGGGGACTTTTATCGAACTATGCGACTTGGGGCAATATGGGTATCAAAATTCATGGTTTTTGATACTGGTAATGAAAATGGCCATTTTGGCAGGATTGGCCACACCCGGAGTGGCCATTGCCCTGAGGGAAGGTTCAACCGGGGACTTTTATCGAACCATGCGACTTTGGGCAATATGGGTATCAAAATTCATGGTTTTTGAAACTGGTAATGAAAATGGCCATTTTGGCAGGATTGGCCACACCCGGAGTGGCCATTGCCCTGAGGAAGGTTCAACCGGGGACTTTTATCGAACCATGCGACTTTGGGCAATATGGGTATCAAAATTCATGGTTTTTGATACTGGTAATGAAAATGGCCATTTTGGCAGGATTGGCCACACCCGGAGTGGCCATTGCCCTGAGGGAAGGTTCAACCGGGGACTTTTATCGAACCATGCGACTTTGGGCAATATGGGTATCAAAATTCATGGTTTTTGATACTGGTAATGAAAATGGCCATTTTGGCAGGATTGGCCACACCCGGAGTGGCCATTGCCCTGAGGGAAGGTTCAACCGGGGACTTTTATCGAACCATGCGACTTGGGGCAATATGGGTATCAAAATTCATGGTTTTTGATACTGGTAATGAAAATGGCCATTTTGGCAGGATTGGCCACACCCGGAGTGGCCATTGCCCTGAGGGAAGGTTCAACCGGGGACTTTTATCGAACCATGCGACTTTGGGCAATATGGGTATCAAAATTCATGGTTTTTGATACTGGTAATGAAAATGGCCATTTTGGCAGGATTGGCCACACCCGGAGTGGCCATTGCCCTGAGGGAAGGTTCAACCGGGGACTTTTATCGAACCATGCGACTTGGGGCAATATGGGTATCAAAATTCATGGTTTTTGATACTGGTAATGAAAATGGCCATTTTGGCAGGATTGGCCACACCCGGAGTGGCCATTGCCCTGAGGGAAGGTTCAACCGGGGACTTTAGATCGAACCATGCGACTTTGGGCAATATGGGTATCAAAATTCATGGTTTTTGATACTGGTAATGAAAATGGCCATTTTGGCAGGATTGGCCACACCCGGAGTGGCCATTGCCCTGAGGAAGGTTCAACCGGGGACTTTTATCGAACCATGCGACTTGGGGCAATATGGGTATCAAAATTCATGGTTTTTGATACTGGTAATGAAAATGGCCATTTTGGCAGGATTGGCCACACCCGAAGTGGCCATTGCCCTGAGGGAAGGTTCAACCGGGGACATTAATCGAACCATGCGACTTGGGGCAATATGGGTATCAAAATTCATGGTTTTTGATACTGGTAATGAAAATGGCCATTTTGGCAGGATTGGCCACACCCGGAGTGGCCAATGCCCTAAGGAAAGGTTCGACCGGGGACTTTTATCGAACCATGCGACTTGGGGCAATATTGGTATCAAAATTCATGGTTTTTGATACTGGTAATGAAAATGGCCATTTTGACAGGATTGGCCATTGCCCTGAGGGAAGGTTCAACCGGGGACATTTATCGAACCATGCGACCTGGGGCAATGTCGTTTTTGAGACTGGACATGAAATTTGCCATTTCGATAGTGGTTGTGAAGTCCATGATTTCCGGATGCCGTTTTTTGTGGGGGGGATAGACATTTTCCGAACCATACTTGTTTTGGCAATAGTTTCGTTTTCTGGCAATTTATTTTCACAGAGATGTCAATGATTGAAGACATTAAATGAGTATTAATTATTAAGGATTAAATAAATTGGTAAAGAATTAAAAAATATAAATAACAATAGAATGATTTTTTAGAGTTTTGTACAAAGTTCTTTGTCTTATTGGTCATGTAGAACATAACCACCTGCACCTTTTTTATTTAATTTTTCGTTTTCTGGATTTTTTTTTTCTTAAAAAGCTAAGACATTTTTAAGTGAATATTTTGTTATTAAAATGTATGTTTTTTGCATTCATTCAAACACCAGGTGGAAAAAATCAAATTAATTTTTAATGTAAAATGTTGATTTACCGAAATGGATTTCTGTACAAAGTTTTCTTAATCGGAAAAAATATCATTAAAATGTATTTTCGTAAAAAAATATCGGTGGAATGTACCAGATTCGATATGCCGTAATTTATGTTCCAGGTTAAAGTTATGTTCAAATTAATAAGGTTTTTTAAAAGTTTGTAGAATTTAATGAATATGGAGCTGTTTGGATCATCCCTCTGTTTTTGGCACTGCCCTCTTTTTTGACGATTTTCTAAAAAACTTTTTATTTTCTTTTAATCATAACTTAGCAACTATTTGAGCGCAAAATCGAACTTTTTTCAGTAAAATCGCTGTTTCTTGTCAATAGTTTATTTTAATTTGAGGTTAACATTGATTATAATGTAAAATTGTCCGGGAACACGATGGTGATAAAATAAAAAAAATAAAAATATATACAATTGGTCAAAAGTGATTTTTTTTAATTCAAAACGTTAAAATAAAATATTAAGGGGTATTTAAGGGCAAATTTTTAAATCGAATTCCTTGGACAATTTTCTATAAAATGCAACTTCTAGAAAGTCTTTTGCTCAAATAGTTGGAAAGTTATGATTAAAAGAAAAAAAATAGAAAATCGTCAGAAAAGAGGGCGGTGCCAAAAATAGAAAGATGGTTCAAACAGCTCCAAACATGGGATTTCTGATAACTATCGATAGATGAACGTTCCCTCCAAGTTTGGTCCAAATTAAAGAACGTCGAGTACAAAAGTGTACTCAGTTAACCTGGAATGACTCATATCTTGTTTGAAAATAATTTACAATGAAGGCGAAAGAAATATTTCCGGAACTCTGAACAACGATTTTTTTTTGTTTTTTTTTTATTTAGACGAAACTTGTATGGGCTTTTGCTATAACCAAAGAATAGGTACATTTTACAAAATCAGTTCGTCCATACAAGTCTCCATACGATTCAGCTAGCTATCCATACAAAAGGGCACAACCTAACCCCGCCTTTAGATGGGCTTTGATCTAAAAAAAATCACCAAAAATCAATTTTCCAACTGATTTTTGGTCTTTAAAAAGCTTTGGAAAGAAGAACTCTTAAAACTTTAGAAAATTTCAGGGTTGAAAGCTTAACTTGTTTTATGTGACTTTTTTAGTTTGTTTTACTAGCATTTTCATTAGGCTGGTACAAATATTTTTAAAAGTTTTTGTGTCAGCCCCCTCAAAATTGACCCGAAAAATCTGTGGGCAAACAAATAGTTTTACAATAAACTTCAAAATTTCAATGAAAATTCAAGTGCAACCAACTGAAATCAAATTAAAATACATTATCCTGCGTTTAAAATCATTTTTAGCATGTTTGGGTTTATTAAAAAATCTTAAGATTTTTTGAAAATTTTCGATGCCAAATCTTTTTTTTCGAAACAATTTTTGTTCTTGTCAGATCTTAGATTTTTTTAAACTAATGATTGCAAAACAACTGAACTAGTGTAAAATGCATTTTTAAACACTTTTTTTTTATTTAAATGTCAAGACTATGGTTTGTTATTTAAATTTTTATATTTTTTTTGCCCCCCCCCCCCTTGACCTTGGCCAGGGCCGAGGGACAAAAACTTTTTTAAATATTTGCATCGGCCTTACTTTAAGTAAAAAGAAGTATGTAGTATTTTTTTTTAGTTTTTTGTAGAACAAAAGTTGCTCAAAATGACCTCCTAAACACGGGAAAAATAAATATTTTCGAAAAAAAATTGAGCAGTAGAGGGTTAAGATATTCAAAAACCTTTAAAAAAATGTTGTGCAACAAATATATTTTTAGATGATATTTAATGTAAAATTATGAACCATACAAAAATATGAAAAATCAAACTTGCTTGCTGATTTTGCCTGCACTACTTCCATCAAAATATTCCCAAAAGAGAAGCCTTTAAGAAAAAAAAATACTCTTAAACCGTTTTTATTTGTGAAGCAGGGGGTCATTTTTTATGGGCACCCTAGTGGGTGCCAAAACTTTTTGAAGTCTTTTTTGGGCGCACAAATGTTGCATTCTTCGGCCATAGAAAAAGTACAAACAAGCCTCATCAACACATAAAATCATAAACATGATTTTTTCCTTGAAATGTTCCGAAACAAAATTTCCAAATCATCACTATTTTGAGGAGTAACCAAGTCTTTTTAAGAGTGTATACAAATGTAAGGTGTCGTAATCTCCATGGAATATCGCAAAAACGGCCTCAGGTTTGTCATCAGGGTCGTAAGTTTCCCCTAAGGAAAATCTTAAAGGGATTTGTGGGTCAATAGCAGAGTGAATTGACCTATAAAGTAACTTTGCTGGGTAAAATCACCCAAGATTTCAGCTCGATGATTTTTTTGGGAAGTAATAGTAGTAATTGTAAATTCAAAAATATTGCTAATAATGCTCAAAATATCCCACGCTCAAGTACCCAAACTGACACGTGGTTGACCCCACCATCGAAAGCACTTTCAATTTCAATGCCATCGTCGTCGTCGTCGTCGTTTTCAGCAATGGTCCGTCCAAGAGATTACCATCGTGGTTGGTTGGCCCAGAGGTAATTGCTGTTGACTACGGTGTTGAAATGGGTGTTTCCCCCTGCGACTACACCGAGTAGCACGCACCTGTAAGCGAGTTAAGCCCTGGGCGGACGGGTCTGGCTCAGTAGTGCGGTTTCGATTCCGTTTTGGGACCCCCTTCGCCGAACTCGTTCACATCAAGCGAAAAGCCCATTATGCTCGCACCGCCGCCGTGGGCCTAGCCGCACAGTCTGGGCCTGTTATGCAGGCAACATGGTTTTGGCGGAGTGTGGGGTAGATTGGCTTTTTTATGAATCGTTTTAAATGTTTTATAAGTTATTTTACTTTAATCTTCTTAAAATCCGACAATTTATTGTAAATTTAGTTTTTTTTTAAATGATTTTTTTTTATATTTCATTAACAAATTTAACCCCAATTGACCCCAGGCCACCACTCGCGGCATGTGCTGCTGTACTCGCGCACTTGAACTTCAAGTGCCGCTCGGTGTGTTGTGGAGGATCGTGATTTCTGGTTTGCCTTTTTATTTGGCCAGATTTGCAGGTGGGAAAAGGTAATTGAAATGCCTGCCTGCCTGCCTGTTTTGTCCGGTTGTGGAATTTGACCGCGAACTTGAAATCATTAGCTTCCGTATTTACTTTTTTTTTTATTTAGGAGGAGAAGGAAAGCAAAAGTGGAAGTAATTATTATAATTAATTTTTGTTAAGAAATAATAATCATTATTTATATTATTTTTTAAACATCAGCCAAATGTCAATACAATAAAACTACCTTAAACGAAACATTCAACATTTTTAATGACGTTTCAATATATTTTTTTATTATGTCCTATAAACATATGAAACACAATAGCATATTACCTTTCAAAATAACTCTAGATTTTATGGTGATTTTTTTAAAGTCCAATTATTTGAAATTTAAAAATAAGGAAAATGTTTGTGAAGCGCTGCATTTTTTTCTACAATTTTATTTTTTGACTTTGCTGACTGCTGGTTATCAATATACAGCAATTCCCCACGAAAACAGCATGATTCGAATTTTTTCTGGGGGCTCCTTGGCCAAAATAATTAGACCAGTATATTTTTGTTTTGCCATTAGGGTGACCTACGCCGTGTTAGGGTGGTCCGAAATATGAAAATTTTCGTCGATTTTCGCAAAAACCACTTTTTTCAAAAATTCATGTCTCCGCGCCATTTTATCCGATTTTATCTGTCTTAGACGCAAAAGAATGGTGATTAGTTTGATTATTTGTGAAAAACAGTAAAATGTTTCAAAAATCTAGCTTAACATTTGAAAAGGTCGTATCAAAATTCAAAATACTGTTTTGAAGGACCTTGAACCAAATAGCCTATATCTGAAAATATTTTTATCGGCGTCCACGGAAAATTTCACAAAACATATCAAAAAATTGTGAAGTTATGGAAAAAATCGACTTTTCTACTAAAACTGCGATAACTTCAAATTTTCAGCGATGACCTATACATGTTAGGGTTCTAAAAGTTGCGTATTTCAAGTACGAATTTTTTCCCCCGTTTTCGTTATTTTCCCATTTTTGCGCGTGGCGCGTTGAAAACCCAATTTTTATTTTTAAAAAATCGTATCTTAGGGTATCGAAAACATAACTTCACTTTTTTTTATATGTTATGTGAAATTTTCCTAGGAATGCGATAAAAATATTTTTAGACATAGGCTCTTTGGTCCCGAGACCTTCAAAACAGCATTTTAAGTTTTCATATGACCTTTTCAAATCTTTAACTAGATTTTTGAAATTTCTTACTTTTTTCCCAAATAGCCAAATTAATCTTCTTTCTTTTGCGTCCAAGACAGCTAAAATCGGATTGAATGGCGCGGAGATATGAATTTTTTATGGTTTTTGCGAAAATCGACAAAAATTGCCATTTTTTGGACCACCCTAACACGGCGTCGGTCTGAGTAATAGCCAAACACAAAAATATGGGTCTAATTATTTCGGCCAAGAAACCCCCAGAAAAATTTTGAGCCCGATCTTAGAACTTATTTTCGAATCATGCTGTTTTCACGGGGAATTGCTGCATACAGGTTCGTAAAGCCTTAAATTTGTGAAAACGAGTTTTTCTGAATTTCACCAAATTTGCCCTTTTCAATGTTAAAAATTACTTTTTTTTAATTTTTTGTTGCTGCTTCTGAAACTAGAGTTAGTATTTTTTTTTCGCCTTAAACAAACGAAAATTTTAAAAATTATAAAATACGTATTTTGTTAATGCAAATTTATGTGATAAAATCGTAAAAAGATATTTAATTACCAGTGTACCTATTTTTTCTGAAAAGTCCTAATCATATCCTGCAATTTTGGCAAAGACATAAAATCGATCAGAAAATCCCTTCTCAAAAAACAAATTTTTGAACTTCCACATGCTCATTTCTGTCTGACCATCTCCCGACATTGCATTTAGGCCTAAATGGAAAACTGAAAAAAATGGTTCAAAATGGCTACACAAAATTTTATACAAATAAAAAAATTATAAATCTCAAATAAATAAAATAAATTGTTGTACCAAGGGTTTCCAGAAGCGTTTATTACTTACCAGTCTGCCAATTAATTACTCAAATTACTGGTCCAAAATGATAAATTACACAAATTACTTAACTACTTTTTACTACGATAAAAAAACATTCAATTTATATTTAAGTATTCATTTCTACGGTTCTAAACTAAATTATTTATAAATAGATCATTCGATAGCTCTTCCAATAATTAATCTGTTTACTTTGATTTTTTACGTATAATTTTTATTGAAAATAGATATAGGCGATCAAACGTCAAAAATGCCCCCAACTGGAGGGCGCTGAAACTTTGAGTGATGTTTACATGACATCCTACAGCGAGTTAATTGGTTTGAAATTTGGATTTTTTTTTATTATAAAATTGATATTCGTATTAAATTATACAATTTTTCGGTAAAAAATAAGTAGCTCCATTCATATCTGGATTTTTTTAATAGGTCTTATAAACATATGAAACACAATAGCTTAAAGGACCTTAAAAAAAACTCTGGATATGAACAATAATAATTGTTCCAATTTAACCTGTTCATTATCTGATTCGAAATTTCCTTAATGTTCACGTTTCAATCAACCGAACCCTCATCAATCAATTGCAAATGAAGATTATTTATGTTGACTTACGTTTTTTGAAGTCATGTTTGTCATAAAAGCAAAAAAAAAATACTGTACTGTTTTACTTCAATATAAGAATTTCCATAATATTTTCAGCTTCCATAGTCGAATGCCATTAATATATAGAATTTGTTGTAAAAAAGCCCCCTGATTATTTGAGCTAAACAAACACTTTGACAAATATTTGCAGCGGCTCTTCTTGACAATTGTGAAATTCATCAAAATAACGTTAAGTTTTAAAACGTTTTTCAAACATTGATTTGACATTACTTTGAATTTTTTCTGAAGTAAATTTAAAAAATCTGTTACTGAAAATACAGATAATGTGGAACGTGACATTAACTCTGGATTTTATTGCATCTGAATATTAGTCGATTTTAATTTCACTGAGTTTGATTTTTACCATTGAAACATTTGTCTCAGAAATATTTGGAAATTTTTCGAGAAAATAGCTAATCTCTTAATAAAGAGATATTACAAGACTTCCAATTTCTGCAGCTGAGGAAAATATAATTTTTTTTTAATTTTTATTGATTTTTAAATGGCCATCACTTGAAAACTTTGTTTATTTCAATAATAATTAAGTACATTTTGGTTTGAGCGAGTTGTGGCGCTATAACCACGGCAAGTAGTGTCCAGGGAATTTATTGTCCCATCCAAGAGGGTCCCGAAACACCAAAACTTCTTAGCATGGTGCTCCCAACGATTTATTGCTATAACAAACAGGAACGTGAGCGGGGGATCCCTACGTTTCTTCCTCCCCTGTCGATTCAGAAATGTGTTGCTGTTTGAACATTCGTGCTCAAACTCAATCCAATTCAACAATCATCTTTGCGGTTAACTTTACGCAGTTGGCCTGGCCGTTTTAACGTTTGTGATGTTTCAAAGCAATGTATTGCATTGGGGCACAAGAGGATGCTAGGCGTTAATCAACATAAGGCATTTTCCAGGATGCCCTCGAAAGACTGGCTGCGCTAGGGTTAGATTAGGTTAGATTAGATTAGATGATAATTAAGTACATTTTGGTTTTAAATATTTGATCCACAAAAACTTCATATAATTTTGACTGCCTATTAGAAGGAAAAGCATAAAAAATTAATCGATTCTTATATAGTTCTTGCAATAAAAAAAAACATATTTTTATAATAACTTAATAAAACTGCATAGATTTCGGATTCACAAAACATTTTTTACTGGGTATTATATCATGGCCTTTCGTTCTTAATCAGTTCGATAAACAACATGATAAAAATAAATTTTAGGAGAGTTTAGTAGAGAATTATGGTGAATAAGGTCTTCTACATACAGAATCAGTTTTTTTGTAATCGTTGTGTTTCACTCTTATTTGAAATTAATAAGATTCTGTTATAATAGATTATATATAAAAAGTAAATAGTTTCGTTGAAAAAGTACAATTTAAAAAAGTCAATTACTGTAATTACTCCAAAATGACTTTAAATAACAATAAATTACTTCAAATTACCCTAATTACCATGAATTACTAAGTAATTAAAGAATTACCTAATTACCAGCTAAAAATCTAAGTAATTATCAATTACTTGCCAGTCTGAGGTTTTGCTGGAAACCTTTGTGTTGTACTACAATTTTTTTCAAATTTTTGAAAATATCATTAAGTATTCAATGAAATCATTTTTTACTTGAATCTTACCTCTTTTTTACTTTGATTTTGTTCAAAAAATTGAAGTTTTCAAAATACGCTGAAAAGTCCCATTTGTTAAAAAATACATAACTTTAGCTTAGTTCATTAAGTTTTCAAAATATATAAGCATCGATGACTTTTTGCGTTAGTGAACATCGGAATTCGCCAAAAATTTAAAATATTTTCAAACGAGCTTAAACATGTTTAATATGATAAGACGTAGTTTATGCAACAAGTTGCAAAAAGAAGTTTTTTTCAGCACGATTCGTACATTTATCCAACGATGAAATTGTAGGTCAAATGTGCATGCGTTTAGTCAATCCACTGTTTAGATCAAAACAATGTTGAAAAGTATTACTTTTCGAAACAAGTGCTGAAAAGTTCAACTTTTTAACATCCATTTAAGTGCTGAAAAGAAGAACCTTTCAGCATTTATTTTGATAAGTGCTTCTATTCGAATCTATTACTTTTGGTAGAGAAAAGTAGGCTATTTTGTCGCTCTTGAATGACAGGAAAAGTAAACAGTTTCATGACGGAATTGCAAAAAAATATAGTTTGCCAACTGATTAGTCGGTCCGATTATGAAAGAGACTAAAAATTGAATAATATTTGCAACGGCCTGATTATATTACAGTCTAGACTCGATTATCCGAAGGCCTTGACAAAATTTCACTTCGGATAATCGAATCACAAAAAAAAATTTTTTTCGCAGTCTTATTTTTGATTTTCGAGCTTATGATTTCAAATTTTTAAATCCAAATGGCAGTGATGGAATATTAAAAAAAAAACATTTTAAATTGATCAGATAATACAGTGGACTCTCTCGTTGTCGATATTGAAGGGGCCGTAGAGAGCGGAAGTTATCAAATTATAGAAAGAAAAAGCAAGGTAATCTATTTGAAGAGACTGAAAAATTTATTGATAGCTGGAGTAATATTGATATCGAGAAGATCGACAGCCAGAGAGTCCACTGTAAACCATTCAACTTTTACTAAAATGGGGTCGCAGAACTCGAATTTTATGTTAAAAGTAAGAAAATTAAAAAAAAATACGAAAAAAAACATTTTTTCGTGATTCTTTTATGAAGTTTCTTACAAACCTTCGGATAATCGAGTCTGGGTTGTACTATATATTGAATAATCATAGTTTTAATGAAGTTTTCCTTTTTTTTCTGGTAAGTCGTTTCAGCAGTTTAAATCTCAAGATCTCCAGAAATCATCAAATCATTCTCTTAGATTCAGTATCAATCCTCAGACCCAGCAAGCGTTGCAAGTCATCTCTACCGGCGTTGACCAACATCGGAATTGCACACCTCTTTCAATCCGTCCACACCCTGCACTAGCAAAGTGCATTGCTTAGCCCCAGGATGCAATACGCAGACGCAATTTGTCTGAGTTGTTTTTGGTGAGCGGTGCAGTTTCAGTTTCACCGGTTGCACTTGGGATTCTGCAACTTTTGCATCAGATGGTGAACTTGACCGTGGGCCACGCAGTTTATCGTTACTGAGCGAGACAAGATTAAGTGCGGCACGGTTGGCTTTTGGTGCGAGCTTGGAGTCACATCCGTGGAACTCTGAACAAATTTCTGCTCAAAAAGTGTGACGAGAAATTAGTTCATTAGTGTTCTACGATAAATTTGTCCTGGATGATTTCTCAGCACACTACGATCTCATAAAAGAAAATGTATACCAGTTAGACTGACATTCGTGGCAACGAATCAAAACAAACAAGCTCATCACGATTTGTACCTTTTTATCAACTAAAAATTGAGTGAAAATGTGTTTCCGTTAAACTGGCCATCACACGCAATGTTTTGCGTTTTGCGTCTTCCATAAACAACCATCTTAACAAGAGTAAAGATTGAAAGTTAAAAAAAACTTGGCCTGGTGACATCAACTAAGACATCAGAAGTGATCACTTGGAGGCACATTTAAAATTGCTTCATTAAACCACTTGTTTTCAAATAACTACTGTACCTTTCAAGCGTAATGTTTATTTCAGTTCAACATATGTCTTCTTTGTACAAGATTCATAAAAATAATGCTCGTAACAAATCCAACTATCCCCAACCACCGGAAAATAATCCATTCAGATGGCACTTCTCTGGTTCTCGATCAAGTGATGTTCACACTAAACATTTTTCAACAGATTTTTTTTTTATGGAAATCCGTTTCTTTTAGGACGCAATGGAATATGAAAGAAAATGGTTCCTGAAGATGGACGGAAATTTGTAAACATTAGAAAATTGTTTTTTTTGCATGGCCAGCTACGATGTTGTTTTCTTTTATGTGTATAACAGTTTATGCCAGTTTCTATCAGTCAAGGGGTTCTAAAGTTGTGTTTCGAGTTATTTGCTCAGGCTGGAGAAAAAATCGTGCTGTTGATCAACCCCTCGGTTAAATCTATTATAAAATCTGTTATAAAAGTTGGAGCTCTCCACCGCTAGAGGCAGCACTGTATAAATCCCTCTTTTTGAATCTCAAGTTCTACCGATGTGTTGGAGTTTTAATTTTTTTTTTAATATGAGCCTTGAATGTAATTTGAAGTCAGACGGAAGACGGAAGAAAAATTTGTTCACTAGTTTCCTAAACCAGAAATACTTTTAACAATGTCACATCATAATTCATTCCAAGTTACTCATCTGAATCTCCTAAACTCAGTCAAACGACTCCGCCTGGTCTTGACTCACATTTCCGAGTGACCTCGTGGATGACACCTCGTGCTTAAGTAAAGCCACTTAAGGGTATCACGTAGCGCCACCACGCTCAGTCATCATCAACAAGCTAACTAAACATCCGATTCCAAAATTGAACCGCAAACAACCAACAAACCCCTAAGCTTCGGCAGGTTCAAGTTCAGATCTAAGCTCACACTCGGCAAAGTGCATGAAACATCATAAAGATTTATCTCTTTACTACTGCGAGTACAACCTTACCGAAAAAAAAAATTACAGTTAAAAAGACTCGTTTTGAGCTGCCATTGAAAGTGAAATCAGGGGCAATTTTTTCCCCCAACATGACTTTTTTGAGAGGTAGTTAAACTTACTTATGTCACCGAGAGACGTGAACTTGAAACTGGTTTTGCTGACAGTTTTATCGTTGATTCCGTTATGAGAAATACTGACGGAAAGCTTGTCTCGACGATGAATGAACCCCCTTTTAATATGATCGTTAAACATGGAAAGGTTATCGCTTCATTACGGAGATTTTGGTAGTTGAACCTCCTAAGTTTAGCCTCAAGAGAGAAATCATCACAGACAGGAATGATTTCACTCTGGCATGAAAATTAACAGATTGACAGATTGACAGATCTTAGAACTAAATTTTTACTTACCCGATGTCGCAGCATCCAGCCTGCCCCACTTACCACTTACCTGCAATATCGAACTCAAACACAAACCAAAGGCACCTCAAAGTTGACGTCCGTAATCGAAGTGCATTTCTCACAAAAACGTCCACCAAAACTCTCCAAACCAACCTTGAACTTCTTTTGTGAAAGCCTCAGACTTTTTGCAACACCCAAAAAAACGAGATCAAAACATGTAATCCGAGTGCCCTGCGTTAGGGTTAGACCCCAGACAGAGACCCCCCCCCCCCCAAGACGTGCCGTAATAGATTCAGCTTGGTTGGGTTTTGTTGTTGAGTTTGGGACGGTTCATTACGTCAGCGAGCGGATTGGCTACTCACAATGCCTAAGTAGGTAAAGCGATCAGCTCAGATAAGTCGGCGGCGTCCGCGTTTAAGTCGTTGGAGATTTAGTCGGTGCGGTTAGTTGGAAGCAGGTTGGCCGATAAAATGTTTGATTGAGGTTTTAAATCCAATTGTTTTTTTTTTGAATTATCAAGATTGTCGTATTTTTTTAATGGAAACAAACAAATATTTTTGTCAAATTCTCTTTCTAGTCTAACTCGTTTGAAACTCAACAATTTGTGTTCTCTGCTCTCCCTCCAGCGACAGCGGTTCGATTTATTTTGTAAAATCGAAAGTGCGTCATAGCGACAACATTTTGAAACTAGGCTAGAAAAAAAAACAGTTTTGCTTGCGTGGTGTCAGGATGCTCTTTCAAATTGGGTCATCCAAATGTGTTTTCTATTGGCTGGAGATAAAAAAAATAACCTGAAAGAAAATTAAATATTTTCTTTAGTTTTCTAATTTGCTGCTAATTTATTCAACCGACTTTTTTTTTGTTTTAGTGAAAATATAAATATAAGTCATTTCTTTTTTTTTTCTTTTTTTTTGGTCGATTTAAAAGGAAATTTAAAATCATGAGTTAAAAATATGATTTCTCATTCAAAATTTTAACAAAGTTTGGATTATCTCAAAAATTTCCGCGATACAGCGATTTACAGGGCAGTTCATGTTACAGCAATTATTTACTGAATAGCTCTGATCAAGACAAATCTCGGTGCATTCACGAACATTTTAAATATAATTATGATTTTTCAAATTATGACAATTTATATCGTTCGGTATTATTTAAACTATCAGTTGTACTTACAATTCAATGCACTTGAAAAAGTTTACCTGAAAAAAAGAAAATAAAAAATATTAGAAACTTTAACAAAGAATATTTGAATATTGTATGTTTTACGTTACAGTCATGCCCCGGTTTTGATTAGTTCAGCTGCCTCGTTTAAGCACGGCCCAGTGCTAAACTGAAGCACAGAGCTTATAGGATTTTGGCTATATGGAATCAGGATAATGTCAGTTATCGATTACACTTTTAGTAACCTGAAAATTTTCACAAAAAAACGTTTTTTTCCTGAATTTTTAAAATACAATGTTTCTCGAAAAAAATCTCAAAATTATTGTTATTGCAATAAGGGTACTCAGTGATTGGTATTTTTCATACATTTCGAATGAAATAATTTGTTTTTGAAAATACTGAAAATTTTCACAAAATTACGTATTTTTTTTATAAATACTCAAAATTTAAGTTTTTACAAAATGAGTATCAAACGATCCGAATTTGATAATACATTTCGAAAGTTATAACTCAATTTTTTGAAAATACTAAAGTTTTTCGCAACACTACGTATTTTTGAAAAAAATATTCAAAATTTCAATATTTATTTCGCAATATGGGAACCGTAAACTGGAGTGGCTTTGATAGGCCGGGATGACATTGATAAAAATTTGATCAGGCCACTAATTTTGATACATCTAATGGAACAGTCACATTTTTGCAATAAGTTATCCTTCAATGCTTTCATACTCAAAATTTTCAAAATGTTCAGATATTAATTTGACGGGCATTTGAAAAACCTATCAAAGTCACTCCGGGCTATCATAGTCACCCTAGTTTACGGTATTAAATTATCGGAATTTTTAATACATTTTGAATTAAATAACAACATTTTATTGAAAATATTAAAAAAAATCACAAAACTACGTATTTTCGAAAGAAAATACTCAAAATTTCAGTTTTTTACATTATAAGTTACAAACGATCGGAATTTTTCATACATTTCAAAAATTGTAACACATTTTTTTGAAATACTCAAATTTTTCACTAGACTACATATTTTCGAAAAAATGCTCAACATTTCAGTTTTTTTTTTCAATCTAGGTATCAAATAATCGAGATATTTTAGTTTTTTTCGAAAGCTTTAACATTTTTTTGGAAATACTCAATAATTTCACAAAACTACGTAATAAAAAAAATTCTCAAAATTTCAAAGCTTAAAAATGTATTACATTTGAAATGTTCCAAAAAAATCCGTTCATTTGTTAACCAACTGAAATTTTGAGTGTTTTTTTTTTTTCAAAAATACTTAGTTTTGTGAAAATTTGGAGTATTTTCAGAAAGGTTATTGTTACATTCGAAATGTATGAAAAAATTGCGATCATTTGATACCAATATTGCAAAAAACTGAAATTTGGAGTATTTTTTCAAAAGTACGTAGTTTAGTGAAAATTGACAGTTTTTTTTTTGAAAAAATTATGGAATTTGAAATGTATGACAAAAACACGATCATTCAATAACTATATTGCAATAACAAATATTTTGAGGTTTTTTTTTAGAGTAAAACATTGTATTTTCAAAATACAGGAAAAATACGAATAGCGCGGGCTGCTACGATTTTAATTGTCCTTATTTATTTGTTTAAGAGGACAAAATCTTGTTACTTTTAAGCCATAGAAATATGGGCAAAAGTGTTACCACAAGTTATGTTTTGAAAAGCTGTTTTTTTGTTTAAACATAAATCTTACCCAACAAACATTTTTCATACTGTTTAAATGTTAAATCGAATTTGTAATTGAAATGTACTTTACATAAATTTGAATAAAGTGCACCGTTTTCGAGATATGATCACTAAAAGTTTAAGTTTGAGTTCAAAATCAATAACTAAAATTATTTTTTTAGAAAAGTTCTGAAAATTTCTTATAGTTTTAAAAAGAGAAATCTCACCAAACCGCCCTCATATTGTTATGTTAATCTTTTTTACAAAATATTCATATTCAAATATTGAAATTGGTTCATTAGTTTTTGAGAGGTTCATCAGGTTCATCAACTTACCTAAAAATGGCTGTAACTTGAAAACGGAGCACTTTATCAAAATTACACTAAAGTACTTTTTGCAAATTCGATTCTGCATCGTTAATCTTTTTTACAAAATATTCATATTCAAATATTGAAATTGGTTCATTAGTTTTTGAGAGGTTCATCAGGTTCATCAACTTACCTTGTTGAAAAATTTGGAGGGAAAATTATATGGACAAACTAATGATGCAAAATGGTTTCTTTGGGTATATCGTAGGTAACACAAATGTTTCAGCCGGATTAAAAAATACGAACATTTAAAAAAAATCCCATTTCGTTAAGAATTGTTCAGCAGCATTAAAATGTGGGTCCCCTCATCACATTACGCAAATTTATTTGACCCCTTCGAACTCAGCACGGTCACTAAGAGCGTGTCAAAGCAGTATGGCTTCGATTGATTGATTAGTACTAGTGGCATTGACCAAATCACGATTTTGGATGTTTTTTCATTTTCATTTTCAAAAAACCAACATCCACTCACTTTCGACCAAAACTTCAACCGAAGCAAAAAGGTAGTGTCTCTGACGCGGGCAGCGACAGTGTTGTTTTGTTTGGGTTTTGTTTGATCATTTTTATGTTAGCGGATTTGACCGTAAAACAAGCTGCTAGCGGCGCAAACTAAAACCAGCTCTCATTTTAAACAGTCGAGAGAAAAAAGCCAAGAGGAAGGGGTTTTTCCTTCACATAATCATTCCCCTTCGCCTCGTGTCCCACCAGTTCTCCATTAAAAATAGAAGGAGATATCTGCAACTAACCTTGGCCGAAATGGTTGCAGTCAAGTTTTTTTTTGTTTTTTTTTTTCGAGACTAGTTTGTTGTTTTTTGGTTAGTAGATCCGATGGTATGTTTGTGAAGTTCTGTGGTTTTTTTTTTTGCGCATCAACGAAAAACTTTTGCTTTTTCCTAATCAGAAGCTTCCACCTTTTGATACGATTGTGGGAAGACGTAAAAAGTGGTAATCTGGTTTTAATTCAGTGGTTTATGGTCCCTTGGTAATCAAATTACGACCCTTTGTAGCACTCTTCCCTCGACCTTGTCCGTCCGGCCCAAGTCCACGCGTCAACAATCTTTCACACATTTGAGTAATTAGTTGCAAAACATGCCATCCAAAAATTCATGAAAAATGCATGAACTTTGCAAAACCTCGAAACTAGAAAAAAAAACTCTTAGTGATGCTGTGAATCAGCTTGTTTCACCTGTTGGTGGCCGACCGGGGCTCTTTGTGTTTTGTGTTTCTAGCCAAAGTCTTCCCAAACTCACGCAACTCTCCGTGGTTGTGGGGCCGGTTGTTGTCACGTAACTGCACAAAAGTCTTAGCGACTAAGTTTTGACTAGCTTACTATTGAATGGTAACGCAGCCACCAAAGTAGCACAATGAACTGGGTTGAGAGAGGAGGTGGTCTGTGAATGGCAATTTGTCACCACAGTTTCTGAGCGTCATCTGCTGACCTGAAAGGTGGCGATTAAAACAAGGTTTAGCATGGTGTTTGTGGAATGACTCGACAAAAAATTTTTTTTGAAAAAATGCTGTTTGTAAATTAACAAATTCAAAAGCATTATACTCATAAACTGCTGACTGATACGACAGTACCATAATCAACCAGTCTTTATCAAATTAATTAAATTAATACAAACAAAAATTTGTTGAAGAAATGTATCATCGATCGCTTATTGTAGCTGTTTGTAAACAGTGTACAAATTATTCAAAATTTTGACTGTACGATTAAAATTTTTCCACATTATTCCTTGCCATGAAAGTCATTCTGGAAGATTTGATGACAGTTTACTTCAGAATTTGTGTAAAATTACGCAATCGCTAAAATTTGGGAGTGATTGGTTGCGTCCACACTTTGCGCATTGCATTTGAATTGTGTATAGGAATTAGTATAAAATAAAAACTCTCTTTTTTACATTTTGATTTTTATCATTTTTGTTTTCCACTAAATTTTTCAAAGATTTCCGAGCAAAAAACACGTTTTAGACCAGTTTTGAGGACGCTGAATCTTTTGACAGAAGCCAGATAGCACAATACTTTTTTCGGGAAAGTTGTAGTGAATTTTCTCAATTTTAACGTTATTGTAGTGGTTTGAAAAAATTAGTGGAAATAAAAAGGATAAAAATCAAAATGTAACAAAAAATTTTTCCAAACTAATTCCCATACAAAATTGAAACGCAATGCGCAAAGTGTGGACGCAACCAGTCGCTCCCAAATTTTAGAGAGTTGTTTTGAGGCCCAAAAGATACCAAAAAAACTATGTTCTGGTTTATTTTTATTTTTAATAAAACGACAAGCCAGTCTAGTAAGCATATAAGATCTATCTTCAAGCTGAACATTTTTGGAATTTTAGCTGCTTTCTTAAATTTTATGTAATTATTATTGTTGTATTATAATTGTATTATTATTGTATTTGAAATTTAGTCTTTTCGTTCAGTATTTTAATATATTTTATTGATTTTATTTTCTAAAATTCAATGTTTCTTCTTTCTTTTCATGTTCAAAGAACTTTTTTTCTGAATGAAATAGTATATTGGAATTTAATTATAAGGCTTGAGCGAAAAAGATGACTTAAAAAAGTTCCAATACGTCTTAATCAACATGGAAAAATATATACAAATTGTCATCTTTAAGAAACATTGAAACACGCTTTTGTGGCTTTTATGTGATTATAAAAGTAATAATTTATCCAGGCATTTTTTATAAGTGAAAAATATTTAAGAACTTATTGTAGTCTAAATTTGTTTTAGTAATTTAATCTTTCTTATTTTCAAGTCATGCTATTTTAGAATGTGCATCAGCATGTCTGAAGAGAAACTATAGGTATTCTACAATCTGTATTTTCTCTGATAGTCAAGCTGCTTTGAATGCTTTGAATTCTTCCAAATGCCAATCTAGATTGGTTTGGGAGTGTGTAATTCTTCTGAAAAAACTGGGTAATAAAAATCGAGTATTCTTGTACTGGGTTCCAGGCCACTGCGGGGTTGAAGGGAATGAAAAGGCCGATTTGCTTGCCAGGAAAGGCTCAGATGACCTTTTTGTTGGTCCGGAGCCATTCTGTGGAGTGTCGAAATGCGTTCTGAAAATGGAAATTACAAAATGGGAAAATTCCATGATACAACAGAATTGGATTGCCTCGCATTCTGCAAAGCAATCCAAGTTGTTTATCACCCTAGCAAACAGAAAACGTCGCGAATACTTGGTCTGAATAAACGGTCACTAAACATATACATTGGATTAATTACAGGACATTGCCCATCACGGTATCACTTGAAAAAGCTAACGCGAAGTCAAACTGATATCTGTAGGCTCTGTGACTGTGAAGTGGAAACTTCAAGGCACTTACTGTGTGAGTGTGGTGCACTGATTGCAAAAAGAATTAAATTTTTCAATAAAGGGATTTTAACTCCCTCAGAAATTTATTCAGAAAATCCCACTTCGGTTGTTGACTTCATTCTCGAAGCAATGCCAAACTGGGGTATATCGCATCCTCAGTCAGTGGCGGTCACCCTAAATGGTGACTTGTCACCCTGAAAATATGCGACAGTAATTAGGGGTACACTACAATAGATCAACTAAATGGTCGCAGTAGTCTTAAATCCCACAAAAAAAAAAAAAAAAAAGTCATGATAATTTTCGTTAAAATATAAAATAATGGAGGATTTGTCAGGATTTAAATCAAAAGTATTTTTATCTTGATAAATCCAAGGGACTGGCAAATCATTAATAATTACATTAATTTTCTAATTCTGTAATTCCAAGAAATTCAAAAAGATACAAGTGTAATCAGCTGAAATTAAAAAAAATATCCTTCAAGTTGTTTTTTTTTATTTATTTAATATATTAAGAAAGTTAAAATCTCTCAGAAAGAAATATTTGCAAAAAATTAACCCCATTGAAATATTTACTTCGATTCAAATACAATTTATAACAATTGAAATTATCCCAAACATCATTAGATATCTTTAAACACAGTTTTTAAAATAATTGCTCAGATTTTTTGAATATTATTTTATCATACAAGTCCCTTTTTCTCTTTTTTTAGATTTTTTTTTTATTTTAGATAAAACATTATCTTTACGTTCCTTCGGATGGGACACGCAAAAAAATCCAATTTTTTGATTATTAGGCCGTTGCAAATATTTTTCAAAGTTTATGTCCCTCGTCTCTGTCCAAAGTCGAAGGGGGGGGGGGGCAAAAAAAAAAATAAAAATTTAAATAACAAGCCTAAGTTTCAACATTTGGATGAAAAAAGTGGTTTAAAATACTTTTTACAGGCTTACAGTTGCTTTCCAATCATTAGTTTTGAAAATATCAAGGCATTGACGGAATTTTTTTCCCAAAAAAAAAATAATTGTGGGACTGTACATTGGTATTTCATGACAATTTTAAATGTTTTCAAAGGAGTTCAAACATGCTAAATATGATTATAAATGCGAGAAAATGCATTTTAACTGGTTTTCAGTTGGTTAAACATTAATTTTCATTAAAATTTTGAAGTTTTTCGAAAAAAAATTTTTTTTGGCCCCTGATTTTTCAGGCCAACTTTGAAGGGAGGGGGGGGGGCGACATAAACTTTGAAAAATATTTGCAATGGCCTTACTAAGTTTCGAAATATCTAAAAAAAACTTAGCTGCACCAAATATTTTTGAAAAAAAAAAATCTTTGTCCCAACAAAATTTCTAAATCATTTAAAGATGCAGAATCATATTTAAGAACATTTTTTTGAATTTCACCATTTTTCAGTTAGGGCGTTGAGAATAATTGTTTACGTTTCGCTAAAAAATAAGGTACCCATTTTTTATCTAATATCATCCCATTTTCAATGAAGTTAATTTACCTGAAAACAATTAAAATACATTTTTCTGCATCGGTATTCATTTTGAGCATGATTGCTAAAAATATTCGACTTTTTGGAAACAAATTTCTTCAAGACAACTGTCATGGTCAGAGAAATGTTTAAACCATGACAAGTTTTTTTTCCCTTCACTGTTTAAATTTTGGGGAACACGTAAATTTGTCCTAATTTTTAAACTTTCAGCTAATTTGATAACAAAAAAGCTATCGGATAAACAATTCAAAAATCATTGAAATACTTTGTTTAGAGCCAAATCAAGACTAACATTTCAAAAGGACGTAATATTGAATGTTTGGCCCTTTTGAAATGTTTGTCTTGAACATAAAAAAAAAACAAAAATATTGTTTTTGGAAAGATTGTTAAATTTTACAAATGTTTCAAATATTAGTAGCGGAGATATCAACGTTAGAAAATGGTGAGTTGTTTGGATGAGACTTAGAAAACATCAATTTTCCTGTTTTTAAATCTTCGCTTGCCAATATCTCAGCAATTAAGGGTCGTATCAACAAAATTAAAAAAAACAAAACATAGAGAATTTTAATCTAGAGAATTCATTTTTTTTCCAGGATATTTTTTTCATGGCTGGGCAAACATGGGTACTTATTTAAAAAAAATGAATAACTGCGATTATATTCATAAAAAAAATCACTTTGAAATGGCTATAACTTGAAAACGGTGCACTTTATTAAAATTTCACTAATGTACTTTTGATTGCATATTCGATTTTACATCAAAAAATGCATATTCTGCAAATTTCTGTCAAAAAAATAGTGTTTTTTTGCAAATCAAGTTTCAGTGTTAAAAGTGAAATTAAAAATCACAAAATTATTTATCATATATCATTTTTTTTTCAGTGTAGTCCTTGTCCATACCTACAACTTTGCTGAAGACACCAAATTGATCAAAAAATTCCTTCAAATGGTACTATTTTTTGAATTTTCATACATCATTTTCGTATGGACAGCTGCCGAATTTGCATGGAAAATTATATGGACAAAACTAATGATGCAAAATGGCTTCTTTGGGCATACCAAAGGCACCAAAAAAGTTCCAGCCGGATAAAAAATGCAAAAAATCGAATGAACGAAATCTCACACCCAAAGTTAAAGATCGAGTGGATAGTCCTCCCGAAAAGAAACGTGAGGAAAGTACTATTTTACGAGAGTATAGACCTCTCGTGTGTTCATTCGTTCATTGAAACAGTTCATCCTATTGAGTGGCTTATATGGACAAATGATCGCCACTCGGTGACCGTACCTTGGTGGCCCATACGGCAAAGGCACGGTTCAATATGCCAAAGGTCTTGGGTTTGAGTCTCGGTACCAGTACTTTTTTGACAGATGAACTTTTTTTTTAAATGAACCCATGAGTAAAGTACTCTCGGTAATTTCGGAATTTATCCTCTCCGTCCGCACACAGTACCATTTTACTACCGAACCGTGCTCATTATCCTCTCGTATGCCGATGCCCAGTTCTGGGTGCAGAGACGAGATTTTCTTTTGTTGTCAAACAAACCAAGTTCACATCTGAATCAAAACTGGAAAACAGTTCAACTCTGTTGATTTTTTTACGCCATGGTGATCAAGCGGCCATAAGTTCCTGTAAGTGGAAGTGAAGGCCATACGGAAACTATTGATACAATTTTCAATGTCAAAAATAAAACCATCGTTAAGTTTTTAGATATTTCTCAAAAAATATTTTGATGGTTTCGTTACTGTCTTGCATTTTTTATAAATATTACAATGATGAGGAATACTGCAAAACAATATTTTTTGAGAAACCGATGATTCGACCACCTCATAACTTCATCCAGCAACCCTTAAGCTTCACGCCCCCCCTTTAAACGCGAACTGGTGCGACCTTGCCAAAGTGTGACATGCTTCATCTCCGGACGGAATTATGGTTGGGTTGAACTTTTGCCGAGGTGGAAGAGTCGTCGTCCATATCCAGCCAGCGCACGCTGTTGATAAATCGCTCCCCGACTACCATTTAACGAGGAGGTGATAACTTGAAAAATGGTCGCGGCGCCCAAGCCGAGACGAAGGGAAAAGGTCGTCCGTGATCGTGAATCTTTGTTTGCTGGGAAGCGTTGAAGATTAAGTATTAAGTACGGCGATCGGATTATGGATCGATAATGTTGAAGTCGTTTCTTTTGATGACGTTACTTTAATAAACTCAATTACAATTTAATTTTCTTGACAAACCACAACCATCCAACTCTGCGACAATGTCACTGATTCGTGTCTCCGACCTCCGCCTCGTTCCACTCAACGGTCCAAAACCATTTCTTCATAACGATCCGCTAATGTTACCTTTTCATGTCATATTCATGAGGACCTTCCGGAAGGCGACCTTCACCACTCGCAACGGTTCGCTGAGATTTGTTTTTCAAAAGCAAAAAAAAAACGCATTTTCCCTCAAAGATCACCCACCAAAAAAACAAACTTGCACAACCGTCAACGATCACCGTTTTGCGTCAAACGTCGAATTTTTCCGTGGGGTCTCCACCGAATCTGGGTAACCTCGGGTCCACGACAGACTCTAGGACACGCGATGTCGACGACTTTGGCGCAACGCAACGGCGACGGCGACGACCTGCTAACCTGCTGCTGCACCAAACACGCGCTATCAACCGTAAACGGGCAGGCCGAAAGAGCTCGAAATTGGACTATCGAACTCGAAACGTTTGGAGACATCGACTTAACCCTGGGATGATTTGATCAAACACAGTTACACTCGTTTATTTTAATCTTATTATTGTCATATTTAAGTCAGTTTTTCTCGCCAATACGACCAAATTTGAATTTTGAACGGTTGAAAATTGTATGATTTTGCTAAATATTTTGATTTATTTTTAACCTTCCTATGGTATTGGGGTCCTTTTCGGCCTTTTTAAAAATTAAATTTGCAATAACTTTTGCCATATACATGCTAGAGCCTTGAAATTTTCTGACATTAAATTTATAGTATAAATACACATTTCACAAAACAAATAAACCTTGGACGACCCCTAGGGGAGTCCCAAGTAGCACTCATTACTTGTCGTCTGTTGAATAATAGTTAGACAGTTGTTTTTGATCAACATACGAGAAAAAATTTCAACGTTAGTTAAATAACAGTTTGTTTCACTTCTTGTATCTCTTGAGATTTGTGCCACACAAGTGTTAAAACACAGTCAACTCTACTCTTTTCCAACTTTAACACACAACATAGAGATTATTATGCACTCGCTCCTAACTCCATCCAATTTGCTGATTTTCACTATTTAAACAATTTATTTTGGAAGAATTTTGATAGAAACTTGCTTGCTCACTTCGTATTGAGCTATTTATCACTATATTTCACTTGAAAATACTTTTTACTTGATTTGCCAAGATGCTGTTCCCTCATCTGCAATGTTTTACTCGAAAACAGTTTGTTGAATAAAAACAATATTGCACTGTTTGTTTCACTGCTTATCTAACATTGTCATGTGATGGCATCTTCTAAAAAATGGGCGTGGCCAACCCTTCTATAAATAACCTTAGGTTTTCTCACTTTGTTACACAAATGTTATCGGAAAATAGATTATATAACTGATGTTCAACATACATATTCAACTTGACATTGCGTGTTGTTAGGTGGTGTAAATTTGTACATGAGAAATTTAGAGTTTCAAAAATGTTTATTTGTTGAAGATTGCAATAGTTTTGATTGCTGATTGATTAATTTGTAAACTTTTCGCTGGTAAAAGCTACAAAAATTATCAGCTTATAGAGTTCATGATAGAGAAAACAACAAATCAAAACCATACCGATTTTCAATATTACTCCGTGGTACGGTAATCGAAATGACAGTTGAAACGGTTTGTTATAACAAAGTTATATAGGGGAACAGCATCTAATTCCAGCGTGCCTCTAATGTTGGCAGGTCAGAACTTTGACATGCAATTAAAGCTAATTAAAAGCGTTTTCAACTGAAATCGAGTGATAAATAGCTCAATAAGAAGTGAGCAAGCAAGTTTCTACCAAAAGTTTTGCAAAATTAGTTGTTTAAATAGTGAAAATCAGCAAATTGGATGGAGTTAGGAGCGAGAGCTTAACCTGCCAAAGATACGAGAATTTCCCCTAGGGGAGTTGAGCAGTTCTCTAGGATTTCGGTCATTCGATTTTTTTTGTATTTTTTAATCCGACTGAAACTTTTTTGGTGCCTTCGGTATGCCCAAAGAAGCCATTTTGCATCATTAGTTTGTCCATATAATTTTCCATACAAATTCGGCAGCTGTCCATACAAAAATGATGTATGAAAATTCAAAAATCAGTATCTTTTGAAGGAATTTTTTGATCGATTTGGTGTCTTCGGCAAAGTTGTAGGTATGGATACGGACTACACTGGAAAAAAATAATACACGGTAAAAATTGGTGATTTTTATTTAACTTTATCACTAAAACTTGATTTACAAAAACACTATTTTTTTTTTTTTATTTTTGATATGTTTTAGAAGGCATAAAATGCCAACTTTTCAGAAATTTCAGGTTGTGCAAAATCACTGACCGAGTTATGAATTTTTAATCAATACTGATTTTTCAAAAATCGAAATTTTGGTCGTAAAAATTTTCAACTTCATTTTCGATGTAAAATCAAATTTGCAATCAAAAGTACTTTACTGAAATTTTGATAAAGTGCACCGTTTTCAAGTTATAGCCATATTTAAGTGACTTTTTGAAAATAGTCGCAGTTTTCATTTTTAAATTAGTGCACATGTTTGCCCAGTTTTGAAAAAATATTTTGAAAAGCTGAGAAAATTCTCTATATTTTGCTTATTCGGACTATGTTGATACGACCTTTAGTTGCTGAGATATTGCAATGCAAAGGTTTAAAAACAGGAAAATTGATGTTTTCTAAGTTTCACCCAAACAACCCACCATTTTCTATCGTCCATATCTCAGCAACTAATGGTCCGATTTTCAATGTTAATATATGAAACATTTGTGAAATTTTCCGATCTCTTCGAAAAAAATATTTTTGGAATTTTCAAATCAAGACTAACATTTCACAAAGGCCAAACATTCAATATTACGCCCTTTTAAAATGTTTGTCTTGATTTGAAAATTCCAAAAATATTTTTTCGAAAAGATCGGAAAATTTCACAATTGTTTCATATATTAACATTGAAAATCGGACCATTAGTTGCTGAGATATTGACGATAGAAAATGGTGGGTTGTTTGGGTGAAACTTAGAAAACATCAATTTTCCTGTTTTTAAACCTTTGCATTGCAATATCTCAGCAACTAAAGGTCGTATCAACATAGTCCGAATAAGCAAAATATAGAGAATTTTCTCAGCTTTTCAAAAATATTTTTTTCAAAACTGGGCAAACATGTGCACTAATTTAAAAAAAATGAAAAACTGCGACTATTTTCAAAAAAGTCACTTAAATATGGCTATAACTTGAAAACGGTGCACTTTATCAAAATTTCAGTAAAGTACTTTTTGATTGCAAATTTGATTTTACATCGAAAAATGAAGTTGAAAAATTTTACGACCAAAATTTCGATTTTTGAAAAATCAGTATTGATTAAAAATTCATAACTCGGTCAGTGATTTTTGCACAACCTGGAAATTTCTGAAAAGTTGGCATTTTATGTCTTCTAAAACATATCAAAAATAAAAAAATTAAAAATAGTGTTTTTTGTAAATCAAGTTTTAGTGATAAAAGTTAAATAAAAAATCACCAAATTTTTTTACCGTGTATTATTTTTTCCAGTGTAGTCCGTATCCATACCTACAACTTTGCCGAAGACACCAAATCGATCAAAAATTCCTTCAAAAGATACAGATTTTGAATTTTCATACATCATTTTTGTATGGACAGCTGCCGAATTTGTATGGAAAATTATATGGACAAACTAATGATGCAAAATGGCTTCTTTGGGCATACCGAAGGCACCAAAAAAGTTTCAGCCGGATTAAAAAATACAAAAATTAAAATTGAAGAAAAAAGACCGATTTCGTAGAGAATTGCTCAGTTATAAAAACTGATTTGAAACAAACTTATATAACTTCAATCCCAATGACAGCCTTCGTTGGAGTTAAGTTCTTTAGCTAACAAAACAGACAGCAGCCTTCTTATTGACGCTTGGGCCAGCTTGTTTACTATGAAGCCCCGTGGAGAGATGTGGAAGCGCGCCTGGACCTGCCGTGGAGATAACAACAAATCGTCGAAGTCATCGGATCGAATCTTGGGACAGAGGAAGTTCATCAAAAAAGGAAAATCTAAAAGTTCGCCATGCAGTGAATTTCACACTAATCACATGCGCGCCATGATTGTTTTTCTTTTTTTTTTAAATTCAATTTTGAATTATTTTAAATGAATCTTGCAGAAACAAGCGTACTTTTTTATTAGCTTCGTCGTTGATTGAAATTCTAATAAGAAACGTTTGTTTACATGTAAGTTAGTCGACGGTTAGATAGCTGTTTTCAATCTAACTTTCCTTTCCAGTGTGCGCTTTGATTTGACAGCACAGCCGTAAACCACGCCCCCTTTTTTTCGTTGAATCTCTTGTTAGATGGCACAGTGTTGTCAAATACATTTGTACAACTTACTCTGATAACTTGCATCTTTTTCTGGCAAGTTATACAACCAAAAAAAGTGCGCTTTTTCCAGTTCACAGGAGTTGTAGAACAAGTTGTGGTAACGAGGCGGATTGATTATAGAACCAGTTAGGAAATACGTTTATCTGACAAAGTGTGTTGCTTGGGGTGACATTGGCAAAGTCACATCAAACAAGTGAAAGTTCCAATCCATAAATTTTCTAAAATTTTAAAAGTTTTTCCTTCAAATGCTTTTTTGTTTTTTTTTTATCTTCTGTTGATTTTTTTTTTTTTTTTGCAACATTATTCTTTTTGCATTTATGGAGCAAGGCATGTAACCTTCTCATCTTTTCAAAATTTACTGACATGTAATACAATTATAATTCCCAGTGAGCTAATAGCTCTTTTAAGGGAATGTGTATTTCTACCACCTTATATAATTACTTTTTGCCTATCTAATTTTTTCACGTTTCACGTCACTTTTCAATTTTTTGCATGTTTTTGCCTTTCTTACTAAAGAAAGGTATAGGTTTTACTTTAAGCCAGGACGTCATTTCCAGCTTCGTAAATATGTCGATTCAGCATGAATTTTAAACCGAAAAATCGCTAAAAAATCATACTGCATCGATTTTCGACGCTCTATCGATTCACCTTGACAGAACTCGTCTATCTCGAACCCTCGAATTTTGAGAAAATAAATTCCGTGGAGGTCGAGTGATGTTCGTATGTGGTAAAATTTTGCAAAATTTTGTGTCGCGCCGTTCTCAGCTCCCATAAATCCGATTTCAATTCTCCTAAATGCAGATGAAAGCTAGTGTGCTGAACCTGGGCGAGTTGCCGCGCAAATTTCGAAATATCCATCTGTTTTCGGATGTGTCTAGACTTTTCCAGAAAATACACAGTTTTCAAATGAAAATATGGTCAAAATTTTTCATTTTCATACCTTTTATTTATCTCAAAATTGCATTTTCGAGCCCTACAACCTCCCAAATTTTCATCCAGATTCATAATATGGTTCTGGAGTTAGAGCCGTTTGATTGACCTACCATAAGAGACAAAATCCCTAAAAAAGGTAAAACCCACCTGGTGACCTTCGCCAACATTTTTCATTTCTGATTTTATTCGAAATTTCTTGCTACATTCATAGTACAGACCATGAGTTAGCATCTGAAACAAATTCGACATCGATCGGCAATCCCGATCAATTTTAGAACGATTTACTTTTGCCTTTCTTACTAAAGAAAGGTATAGGTTTTACTTTAAGCCAGGACGTCATTTCCAGCTTCGTAAATATGTCGATTCAGCATGAATTTTAAACCGAAAAATCGCTAAAAATCACACTGCATCGATTTTCGACGCTTCGTCGCCAAGTCGACAAGTTGTCAAGTTGAGCTTCGAATACTGGCGCGAGAATGCTGGCGCATATGTTTTGGCTCGGCTTATACTCGTTCGTAGTAGCTTGTCTACCGATGTTTCCTTCAACATGTCAGATATCGTAGCTTTTCGGTTTCTTTTGCTCTGTCCGTTTTTGCATAACTGTCCAATGTTTATGCAAAAACTTTTTTGACATAGGACATTCATCCGGGTACAATCAATTTGTTTCCCGTGTGCTCCTAAAATCGCCTTTAAGTAGGCTTCATTTGTCGTGTCGTTTTATTAAACAGAGTTCATTGGATTCCAATAGGAGCTTTCGAAGCTTCTAAGCTTTAAATCGTTTTCAAAGTTTTCAATGCTCGCGACGCCAATGGCTATCTACCTAAGGTATTGCGATTGAGTGTGTAGTGGTGCGGTTGTAAAAATATCTATCTCTGACTCTCTCACTTTCGTAGACGCTGAATGGCAAGCTTCCCACTGTGCGGTTAACTCGGTTTTGCTTTACGCCTGCTTTGTTCGGTTTTGGGCTCGTACCAAAACTAGAAAACCAAAACCGCGATGTGTGTCGTCACTTGCGCATTGGAAGCTAAGAATTTGTACGATTAAAAATATTCGATAGGTGAAAATTGCATTTTCAATTTCTTTTAGAAAACACATCATTAATAATACCTTGCTTTCATCATAAGATTTTTTGTATCAAGTCGATGTTGTGAATTGAGAGATGTTATATTCTTTAGTAAGAAAGGCTCTATCTCACCCCTGGTGGGATTAAATCGGGTTTTCACATTTTCTGCTATAGAATGGCACCATCATCATTTAAATTGCAAAAAATGCGTAGAGGCATAGTCTGGGACACTAGAAAAATTACTGCATACTTCTTTTTACTGAAAATATAGGAAATGTTAGTAAAAAATACAGCCAAAGTTGACCCCTAAAAAAATACATTTTTAAAAACATTGGCAAAGTCACATAAAACAAGTAAAACTTCCAACCCTGAAATTTTCTAAAATTTTAAGAGTTCTTATTTCAAATGCTTTTTAAAGATCAAAAATTGGTTGAAAAATGGATTTTTGGCGATTTTTTAAATCGTAGCCCATCTAAAGAAGGGGTTGGATTGTAGAGGGTTAAATCAACTCAAACATGCTGAAAACGATTCTAAACGCAGGGGTACGCATATTAAATTGATATCAACTGAATGCACTTAAATTTCCATTCAAATTTTGAAGTTTTTTGAACAAATATTTTTTTCTTCCCTGATTTTTCAGGACAACTTTAAATGGTGTGGAGGGGGAGGAAGGGGGGGCCAAAAACTTTAAATCAAGCTTCCCATGCGCCAGTTTTGGTTTTCTGGCACTCACCCATGGCATGAACACAGCGTGCCGTGGTACGTGTCGTGGTATTGAACCCGTTTTGTACCGCCAGCGCGTACCACGGCACGTACCTCGGCTCGTAACGAGTGAAGCACCTTGGCTCATATACCGGGTTCATGCCATGGGTGAGTGCCAGACACAAAACCGACGCGGCAAACCGAGAGTGTCGTGGTGCGCTGGTACGATGAACCAAAATACCCTCGGTTCGTGTGAGTCGGGTACGGGTGTAAACCGAACAAAGCAGGCGCAAAGCAAACCCGAGGTACAGTTGAACCGCGTGTACCGCACGGTGCAGGGAAGCTTGCTTTAAATAAAATTTGTACCAGCCTTATCCTTAAAAAAGATAAGACATAGTTTTCATTATTCAGAACAGTCCTCCTACAACTTTGCCGAAAACATTGAATCGATCAGAAAATCCCTTCTGAAGATATAGATTTTTTCTTTTCAAACAAGAAATGCAGGAAAAAGTTACATCAAAATGAAAAAAAAAGTTTAAAATTTGCTTTAAAATAAATTGCCGAATGAATAATTTTTATAAGAGATGTTCAAAAATCTCCGAAAAACAGCAAATCAAAGTTAAATTTTAACGGAAGTTCGTAGCGATAAAATCGTTCAAAATAAATCGTTAATAAAACAATTAAATCACCGGTGGAGAGTTAAGTGACTTTGTGAACTCCAGCGACTAACGCGACATCACCCTACCCACCTGGTGGTGGTGGAGAAGGGGGGGGGGTGGTGACGATGTCGCTTAAGGTATTTCTTTGCCGGGGAAGCCGAAAATCAAAAAAAAAGAAAGACAAGAGGAAGAAAAGGAAGGCCTGCTGCTCAGCTGTTGGTTGATTTCGTTAGTTGGTTGCAAGACGGAGTCTGAGGTTTTGGTGGACGTTTTTCCAGTCAGTTCGAGTTTGGGTTTGGACGGCGCGAGACGCGAAGGTGTTCGGTTCGAGTTTAAACGCGCGTGCGCGCAACACACACACATACACACACGATACGCGAAAGAACTTGAAGCTTAAGTAAGTTCTACCGGAAGGGTCGTGTTGGAGGGGGGGTTGAGTTGGTTCGGGGGATATTCTAGTGTGATTTGCTGGAAATGGGGAAAGTGCGTGAAATGTGCCAGAACTGTTTTTTTTTGTGTATTTTGTAGGATTTTACTCCTATAATATTTCATAAGCCGTGTCAGTGAGGATCTTAAGGCTCGCTCTAAATTTTTAAACGAGTGTTGCAGGAAACAAAGAAGAAGGAACAAAATGTGATTAAAACTGAGTTTTCAAAACGACCTCCTGGATTGCTTAATAAGAGACTCAAATCACAAAAAAATGCATCATAACATCTGTGTATGCTGCAGATCTGTTGCCAATAGTGCAAATACTTCTGTATCGTCAGAAGACAACGTGCTCTTCAGTTAAAACGAGACTTCATTGCTATCGTTGTGGATTTGCAGTACAAGAATTCCAGTGAATTTTGTGAAATCGTTTTGTGTTGAGAAAAAACTCAAAATTGCGGTGATATTGATAGTCCGGGATGAATATCATGAATATCATGAGCATAACAATAAAAAAGAAAAAGTTTGAGTATCTTTAAAATCTTTCTAAATGAAAGTGGATAAAACCTAAAAATTAAAATTAAACCTAAAAATTAAAATTAAAATTATCCAGCTAACCTTGATAAAATCTTTTCAAATATTGCAACTTGTTGTAAAGGTCAAGCAATAATATTCAGAATTCTTTTAAAATCAAGCATTGTTTCAAAAACAATGCATAATCTTTTATTTTATCTTCCTCAAAGTGGGAAATTACCTTACATAATTTGACAAATTTTTAAACTATCGAAGCAAAAGAATTAAAAATCGCAGCAAAAGTTTTTCAAAGGTTTACAAAATTGTTAAAAGCCAAAAGACTCATTTAGAATCAGTGCATCTTTTCAATAAATCTATGCAAAATTTGTAGTGATGCTTGATAACTAAAAAATGTTGCATTTTAATTATATTTTATTTTTATCTGATTTTGTTTATTCGGCTCATACTTTTAAGGCACTTTCCCTGAGCCCAAAGAATCCTTTTTGTGTCATTGGTTCACCTATACAAGTTTCCAAACAATTTTGGCAGCTGTCCTTAAATATTCGAAAATCTGTAACATTTGAAGGAATTTCTGATCGATTTGGAGTTTTCGGCAAATTTTTACGTGACAAAACCTCACAACTTTTGAGCTACAGTACAGTACTGCCAAAAATGATGCCACCAAGTGATAACTATTTGAAAAAATGGGATTTAAAAAAGAAATCGCATCAAAAATAATATGAGTTGGATTTCTTTTATTAATGTGCCAATGAGTGACCATATCTAAAATTATTTTTTAGTAAAAAGTAAAATAAATCTTTCCCAGTTCCTGAGGGGAACACCCTTAAAGAGTATCGGGGCCGGCATTTACAAAGCGGATTCAGTGGCAATTTCATTCTCATCTTAATATCAACATTCCATAGGTCGCCACCCCAAGGTGTCGTGATTATTATTTTTTAAGGGTTTAATTTTGTTTGATTCCATCTAATAAACATTGCATTTTTGGCGTCTGGTTGCTATGATCAAAAAAGTCCAAAAAATATAAAAGAAAAACAAATTTTAGGATAATGTTTTTTTGTGTGAAAAAAACCCTTTCTGAATAGTCCTCATCGAAGAACCAAATTGATCGGTAAATTCCTTCTTAAGCAACAAATTTTCGATTATTTACGTACCATTTTCGTTTGGACAGCTGCCAACATTGCACAGTGGTCCAGATCGCAAATTTAAGTGGAAAATGGATTTTCCGAAAAATGGTGACGTTTTGGAGCTTTGGTGACTTCAGAAGAGTTGTTGCAAATGGAAAGGGACAACTTTTGGTTTTGTTAAAAATTAGGGTGGTTCACTATTTGGGGTGATTTTGAAAATCTAACTTTTCAGGAATATTTTTGGGTTTTTTTTTGTCTTCTAAAAAGTTGTTGAGCTTGCCAATCCAAGCAACTTTGTCGAAGACACCAAAATTTTATCTCCTAATCTACGCCTTCTACTACCAAATTAATAGAAAGCATCTAAGCAAACCTTCAAAAATCTGTTTTTTGAATGTGGCAATTCAGGTTTGAGTTTTGAGAAAAGTGATGTTTGGGTCACTTTTAGAGCTCTAAAACACAAACAATTTTATTTTTTGACAGGTCAATTTGGACTTAAGGGTCAAAAGTTACAGCCATTTTTGGTACAAAAGATGAAAATTTAAAACTTAAATATCTCGAAAAGGCGCAAGCCAAATTTTAAGCACTAGGTTGCATTTGAAAGAGGAGATTTAGCACCACAAACGCTGAACAAATCCCAGGGGTGTTTTTCCTTAAACTTGAGATATCTTCATTTGAAAAAGTCTAATTTTCAAGAGAAAACCATATGGGACCACCCTAACGAAACTCGAAAATTGTCCAAATATATGTTTTTCCATGTAATTTTGCCCGCTGAACCTGAATCTGCCGTCAGAATTGAGCCAAAGTGTCAACAAATCGATTTATGGCCATATTTTTGGTTTCCATGTAAAATTATCATTTAAACCCAACATATGGCCTAAAATCTATTTGTTGACATTTTGGCTCAATTCTGAGGGCAGATTAAGTTTCAGCGGGCAAAGTTACATGGAAAAACATATATTTGGACAATTTTTGAAATTCGTTAGGGTGGTCCCAAAAGATTTTCCCTTAAAAATTAGCCTTTTTCAAATGAAGATACTTCGAGTTTAAAAAAAAAACAACCCTGGGATTTTTTTTAACGTAAGTGGACCACTGTGGCATTGTATGAGGACTTATAAGGGAAAACTAATGACACCAAATGGCTTCTTTGGTCATAGAGAAAGCTGCTGAAAAGTTTGAGCAAAAAAAAAACAAACAAACAAGATCCATTTCTGAAATACGGGGAGACTTGCTCCAATGAGATTTTCCTTGCATGGAAAAAAAATCCTGGTGGAAATACATCTGCTGACAGATTTTTTTTTTGCGAAAAAAGTAAAATGGTACCCCTTAAAATAAGTAAATCAATAATTGTTTTATTTTTACTTACTCCATGAAAATTGCCCTAGTAACATTTTTATACTTACAGGTTTTATCATGGTTCTGGAAACCTTCATACGGCCTATATGGGCTTTTATGGCCTACTTAAAACCTAAAATGTTATTAAATGATATCCGAACATCAGATTTAAAAAAAAGTTAATTTGTTTTTTCATTGTTGTGCCATATATTGTTTAGTGATTTTTTATTGGTGTTTTTAGGAATTATTGTCCATCAGTCACTGTAAAATATTCGATATTTTCTTCCTGAGAATCGATTTGCTTGTCGATATGAACTATCATTTCAAAAGGGCCATATAAATAGTTTGAAGGCATTAAAAAGTATTGTAAAGATGTTTTTCTAAAGAATAGGTATATGCAAATATTTTATAAAGTTTTTGTCCTTGTCGGTCTAAGGGGTGGCAAAAAATAAAAAAAAATATAATAATTTGATACAAGTCAGAATTTCAATATTTCACATTTGAAAAAAAAAACCGTTGGAAAATGGCTTCAACACCCCTATAGGTAGAGTTCTTTTATTAGGTAACGCAAAATGTGATTTTTACGTAATAAAAGAACGCTCCAATAGTTGATATGCAATAAGCAATTCTATGTTTTTTTTACTTGACTTTTCGAAAACAATACTTTTAAAAATTGTTCTTCGAGATTAACATTTGAAAGGGCCAAATATTCAATATAACGTTCTTTTTAAATGTAAGTTTTGATTTTAAAAATTGATAATATTGTTTCCAGAATGATCGGAAAATTTCACGAATGTTTCATATTTTAACATTAAAAATCGGACCATTAGTTTGGGTGAGACTTAAAAAACTTCAATTTTCCTGTTTCTTTTTCTTTAATCCACTGTATTTCAGCAACCAGAGGTCCAATCTGCAATGTCTCTTAGATAACTTTATAGCAAATTTTCTGAAATTTTTAAAAACAATAGTTTTTGAAATGGTCACTCATGGTCCCTTTTTAAAATCTAAATACTGCATATATTTCGTTAAAATCTAACTTTATCAAAAAATCTGTTAAGTACTTTTCAATTGCAAATTCTATTTTACATTGAAAAAATAAATCAAATTTGTTTACTTATCCAAAAATCTCGAAAATCAAAAAAATACGTATTTTGGAATATTGAGTTTTTGTGAAAAAAAAATTACTAAAAAATCAGCAAATTATTTTTTTCGTGTAGGGGAAGGTGGGGCAAGACGACCATATGGGGCAAGAGGAACAATTGCTCGTACGGAAGTAATTTTTACAATTTTGATTATTTCCAGTATGAGGAATTGTTGCTAGCAATGCAATTAGCTGATTCTACTACCACATAACCGCCAAAACGACGTAAACGCCACGGAGCATAAGATTTAATGATTTTTTTCAAATCCTTTGTTTTCTTATAATATTTGGAAAGTACAAAATAAGGGTTAGGGTTCGTTTCAAGGCTCATTTTATCATAATGAAATTTTTCCTAGATCAGTAGTGTCCCTACTAATGACTTGCACCTATTATAAAGTATGATTTAACTTTTGGTTATTTTTGTTGAGAGCTTTAAAAAAATCTTGTTCAGGTGGGGCAAGTGTACCATATAGATTTTTAGTATGGAAAAAATTCGAATTGCTGCAACAACATATTTTATTGGGAAAGAAATACTTAAAAGTACTTAAAAACTGATAAATAATTGTTAACAAAAAATTTCCAAACAAAATATAGTGATATCATGAAAATTTACTATTTATCATCTCAGTAATATTTTTTTTTGTAAAAACGATAATTTTTTTAGTAAAATATTATTTTTAAATCTAAAAATGAAAGAATAGTTTCAAATACATTGTAATCTGATGTATCTAAATGATAACTGTTCACTTGTTAGCAAATTAGCATGTTGTTTCATGCATTATTCCTCTTGCCCCAACGGGTTGTTCGTCTTGCCCCACTAGTTGAGTAGAATGCACGGAAAATCAAAAATTTTAAAATCTGTTTTTTACAGTCAAAAACTGGATTTTTTAAAAACCTGTTCTATCAAAGACTCAGTCAAGACCTGGAATAAGATGATTATAAAAAAATCCGACGAATTTTTCACGTTTTTAAAGGGTTATAACGAGCATTTCCTTAGCTTGTTACACTTGCCCCACTTTCCCCTACTTATTTTTTTCTCAATAGTCCTCAACAATACCTACAATTTTGCCAAAGACGCCAAATTGAACAGAAAATCCAATCACAAGTTACAGCTGTTTGAATATTTAGTACCATTTTTGTATGGACAGCAGCCAAAATTGTATGGGTGAACCAATGAAGCAAAATATCTTCTTTGGTCATAGGAAAGGACCCCACAAAGTTTGAGTGAAATAAAAAGAAATAGAAAAAAAAATCCCTGTCCAGAAATTTTCAAAAAATGTTAGATTTGACGAAATTTTTTTGCGAAAAATAAACATTTTGCGGCTAAAACACTAAATACACTAAATATTCAACAAAAATCTAAATTAACAAAAATATGCTTAAAATCTGGAGCAACATTGCTCTTGCGGCTTTTCATTACACGCATCCAAATGGGACGAAAGGCCGTAAGAGCAATGTCTTACCGCCTCTTACAAATGTTGCTCCAGAAATTTTTATAAACGCAGGGGAATGTACTTTAAATTTAATTCAGTTGATTGCACTCAAATCACCTATGTAAAAGGAAATTGTTGAGATTTTTTAGCTGCTTGAAAATATTTTCAATTCGATATGGAAGAGGATCATCTAATTTTTTATAATTTAAAAAAAAAGTTACCAAAAATTAACAACTACTTTGAAAGCAGTAAACCTTGAAAAAAAATGCAAAAAAACTATTCGTTAGCCATCATCCCATAGCATATTTTTATATTATTCAGTTTTTTCTGTAAAAAAATCATTCCTTTCTCAAAAAATCAGAGCTTGGCTAAAATAAAATTGTTTGCATTATAGCTGAAAAGAAGCGATTTGGAACTGATGGACAAAGTTTCAAATAAAAAAATACATGACAAAATCGTTTTTTTAACATTGTGAATTGCTTTTTTTAATTGTTTAATTTTTAAAAGATAATTACATTGTTTATTTCATCAGTACAGATCTATTGACCTAAAGCAGTAATTGAGAACCCGTCAATTTTTCATTTCAGATTTTTAAACAAACACACTGCATACGAGTTTTCTACCCTGGGTTCGTCCGTAGATTAGATATTTTTTAAACTTCGCACATAAAATACTTCAAAATGACGGAGGCAGTGGCAGATAGCGGAATTTTCCATCGGATAGCAAAGTTCTTCGTAGAAAATCAGGGTAAACGAAGCTCTTTTGTGTTGTGTAAGAACAGTAATTTAAAAAAAATAAAACGAATCAATCTTCAGATGAGCGAACGACCGGGTGGTTCCTGTCCGGCTCGATGACCCCGCTGATCATCATCCTGGTGACGTACCTCTACTTTTGCCTGTATGCCGGTCCCCGCTACATGGCCAAGCGGAAACCGTTCAAGCTGGAGGGCGTGCTGATCGCGTACAACGCCATCCAGGTGGTGCTCAGTATTTGGCTAGTGTATGAGGTGCGTATTCGGATTATTCGTCTTTATTGGTCAATTAATCGGAGTATCCACCAACTCGTTTATCTCTCCAGGGCATCATGGGTGGATGGAACGGCGTGTACAACTTGCGGTGTCAACCGGTGGACTACTCGCGCGATCCCCTTGCCATGAGGGTAAGTTTTTCTTCTACAGGAAGTGATCCAAACGGACCTAACCTCAAAGTTTTCTTTCCGTTTTCCGCATCAAACGTTAGATGGCCGGTGCCGTGTGGGCGTACTACATCTGCAAGGTCGTCGAGCTGCTCGACACGGTGTTCTTCGTGCTGCGCAAGAAGCAGAACCAGGTCTCGTTCCTGCATCTGTACCACCACACGCTGATGCCGGTCTGCGGCTTCGTCGGCGTCAAGTACTTTGCCGGTAAGTGACCTTCCGCAATGCGCGCTGGTTGACGGACGATGACGGTTCAAGCTGGGTGTTCGTTGATATATAGATCGGCGTTAAACTTTCGTGCTAATTAGTTCGAATTTGAAGGTGTGACATTTTTTTTTGTGAGGAAGTTTTTACAAAAAAGCTAAACAGCTTATTTTTGTTGTCAAACAACGCTCGATGTCCGTTTCCTCGCTAAGCCACTGCTGAATATTCATACCGAACGAAACTGTCCGTACAGTTAGTTCCTAGGTGATGATTATCAAACAAGGTTTAACCAACCAGCGCCAAATATCCGTGGCTTGATTGGACCTTGATCGTGACATTGATGGCACACTGATTCAAATTGTTATGCTCAAACGCCGATGCGTTTCACAGCTTTTTATTCTGTTCCTATATTTGTATAAATTCCGAACAAAGCAAATTTCTCAAGACTCATCATCAATTGACTCACATTTATCACATTACAGCCAAATTCTTCCTGAACACCTGCAGGAATAAAAGCTATTTTGTTTTTCCCTTGGAAACAAACAGCACGTGGCTGATTTTTGGTTGAAAGTAGTTCCAAAATTCTGAAGAATGCCATGATTTCGTAACGTGCTGCTAAAACTGGTTTTTATATTACGTTGATAAAACCTGGGGTCCTCTCGAAGGTAAGAATGGAAAGAAGAAAACAATCAAAATGGGAGCTTTACCGACTGGTTTCCAATGAAAATAAGTCAATTTTTTGGTGTTATTTTATTGGTAATCATATTTTTATTTATTTGATAAAATCTCCTAATTAAGATATTCTTTTAAACTTAATCGTTTGCCTTTTTATATGATTTGAACATTATGGGGAGTTGTGTAATTTTCAAGTTAAAGTATTAAATAAAAAATCGATTTAAATATGTGTTTGCACACGCAAAATGATGAAAATGAAAACTTCTGAGATAGTCCCGAGAGGTTCTTATTTTATCAATCATGATTTTTAAAATATTGAAATGGCATATTCATTTTTATCTTATGTTTATGATTTTATTGTTCTTGGATTCAAGATTTTAACGAAAATTTTGAAACTAAAGTTAAAAACAAAAAATGCATTTTCAATATTGATCGTTGGTCAATCATTGATTTTTGTTTGATTTTCTTTAAATATCCTAAAATTCTATAAACAAGTTAGAAGATCGCAATTTTGGTTGCTGTGATACAGCATTACAAATTAAAAAGTGGCACCAAACATGAAAATGTAATGGTCACAATTCAATTTCAGAAAACAAATTTGGAGTTTTTCTTGACATTTTCAAATGATTTTGTTAAATTAATAATTCTGAGATATTATTTAAAAAAAGAGTTTTCAAACAAATCAACTTGTTTATATTATGCACGTAATGTGTTAGTGGTCAATGTAATCTTTTATCATTTTCTGAAAAAAAATTAAAATTTTTATGACATGAAAAATTTGAAAATTTAAGAAACAATTTATCAGTATATTTATATACTAATAGAAATCAAGTGCTCAAATCAATTATATTAAACTTTTCCACGATGAACATTTTATAATATTTGCAGTTATTTCACAGCTGCTCACAATATTTTATTAACAATATTTTAGAATATTGTCTCAGAAATTTTTTATTTAGAAAAATAAAAAAAAAATGATAAATCAGCAATACTCCATGAAGCATGATTCGAAAAAAAAGTTCTCCGATCGGGCTCAAAATTATTCTGGGCGTTACTTGACCGAAATAATTAGTTCAAATAATTTTTTGAAGGTTTCGAAACCACAGGACCTATGTCTGAACATATTTGTATTGGATTCCTCGGAAAATTTGACATATTTCAAATTGTGGTGAAATTATGTTTTCTTTGGTTCCGAGATCTTCAAAATAGCATGTTAAGTTTTCATTTGACCTTTTTAAATGTTAGTTATTTGAAGCTTTTAACTATTTTTCCTTAAAAACCTATCTAATACTCTTTCGTTTGTGCTCAAGACAGCTAAAATCGGTTAAAATGGGGCGGAGTTATGATTTTTTGGAAAAGGTGGTTATTGCAAAAATCGACGAAAAAGGACATTTTTTGGACCACTCTAACACAGTGTAGGTCACCCTAATGGCCAAACAAAAAAAATATGGGTCTTATTAATTTGGAAGGCCCAGAAAAATTTTGAGCCTGATCGGAGAACTTTTCTTTTTTTTTTTGAAATATCAAGACCAAGATTTAGTCATCCGTTCACCACTTTATTTAAATTTATTTTTATGTGGTAATTTTACCGAAGGTTTACAGTGAGCGAATTGTAACCAAGGGTCCTGATTGCTCAAAATCAACCACTCCATTCGCGAGCACAAATAGCAGGCGACGCGATACTGCCCTGATGAATTCCTACTGTTTGTCACTTTGAAACCATTCGCTCCCGAACACTCTCTATTCTACTCTCCTTCTCTCTCTGATCGGCTCAGTCTCCGAACGGCTCAGGCAGGCCGAACGTCACCGATCACTCTGAACTGAAAACATTTTTTCTCTGATGCGCTGCGTTATACTCATTGATTTGGGTTGCCTAAAATCAATGTTATCAATTAAATTGTGCATTTATTTTAATTTCATAACATTATAGACACCATTCAAAGAAACATCCACCAAGAAAAAAATCAAATTGATGGCAAACTGAGGGCGGGAAAACAAAAAGACTACCGCGCTGGCGTTTTGTGAGAATGGCTCTTCACTGAGCATGGTTGTGTGTGAGTGTCGTCGAGCGTCGGAGTAGGCAAACAATTTCACGATGTATTTGTTCGCTGAGTGAACGGGCCACTCGCTGGCTGCTTGCGAGTATCATTCGCTCATGAATGCTAGCGGGTTAGAATAGGCGACGAATGGATAGGCGATGAGTGAGTGGTTTCTGTTCATTGAACCGAAAATCAGGACCCTTGATTGTAACAATTGAAAAAATAATTGTAACAATTGAAAATTTTGTAAAAAAAAGCATTTTTCTATGCTTTACTTTATAGTATTAAGATAAAAAAAAAAATCTTCAATAATGTTTAAAGTGATTCTTTTTGAACAACACATCAAGCCATTAATTTGAGAAAGGCGTCATTAAGATAATTTTAAAGTGTTTTGAAGTTATGTATTTATTATAGATAGAAAATTTTTTTTATTTAAAAAATACAAATGGACTTTTTTTTCGTAAATTTAATATGTGGCAAATATTTAACAAAGTTTAGGCCACCCCTCTTCAAAAATAGTTGAAAAAATTAGGAGGCATAAAAAGAAAAATATTAAGCATGTTTGGGCTCGTTAGAAAATATTCTGTTTTTAATGATATTCCAGTATACAGACAGAACCGCAAAAAATGTCTTCTCAGCCTTAGGCCTTAGATTCTTTGATATAAACAGTATCAAAATTTCAAAGATTTACAAATTCTTCATATCGATTGCAACCTTAACAATGTAATAAATTTATGAAATTATTCAAAAATATGAAATGTCTAAAAAGAATATAAATAGGGTATGTTTTTTGCCTCATTTTGTCCTTTTTAAAAAATAATGATATGACAACAAAAAAAAATACTTTTCTGAAATCAAATGGGTGTAATATTGAATATTTAGCCCTTTTGAAATTTTGAGTCTTGATTTCAAAGTTTTGGAAATATTTTTCTCGGATAGAATAAAGTTTAAAAATATATATTCGCTGTATTTCAGCAACCAGAGGTCCAATCTTCCATGTCTTTTAGCAAATTTTGTTGTAATTTTTCTGTACTTAGTACTTTTTAAAAAAATTATCGAAACACGGAAATTTGTAAACAATTTTTTTCTTAAAGTGACTCAAGCTTTATCTTGAATATGGTGCACTTAATAAAAAAAACATTGAAGTATTGCGCAATTCTCACTAACTTGGACTTCGCACTAAATTATTGCTATCGATCGCACTATTGCGACTTGTAAAACAGGCTTGGGAAATTTTAATTTTCTCAAAAAATGATCAAAGCGAGCCGATGTTGCTCACTTGTCAATCGCAATTTTAAAGTGCAAATGTCCAGTTTTGTGGAAACTGCGACTGGAAATGCAAATAAACAACTGCTGGTTGCTTAGTTTTTGGAAATTTTGTTGTCAAAAGTGCGAGAGAAAAGTGCGGGCCAAATCCAAGTTACAGTGCAAGGATAAATATTATTCAATTGCAAATTGCATTTTACATTAAAAACTGTAGTCAAAACTTTTGTTTGACTTTTTTTTCCAAAAATAGTTTTTTTTCTGGTCTCCTTAATGGCTCAAGAGTTGCGGTTTTGTCCCCTAAAATATACCAAAAAATTTCAAACTTTACAAAAATATAGTTAAATGATGTTCTTGTAAAAAAAAAAAAAAATTAAAAATTGGCCAATAAACCGGGTACCTTTTTTTACCTAAATAGTCCTCATCAATTAGTACACATTTGCCGAAGACACCAAATCGATCAGACATTCCTTCAAAAGTTTCAGATTTTTGCATGAACAGCTGCCAAAATTGCATGGAGCCTTGTATGGGTGAACCAATGACACAAAATGGCTTCTTTGCTCATAGGGAAGGACTCCACAAAGTCCAAATCCGTTCTTGGCGAAGAGTTCTTTCTGTTTTTCATATCTTTTCCCTTTTTTATCCCAGGTGGCCATGGCACTCTGCTCGGCGTCATCAATTCCTTCATCCACGTGTGCATGTACGCCTACTACATGCTGGCGGCGATGGGCCCCAAGGTGCAGCAGTACCTCTGGTGGAAGCCCTACCTGACCAAGATGCAGATCGTAAGTTTCAAAGCTTCATGGGTTACTTGATTTTTCAAACTTTTAATTACTTCTTTTTTTTTCAAACATCCAGGTCCAGTTCGTGATCGTGTTCTTCCACACGCTGCAGGTCCAGTTCCAGCCGACCTGCGGCTACCCCAAGTCGATCGCGGCCCTGCTCACGCTGAACGCCGCCCTGTTCATCTACATGTTCAGCATGTTCTACGTCAAGAGCTACCTGCGGGCGGCCAAGCGACCGGCCAAGGGCACCGAAGTCAACAACAACCTGCTGGACTGCAAACCAAAGCAGGAACTGGAACTGACCGCCGAAGAAGTGGACAGCCGGCAGCGATTGGTGGCGTCCGGCGAGGAGAAGAAGGATCTTTAAGGACAAAATGACGTAAACGACGCAAGCGGAATGTACGGACGGACCATACGAATGCTCGACCGGCTACGAGTTGCTGAGAGTCTTACTGAGGTCTTGTTTTTTTGCAGCCTGGTTGGAGCAGAAACAGAAACTGTGTGTGTGTGTGGGCGTGACGGACCGGACGATTCCAGCTTATTTGTTTAAGTGACCGAATTTGTGAGCTTAAAGTGAAGTTCTGTGAAGTTCTGTGTGAAGCTTACCGACACGTGTTGCGGGAGTTGGAACAGACAGGTTGATTCTTTTTTATTCTCTCGCTGCATACCACTATGAATTTGTGTACATTATTTTTCTATGACTAGGAAAGCTGACTCTAAATAGATTAATAAATATATTTAATAATAGTTAGGGTGTTATTTTTTATGAAAGAAAAATTTCCAAACAATAAGCTTATAAAGCACATGATATGTTCATGAACAAAAAATTAAGTGTAAGCAACATTGATTTTGATAACTTGTTTTGTTTTTTTAACTACCAGTATCGAAATCTGATCTGTTATCGATCAAATTTAAAATAACTGTACGTCACATTTCACCGCATTTTATCAAAATCTAATGAATTTTAATGCCCTAATGTACAATCGCGTTCATGAATATATTATTGAGCTCAAGCTGCCACCCACTGAGAATTTTAACGCCGCAATCGGCCTTACATCAGCTTCATTTTATTCAACCATCACCATCACTGGTCGGAACCCGTAACGCCTGCAACGGCCTTGATTTAAGTGCGTTGCGCAGTTTGCCTACTGTGTGGCGTTTATCGCATGAGCGACGCGGTGTGTTTGAATCAGGTAGGTTTTAAACATTCATATTTTCATATGTTTGTACAATTGAACTTCCTTCCTGGTTTGAACACATATTTCATCTTTTTTTTTTTGGTCCAGAAAAATAAGTACACAGATATAACTTAAGTTGTCATAACTCGAGACAGGAATGCCAGATTTTCAATTATGTGGACTCGTTGGAAAGGCCTCTTGATTACCTAACCAACGATGGGAGACAGGGTTGCCAGATCTTCAATTATATGAACTCGTTAGAAAGGTTTCTCGATTACCCAACCAATGATGGGTCGGATGATGGATCCGTACATCGTTTACATGCATTTAAGTGAGATCCGGCTTCAAAAAAGTACATAAATATCACTTAAGTGGTCATAACTCGAGACAGGGTTGCCAGATCTTCAATTATATGGACTCGTTGGAAAGGTTTCTCGATTACCTAACCAACGATGTGACGGATGATGGATCCGGACATCGTTTACATGCATTTAAGTGAGATCCGGCTTCAAAAAAGTGCATAAATATCACTTAAGTGGTCATAACTCGAGGCAGAGTTTCCAGATTTTCAATTATGTGGACTCGTTGGAAAGGTCTCTTAATAACCTAACCAACGATGGGTCTGATGATGGTTCCGGACATCGTTTACATACATTTAAGTGAGATCCGGCTTCAAAAAAGTACATAAATATCACTTAAGTGGTCATAACTCGAGACAGGGTTGCCAGATCTTCGATGTTGCGGAATCGTTGGAAAGGTCCCTCGATTACCTAACCAACGATGGGTTGGATGATGGATCCGGACATCGTTTACATGCATTTAAGTGAGATCCGGCTTCAGAAAAGTACATAAATATCACTTAAGTGGTCATAACTCGAGACAGGGTTGCCAGATTTTCAATTATGTGGACTTGTTGAAAAGGTCTCTTGATTATTTAACCAAAGATGGGTCGGATGATGGTTCCGGACATCGTTTACATACATTTAAGTGAGATCCGGCTTCAAAAAAGTACATCAATATCACTTAAGTGGCCATAACTCAAGACAGGGTTGCCAGATCTTCAATGTTTTGGACTCTTTGGAAAGGCCTCTCAATTGCCTAACCAACGATGGGTCGGATGATGGATCCGGACATAGTTTACGTACATTTAAGTGAGATCCGGCTTCAAAAAAGTACATAAATATCACTTAAGTGGTCATAACTCGAGACAGGGTTGCCAGATCTTCAATGTTGTGGACTCGCTGGAAAGGTCTTTTGATTACCTAACCAACAATGGGTTGGATGATGGATCCGGACATCTTTTACTTGCATATAATTGAGATCCGGATATATGTGAAAACACATTTTTATACATAACTTTTGAACTACTTATCGAAACTTCAAACAATTCAATAGCGATGTATGGGACCCTAAACCAAGTCGAATGCAACTGGTTCGATCAAAATCGATTCAGCCAGTGCTGAGAAAATTTGGCAAGATTTTTGAACACATACATACATACACACACACACACATACACACACACACACACATACACACACACAGACATTTGTTCAGTTTTCGTTTCTGAGTCGATATGTATATATGAAGGTGGGTCTTCGAGCTTTAAATAAAAAGTTCATTTTTAGAGCAGGATTATAGCCTTACCTTAGTGAGGAAGGCAAAACACTTTCATAAAACTCTTAAATTTCCATGCTCTCATAAATTTTACAAATCGTCATGACCCTTAAAATTTTTTTTAATAGGTATATTAGAAAAAAAAACTCAACATTTTAGTTATTGCAACATTGGTTTCAAATAAAGGAAATTTTTCATCACAACAAAAGTAATTAAACTTTTTTTATGGAAATAATCAAAATTTCCCTAATTGACGTTTACCAAGTTTGGCAACGGAAAAATGATCGATGTTAGATAACGATAAAGATAATTCTGCCTTTATCGTCGGGACGATTATTTCGATAATACTATCGATTATAATCTTATCGACGATAATGGACAATAACTTGTATTTCAAATCTTCTATAAATGACTTAGTCAATCAATATAATGATAAATGTTTAATGCTTTCACTAAGAATATTTTTTTGATACTGTAGTTAGTATTAAAAAATAAATACTAAAAAATCACAAAATACCTTTTTATTTTCAAATTAGAATCAAACTCTTCGAAATTTAGCATGCATTACAAAGTTGCAGGATTTTGTTTCATGAAGTACTTAAATTTTCACAAATACCGTATTTTTGAAAATGCTCAATTTTTCATAATTTGCAATAAAGGTGTCAAACAATTCGAAATGTTGCATGCATGTTTTACAAATTTGTCTTAAGAAACGCTCAAAATGTTCACAAAATGCCGTATTTTTATTAAAATACTCAAATTTTCATAATTTGTAATATGGGTATCAAACTAAGCAAATTTTGTATGCTTCTAATTTTTATTAGAGTTTTTTTTTTTGAATAAAAACTGAAACTTTAACAAAATAAAGTATTTTTTTTAATAATCAGGTTTTCATATTTTGCAATGTGGGTATCAGACGATTCATATTGCCAGCTATAAATGTGCGAATGTATTTTCGAAAAAAAACAGTATTTTGTGAAAATTTGAGTATTTAATTTCAAAAACTCTCAAGCAGTGGAAGTGCGTAGAAAATTTCAAACCGAAAACTATGAAAATTTGGCTATTTTTTGAATTTACGGTATTTTGAAAGAATTATACCCTACTACTCGTTCGATCTTTTTTAAAATTTCTAAAATAGGTAAAACACTTACAAAATTTTGAATCGTTCGACACCAATAATGCAAATTATGAAATTTCGGAATTTAAACAAATTTAAGCATTTCAATAAATTACTCAAAAAGTATGAAAATGCATGATCAGATTTGAATCGTTTGAAATCATGCACATTGGAGTATTTAAAAATTACGATATTTTGTGAAATTTTGAGTATATCAACCAAAAAAAACCAAAACAGTGCAGTGCAAATACATGCAAAATAATTGAATCAAATAATACTATAATTTGATAACTCCCGCTCCCGCTCAATATCGATAACGAGAGATTCCACTGTTTATCGTTAGGGTTGATGACGATAATCTATCGTTATCGTTCAGACGCCAACGATGACCATTATCGCTATCGTTAAACGCTAATCCCGGGATCTCGGGAAATTTTTAAAACAGTCAAAATTCTATACTTTTTATTAAATTTCAAGCTTAAAATCATGGAATTTTTTCAATAATATTATTCGGTGATAATCTACACTCTATTCTAAAAAATCACAATTGTTTTTAAAATGCTTTAAAGAAATTAAAATTTATCTTTGATGTTTGCATTTTAAAATTTTTAATCCACCGTAAGACAAATTTATTAAAAGGTTACATACATGATAAAAATCTAAAAACAAATATTTCTGATTATTTATTAAATCCTTTCAAAAGACGATTTCCAATCAATCCTGAAAGTTTCATTAAGATATTTCTTGATTTAAGTGATTCGAAGACGATTTAACTTTGTGAGCGTTTTTCACAAAACACCGAGTTGATTTGCGGGTGCCACAACATCTCGAGATGGGATGGACCAAATTGGCTGAAATTTGGAGTGAGGATTTTCAAGGCATATCCCGTGTGCATGACGAAGCCCGATTTTAAATTTAGGTTTTTTTTAAAAATGACAAAAATCCAAAACTGTTGATTTTTCATACAAAAAAACACAAAAATATTTTTATCTTTTTTCAAATAAACTTTTTGAAAATCGGCCTTTGTCATGCAAACGGGATTCGTTTATTGAGTCTTCACTAAAATTTTGAGCATATTTGGTCAACGCAGTGTTGAGATATCGTGGCACTCGTTTTTGAAACTGCTAACTGAAAATAGCTATATTTCGGCAATGGTACATCAAAATGCCTTCATATTTATTTTGTCAATAGATGAAAATGTATGTTTTAATAATCGAAAACAAATTTAAAAAATTAGTGTTAGACTTTTTTGCCAATTTACATGTATGTAACCCTATTATTTATATAACATGACTAGGAACGCTTGAAAAATTGCTTTGAAAATGTCTTAAAAAAGAAGAAGCGACAACAAATAAAATTATACCAGTCAATACTGAGTTTTACATAAGTTTTGAATTTCATGTTCTATAAAACACATTTTATTTTTTAAGTTACTAGCGCCAACTGTGCAAAATCGGGACGGCCGTCTGAATAGGTACAGGAGATTTTAGAGCAATATTTTGAAATCAGTGTACTTGTTGTTTTGTTCTGTTCCTGTTTTAAACGACGTAATTCAAAATATTATGCAAAAAATTGGCTTAGAAAGCTGTTTTAATTCAATTCATTTGTCCTGATACTCACATTCCGATGTTTGATGAAAAAATTCCATATGATATTTTTTTCCAAATTTAAAGTCATAAATATTCGTAAGTATACGTAAATATAATATTCTGCCTTCAAAAAAAAATATAATAGAAAACATTTAAACCCTACGAACTTTGCGAATCCATAAACTAAAATTATAATTTTTTTTCCCAGCGAGCTAAATTAATTCTGATATATACCTAGGGTTAGTGATTTTTCACGGCAAAAAATCGAAATTACACGGCACGGCAATAACAAAACATTGAAATTTCACGGCAATTTCACGGTACTCTGAAAACTGCACAAAATAAATTTAAAAAGAAATTCTTTTAGCAAAATTATTAACAGAAAAGTGTCTGAAAAGTTAGAAGTAGTTTTAGATATAAATCAAACCTCCCTGACACAAATTATTTATTTAAAAAAAAGGAGTATTGGATATATCTTAGAAAATTTTGCAGAATTTCCGTTAGTTGAATTCTAGTTTTTTTTTTAAAGGTCTTACAAACAAATGTAAACATTGAGTGTGTCCCACTTACTCCAATAAACACTGACATTTTTTTAGATGAAAGCGGTGAAATAAATGAAATGAAATGAAATAAGGTGTGAAAGGGATGCACTCAATGTTAACATTTGTGTATAAGTCCTTAAAAAGAAAAACTCAAGAATTTAATGATTTAATTTTATTGAGTATTTATAAAATTAATTTGCTTAAATACCTCAGAAACGACTTACGTCCTGCATCTCTAATTCATCAAAACTAGAATCATTACAATAAGTGCGATAAAGTTTTTGTTTTGCTTTCTTTAATTTAACCAATGGAAAATTTCAGTATTTTAATAAAGTTCGGATAATAATAAGATATTATTCAAGATAAAATATGATATATTCCAAATTAGTTAACAAATATGATTTCAATTGATTATTTTAATAATCAATTAAATAAATACACATAATTTATATTTAAAATATTTAAGTGCAATTTGTTCATCGTTGTTTTACATCGTTGATTAATAAAAATAATTTTACAAAAAAAAAGCTATTCTTTTATATTTTTCCCAAAAAAAATGTTGATTAATGTTCTTTTAAAATCTTTTTGAAATTTGGTGGAATAAAGAAACTATCTACATATTGTTGAATATTCCAATGAACAATACATTGAAAAATAGTTGTTGACCCGATATGAAATACTTTTTTACTTGTAAACTACTTTTGAAATGCTTGTTAAAAGTCTTTTAAAATATTTGAATTAAAAAAATATAGCATGAATGCACTGAGTTGCGATTTATCTATTGAATATTTCAAATTTCGCGGCATTTCACGGTATTTCCCAAATTTCACGAACTGGGGTGAATTTTGCGGATTACGCGGCTTCCGTGAAATCGCGAAAAATCACTAGCCCTATATATACCGTATACCAATTTAAATACTTCATAATTCTTTTCGATTACTCAGCAATCAAATGTTCATTTGTTTCCACAACAAAATCTGACATTTGTACTTTTTTTTAAATAAAAAGAAAACAATATTTTCAAATTCTGTTATAACATGTTGTAGATAAAGATAAGCACTTTTGTACATTGGGTTACCAAATTTAAAAAAGTGACCTTCTCAATTTTTTTGTATTGTAAGTAAAGTAAATATTCTAACAAAAAAAAACAATTTTTCAAACCTCTAAATTTGCTCTTTACGAAGATACGAAAGTCCCCACGACTCAGAGTTACCGAGCGAACTAAAATGTCGGTTTTATAAATAAATCAATCAATTATTCTCGCGCGACTTAAACATCAATTCCAAGCGCAGCAGACAGCTCTTCAACCGTCCTTCGGCGGGAAATTTCAATTGCTTTTCGGAAAATCAAACCAAACCCCGTTTTTCTGTGGAGAAGAAAGAGCCGTCTCTCTGTAGAGGCATTCCGAAAATTAAGACCTGTCGACTAGGTTAATGGAAAGGCAGTGGTTTTGAAATTTTCTGTGGGAATTTGACTGGAGCAGCATTTTCGAATTGTGGGACGATTCGCACCTTGGCAACCGTAGAGCATTGCCCGCGTGCTGCCAATAAACGATTCAGCTGCACCCAGCACAGACTACTGCTGGCACGCCCTCCTATTTGGATTGACACGTGCACGGACTAACGAAAACTTTGGAGACATTTTTTTTTTTTCGGAGAAATGACATTTCGTCCCGTAAAATTTTCGCATTACGCATGAATATGACGCTGTTTAATGGGACTTTTTTTCTACTCCTTGTCACACAAAATGGAAACATTTTGGATGTATTTGAGCGTGCGTGTGTGTGTCAAGTCGTAAAAAGTTACGATCCATTATCGGTATTTTTTTACGATATGGCCGACCACCAGCGGGACATACGGAACCAGTAACGACTCTAAGTAACCAGAACCGAAAAAATATATATTCTGCCTGTTGGCGAAAGCTTCAATCTCATGAGGCAGAGCATCGTGCAATGACCTCTGCGTGTCCTGGCATGTGTTCTGTATTTTTCTTTACAATTATTTTTCTTTTTAACAATAATGTTTAAATAGTAGTTTATGCAACAAGTTGCAAAAAGAGGATTTTTTCAGCACAAGTCGTACATTTATCCAACGAGGTTCACCGAGTTGGATAAATACGAAGAGTTCTGAAAAAATCAAGTTTTGCAACGAGTCCCATACAACATTTTTTGCAATTCCAAAAAACACACTCTGAGTGAAATTTTACGTCAAATTTTCATGTATTTTGTAAATAAATCGTTTAAATCAAAAAAAATGTTGAAAAGTGTTACTTTTCGAAACAAGTGCTGAAAAGTTCAACTTTTCAGCATTTATTTTGAAAAGTGTTGCTATTCGATTCTGTTATTTTTGGTACAGAAAAGTAGGCTATTTCGTCGTTCATGAATGACAGGAAAAGTAAGTGGTTTTACGACGGAATTGCAAAAAAAAAATAACTATTATTTCAAGATGATTTTTTCAAGATCAGGTTTAATAAATACTTTATAATTCCACATCAAAAATCTAATAAAGGTTATTTTATCAGATCCAAAAAACTCACCTTAAGACTGTGGAACCCAATCGCCGCGCTGACGGTCAAAATCGAGAAGAACACAAACAGCGCAAAGGCGGACATCTGGCAGATTCCGAGCACGTTAAAAACGCCGGACACGACGATGGCCGCGGCGTGGCAACCGATCAGCGGCACCAGCAGCCGGTCCACCAGGTCCCACGGAATCTGCCGGGGTTCGGTTTCGATGAGCACCGAGCCGTGGCGGGACATCCGCCGCCGGGTGGCCGGCGGTTTGGGGACGGTTTGCTGGAAAAGAGGGTGAGATTGTTTTTAAATGAAATTAAAATAAATAAATATTTTTATTTATAATAACATTAAATTGCTGGGGCAAATTCATTACATGCTTTATTTCCACTAAGAATCAGATTTCAGCGAACAATTATCCCAATTTTTCACTTGTTAAGAGCGAGTTTTTTACCAATGTGTAACAGGTCGTATCCAGGTGCTCCGATTTGGATGAAATTTTAAGCATTTGTTTGTCTATACATGAGATGAACTCATGCCAAATATGAGCCCTCTACGACAAAGGGAAGTGGGGTAAAACGGGCATTGAAATTTGAGGTCCAAAAAACGTAAAAAATCTTAAAATTTCTCGCATTTCAGTAAAACTTAATCATTTCCAACAATCTTGAATGCATGCGAAAGGTCTTTTGAAGCACTTCCAGGATTGGTTTAACTTTTTCTCATAGCTTTTGCAAATTACTGTTAAAAATGGTTTTTTTAAAACCTTAATATCTTTTTGCAACAGCCTCCAACACCCATACTCCCGTAGGTCAAAAGTTAGGGAATTTCATGGACTATAAGCCTACGATAATAACTTTTTGGCCAATCGCAGTTTTTCTCATAATTTTTCGATTTTTCTATACCAAACTTTTTACAATGTTAGTTTTTGCCCTGTAGGCTTCCATAGCGGCACTTTTTGGTCTCAATTTTGTCATATTCGGAATCCTCGGAAAATTTCACGTTAGTTAGAAGTATTGAAGTTGTAAATTTGATTTAAAAAATAATTAAATAAAACATTTCTGAAAAATAGAAATAGATCTTATTTACTCTGTGGTCAATACGTCAAATGCTGTATCAAGTTGGCGAAAACTTGTTTTACCCCTAATCCAACAAATTGTTAAAAAATATTTTAATTCATACTAAATGGCATTTTTTTTTAATCAAATTTACAACTCCAATACTTCTAACTAACGTGAAATTTTCCGAGGATTCCGAATATGACAAAATTGAGACCAAAAAGTGTTGTTATAGAAAAATCGAAAAACTATGAAAAAAACTGCGATTGGCCAAAAAGTTATTACCGTAGGCTTATAGTCCATGAAATTCCCTAACTTTTGACCTACGGGAGTATGGGTGTTGGAGGCTGTTGCAGAAAGATATTAAAGTTTAAAAAAAATCCATATTTAACAGTAATTTGTAAAACTTTGAGAAAAAGTTAAACCAATCCTGGATGTCTATGGCTCATTTTGAAGTGCTTCAAAAGACCTTTCGAATGCATCTAACAGAATTGGAAATGATGGAGTTTTACTGAAATGCGAGCAATTTTAAGATTTTTTATGTTTTTTGGACCTTAAACTTCAATGCCCGTTTTACCCCACTTTCCTTTGTCGTAGAGGGCTCATATTTGGCATGAGTTCATCTCATGTATAGACAAACAAACACTGAAAGTTTCATCCAAATCGGAACACCTCGATACGGCCTCTAGAACAAACCGAGCAATATTTACAAATACTGCCTCTTAAGTGCACTCAAGTGTGCCAATGCGTTCTGAAGGTAAGTGGAAATAGGTTAATGGATTCATGGAAAGGTTAATTAGCCAGAGGGATGAATTAAACATGTTATTGAAATGAGTCTGATTTAGAGTTAAAATTAAAAATGCGATGTAGCAAAGTATTTTGAATTCGTATTGAATAATTTTTTTTTGCTATTTTACTGTTAAATTTCTTAACAAAAAAAAACATTAAATTTTACTAACCCCTTTTGGATTCGACATCGTTGTGTTGTAGCTTAAAAGTTAATTGATTCACTATTTATACTATCCAATTTGTCAACTGCTTCGATTCCTAGGAAAAAATAATCACTCTTGCTCAACTTTTCTCTTCTCTTCAAAAGACACTTGTTCAAACACTTCCTATCTCACTCTCTAACAAACACTCTTCCCGGAATGAAAATTTCAAACAGCACCAAATCAATCGCACCCCGAGACGCATAATTAATTCATTCCCGTTGACTTGTTCGTTTCTTCAAGAAGGTGGTGGGTGTTGGGTTTGCATTGGGCTGGGTCGTTGCCATACGAGTTGCAGACGACAGTCACACGTCGCGTTGGGGAGGAAGGGGAATCGATTTGGGTGGGATAATTTCAAGTGAAAAATTATCTTGTCTCGTTGCACGCTCCCCTGCGAATGGTTGAGTAGTGTCAAGTGTCGGTGGAAAACTGCGACGGGAAATGAGCAGTCACGGACAAGTATGTTTTGGCTAAATGGGAGCCATTGGGGGTCAGTAAAAAGTACTTTGAAAGTTTTTGTGTTTAAAAAAAACATTTAAAAACATCAAATCGGAATGTCTATAATTCAAGACGAAGAATGACAAAATTTCAAATAAATTTAAAAATTGTCTTAATTTGAAATTGAATAATTCTAGAAATGCATTGTATTATTAAAGGACATTATAAAAATTAATGAAATAGTTACATAAATCAGTCCTGTTTAAAATTAAGTTGTTTCGATACCAAAATCCACAAGAATGTTAAAGAGTGTATTTTAATTTGCCCAAATGCCCAAACACATCGAAGATACGATAGACATATCAACCATATGTTTTAAGAAAAGTATTAAATTATTTAACATTTTAGGGCGTTTGCCTAGGTTAGGGGTTTGGCTAAATGTTATCGTTACTATACGATTTTGTGACAAGACTATTAAAAATGATAGGACGTGTAACAAGATAGTACACCGAAGACAATGTACTATATGAATGTGAGGACGGCACCATTCACCAACTAATCATCGATGGAAATAGTTTTTTTTTTTCATAAAAAACTAATCAAGACGAACATTTCAAAATATTCAAACAATTAATATTTCGCCTTTTTGAAATCTTAGCCTTGGTTTAACACTCAAACGCTCGGGTAGTCATTTGACCCCCATTTTTTTGCTTAGAAATCCCATAACTTTTGATAGAATTGACCAATTTGGATGCTTTCGGTTGCAAAAGATCCAGATTTGTCTATATTTTGAACTGCCAGATGGGGGACAATGTGGTCCATTCGGAGATATTCGGATTGTTAGTACCTCGGCCCTCCTATATTTGGCCAATATAATAAAACTTTTCAACATAAAATTTCGGAAATGATGCAAAACAACAGGGCATCATCCTAATACATCATCCTGCAAAAATTATTGACATGGTTAAGTCCTACGGGGCAGCGGAGCCGGTTCCAGTTGGGCAACAATTGACATCAGCTCAGTGAACCGTTTCCGGATAGAACCTGTTCCGGTGCCCGAAGGTCTTCAGCATGTCATGTATCTATGCAGGATGATGTTTTAGGATGGTTCCTTGAAGTTTTGCATCATTTCCGATTTTATTCTGTTGAAAAGTTTTTATTATATTGGCCAAATATCCATTTAGGAGGGCCGAGGTACCCCAACAGAATCCGGAATATCTCCGGTAAAAATGGACCACATTTGTCCTCCGTCTGACAGTTGAAAATATAGACAAATCTGGATCTTTTGCACCCGGAAGCATCCAAATTGGTCAATTCTATCAAAAGTTATGAGATTTTTAAGAAAAAAAATAGGGGTCAAATGACTACCCGAGCGTTTGAGTGTTAAGAGCGAGTCCACGAACAGGGCATACCCCTTTGTATGGGACGTCGTTTTGACATCACCAATCTGCCTGAAATTTTCAGGGGTTGTTTGTACATACAAAACTAGCAACTGGCCAAATATGAGCACTCTAGTCAACGCAAATCACAAAGTTTGAAGGTTCAAAACGTAAAAATCTTAAAAGGCTATAACTTAGGCAAAATTCAATTTAATTTCAAAATTCAAAATGAAAAGGGCTTCAAAATGCAACAAATGCAGGGTAGAGCATCCAAATTGGTTAATTCTAAAGGAGTTATTGGCATTTTAGTGAAAAATAGCATAATTTTCAAACTCAAATAAAAAGTGTTCCATCCAGATATCAATCAGAACGACCAGCAGCTTGTAGGGACATCTGGGACTACCATCTGAGACTGAGAACTCTTTGGGTAAGGCAGTTTAACATATTGAATAGACACTTTTACTTTTAGTGAATTTTTGGTTGTATATTTTGCTCGGGGACCCTTAGATCCCATTTTATGATAATAATTTTATCATATTCGTGTTCCAGAGACAATTCCACAACAGAAACATGCAAAAAATGTATATTTTCATCCATTTTAACCCTTTAAAAAAAGAAAGATAAAAAAAATTAAGAAGCTGCTTTTTTCTGGTGTCATCTAGTATCCTTGGAAACGAACTTGATTTTCAATAAATGTGAATCAAAGTTTTTTTTTAACTTTCATTTTTTAAAGGGTTAAAATTGATGAAAACTAACATTTTTATGCATGTTTCTAATGTGAAATTGTCTCAGGAATACGATTATGATAAAATTATCACCAGAAAATGGGATCTAAGGGGTCCTCCGAGCAAAAATTTGCTACCAAAAAATTCACTAAAAGTAAAAGTGTCTATTTAATATGTTGAACTGCCTTACCCAAAGCGATCTCAGTCTCAGATGGTAGTCCCAGATGTCCCCTACAAGCTGCTGGTCGTTCCGAGTTGATATCTGGATGGAACACTTTTTTATTTGAGTTTGAAAATTGTGCTATTTTTTCACTAAAATGCCAATAACTCCCTTTAGAATTAACCAATTTGGATGCTCTACCCTGCATTTTGTTGCATTTTTGAAGCCCTTTAAGACGCATTTTGAATTTTGAAATTAAATTGAATTTTGCCTAAGTTATAGCCTTTTTAAGATTTTTTACGTTTTTGAACCTTCAAACTTTGTGTCCCGATTTGCCCCACTTTCCGTTGACCTAGAGTGCTCATATTTTGGCCAGATGCTAGTTATATACCCCTGAAAATTTCAGGCAGATTGGTGAGGTCGATGCGAGATGGGTATGCTTTGCTCGTGGACTCGCTCTTAATAATTTTCTAAATTCTGTTTTCGAAACGATCGGAAAATTTCACGAATGTTTGAAAATCGGACCATTAACTGCTGAGATATCGACATTAGAAATTGGAGGATTATTTGATTGTGACATAAAAAACATCAATTTTCTAGTTTCTTTTTCTTTAAGCCTTTGTATCTCGGCAACCAGTGGTCCAATCTTCAATGTTTCTTAAACGAAATCGAGCAATTCTCTACGAAATCGGTCTTTTTTCTTAAATTTTACTTTTTGTATTTTTTAATCCGACTGAAACTTTTTTGGTGCCTTCGGTATGCCCAAAGAAGCCATTTTGCATCATTAGTTTTTCCATATAATTTTCCATACAAATTTGACAGCTGGCCATACAAAAATGATCGATGAAAAATCAAAAATCAGTATCTTTTGAAGGAATTTTTTGATCGATTTGGTGTCTTCGGCAAAGTTCTAGGTATGGATATGGAGTACACTGAAAAAAATGATACACGATAAAAAAAATTTTGGTAATTTTTTATTAAACTTTTTGTCACTAAAACTTGATTTGCAAAAAAAAAACACTATTTTAATTTTTTTATTTTTTGATATGTTTTAGAGGACATAAAATGCCAACTTTTCAAAAATTTCCAGGTTGTGCAAAAAATCATTAAGCGAGTTATGAATTTTTGAAACAATACTGATTTTTTAAAAAAATCGAAAAATTGGTCGCAAGATTTTTTCAACTTTATTTATCGATGTATATTCAAATTTGCAATCAAAAAGCATTCCAGTGAAATTTTGATAAAGTGCACCGTTTTCAAGTTTAATCCATTTTTAGGTGATTTTTTGAAAATAGTCGCAGTTTTTCATTTTTTATGGTTAGTGCACATGTTTGCCCACCTTTGAAAAAATATTTTGAAAAGCTGAGAAAATTCTCTATATTTTGCATTTTTGAACATTGTTTATACGATCCTTAGTTGCTGAGATATGGCCATGCAAAGATTAAAAAACAGAAAAATTGATGTTTTCTAAGTCCCTTCCAAACAACACACCATTTTCCAATGTCGATGACTCAGCAACTAATGGTACGATTTTCAATGTTAAGATATGAAAAATTCGTGAGATTTTTCGATCTTTTCGAAAAAAATATTTTCAAAATTTTTAAACCAATACTATTTTTTTAAAAGGGCGTAATATTGAATGTTTGACCCTTTTGAAATGATAGTCTCGGTTTAAAAAAATTGAAAATATTTTTTTTCGAAAAGATTGGAAAATTTGAACGAATGTTTCATATATAAACATTGAAAATCGGACTATTAGTTGCTGAGATATCGACATGGGACTTAAAAAACATCAATTTTCCTGTTTTTAAACCTTTGCTAACAATATCTCAGCAACGAAGGGTCGTATCAACAAAGTTCAAAAGTGCAAAATATAGAGAATTTTCTCAGCTTTTCAAAAATATTTTTTTTAAAAGTGGGCAAACATGTGCCCTTATTTTCAAAAAAATGAAAAACTTCGACTATTTTCAAAAAAAGTCACATAAAAATGAATATAACTTGAAAACGGTGCACTTTATCAAAATTTCACTACAGTACTTTTTGATTGCAAATTTGATTTTACATCGAAAAATGAAGTTGAAAAATTTTTGCGACCAATTTTTCGATTTTTTGAAAAAATCAGTATTGATTCAAAAATTCATAACTCACTCAAAGATGTTTGGCACAACCTGAAAATTTCTGAAAAGTTGGCATTTTATGTCCTCTAAAACATACAAAAAAAATTAAAAATAGTGATTTTTGCAAATCAAGTTTTAGTGATAAAAAGTTAAATAAAAAATCACCAAAATTTGTTGTATCGTGCATCATTTTTTTCAGTGTAGTCCATATCCATACCTACAACTTTGCCGAAGACACCAAAACGATCAAAAAATTCCTTCAAAAGATACAGATTGTTGATTTTGGCTTCTTTGGGCATACCGAAGGCACCAAAAAAGTTTCAGTCGGATTAAAAAATACAAAAAAAAATCGAATAACCGAAATCTGAGAGAATTGCCCAATTGTAGGAAATTTTCTCAACTTTTCGGATAAAATATTTTCAAGAATGGACAATCAAGGATACTATTTCCATAAATAATTAAATCGGCTATACTTTTAAAACGGAGCACTTATTTAAATAAAAAAAGTACAAAATTTCATTATTTTCATAAAAATCACTATTTTTTAAAAACAATTCATAACTCGTCAGCAAAATGTTGGTCCAAACCTTTGAATGGCTATGAATGTTTTGTCCCCTAGAACATAGAAAAATAAAAATATGGATTTTGTGAAATTGATTTTTGTAAAAAAAGTTACTTAAAAACCACAAAAATCCGTGTATTTATTTTATTTTAATAGGCCTTATTAATACCTACAAATTTGCCGAAATCAATCAAAAAAATCTTTGAAAATGTATGAACAGCTGCCAAAATTGTATGGAGATTTGTATGGGTAAACCAATGACACAAAATGACTTCTTTGGTGATAGGGAATGTTCCCATAAAGTTTGAGCCAAATCTTGAGCCAAATAAAAAAAAATACGAAAAGTAAAAACTGTCGATATTGATCAATTTCGTAGTGAGCAGCTCTTAGTAAAAAAATATTTCCAGTTTTTGGAGCCCCTCCCCTACTCCCTCCTCATCAGAGGTAATGAGGCGAAAATATCTTTGCTGAAAAATAAATTTTAATTGAAATAAATTATAACATCGATTGTAAACTTCTAAGAATACATTTAAATCGTTTATCTATTTGAGACTTTTGAAATCTTTTTTAAAAATTTTGTTTTTGTTTTCCATAGATCGAAAAAATGACACCAACATTATGAATTTTCAAGTGATACCTTTAACATTTTTTTTAAAATAATTTCGAAAATTGAAATATCGCTTGTTTATTTTTCCCAAGAGCTGAACATTGTAATTAAAATTTGTTCTATCTTTATCTAAAACTATAAAAATGGTATTATTTCTATACTATCAATAAATCAATTATAGTCCACCAATCAGTTGGAATCGGGAATTGGGCTATATTTTTGAAGTCTTCGGTAAATTTATCATGAAGAAAAGTTAAACTTAATTTCTAAATAACACAACAGAACTCAAAAAAGCCTTAAATTTCCATCCATTTAAAGTTCAACAAATATGTTTAAAAATGGAGTAATTGTGAGCAATTCCAGCCCAAAACAGTAATTTTTAGGTACTTTTTCTCGACCTCTCCGATTTCAATGAAACTTGGTAGACATGTTATCCTAGGCATATATAACCCATTTTTGTGTATATGGAGCCAGTTACACTCGATAATGACATTTGAGAAAGGCGTAAGTATTTTATATATTTTTGTGTTTCGTAATTTAAATATTGCTGTATCTCGAAGCCGTTTCATCGTATCAAAAAGTAGCCAAAGACAAACTTGTAGGAAATTTGACGGGCTTTTCGAAAAAAATACACTGAAAGAAAAAACACTCCACTTTTATGAGATTTTTTGATTTTAAAAGTTTAAAAGTCAAATTTGAGGTGAGCCCACGATTTTTTTTCGTTCAAAATTTTTGTGAAAATAGCCTAAGATGTTAAAAAAAGACTCACGAAAAATTCTCACCTAAAAAAATACAAAAATCATTTACTGAAACTGTTTTTTTTTCAAAAGTGCTCTAAACGTCAAAATTTTTAAAATCGGAGTACGGGAATCGATTCTCCAGACAATTTTACTTTTAAAAGTCTCCATATTGACCATTGTCCTTAGTCCAATCCTTGTGAAGTTACAGTGGTTTTAAAAATAAAAATGTTGAAAAAATAGGTTTTTTGATGGTTTTTGACAATTTCTATATGACAGACTTAATTTTTCAGTCTCGAAAGTATTTTTACCGCAAAGCTCGTCCAATTTCCCATAAGTTTGTCTTTGACCACATTTCAATTGGATGTTTGGGCTTACAGATATAAGCTAATAACATTGCTCATAACTGAAAACATAATATTTTTTCAGTGTAGTATAGTAATACATCCAATTGAAATGTGGTCCAAGACAAACTTATGGAAAATTGAACGAGCTTTCCGGTAAAAATATTTTCGAGACTAAAAAATCAAGTCTGTCGCATAGAAATTGATAAAAACCATCAAAAAACCTATTTTTTCAACATTTTTAAAACCTAAGGACTAAGGACAATGGCCAATATGGAGACTTTTATGTAAAATTGTCTGGAGAATCGATTCCTGTACTCGGATTTTGAAAATTTTAACGTTTATAGCACTTTTCAAAAAAGCAATTTCAGTAAAGGTTTTTGTATTTTTTTAGGGGAGTTGCTCCATCCTGCATTTTTCGTGAGTCTTTTTGTAACATCTTAGGCTATTTTCACAAAAATTTTGAACGAAAAAAAATCGTGGGCTCACCTTCAAATTTGACTTTAAGACTTAAAAATCAAAAAATCTCATAAAAGTGGAGTGTTTTTTTCTTTCTGTGTATTTTTTTCGGAAGGCCCGTCAAATTTCCTACATGTTTGTGTTTGACCACTTTTTGATATAGCATATTTAAATTACGAAATACAAAAATATTTAAAAGACTTATGCCCTTCTCAAATGTCATTATCGAGTGTAACTGGCTCCATATACACAAAAATGGCTTATATATGCCTAGAATAACATGTCTACAAAGTTTCATTGAAATCTGAGAGGGTCGGGTACAACCGATTCCCTATTTGACATGGAATTGCTCTTGTTTAAAATATATTTTCAAAATTTAGTTTAACTGTAATTTAACTTAATATAAATTCCTTGGAATCTTTAGTAAAATTGTAAGTTGACTATTACTTAACCTCAAATTTATGTTATTATTTTTTTAATAAGGCCGATGCAAATATTTAAAAAAGTTTTTATCCCTCGGCCCTGGCCATTGTCATTATCACTTTTTAGAGTTCTGTTGATTTTTTTGAGTGCAGTGCATGGATTTTTTTTTTATTCTGATTTTTTTATGTACATTAAGGTGCCCAGAGAAAATACCCCCTGCTCCACAAGACATTTATCTTATCCACATTTTTGAAAATACGCTAATTTACACAATTCGCCATATTGATGTTGAATGAAACTTAAACTAAGTGAAAGTTTAATTTGATTGTTAAATTTTGCACCACATATTTTTACACAATTAAAATAGAGCAATTTTAAAAACGGTATGGTATGTATGCCCAAATCTTGGAAATTAGGGTGAAGAGGCCTAATGTTGAACACCACGATGAATAATCCGAAGATTATAGTTCAGGATCAAAACCAATTCTTGGGTTAAAGGGTAAAAGGCCAAAGTATTGAACATTAGTATTAGATAAAGGAGTAAAAGGCCTTAGAATTGGACCTTAACTAAGTAATGTTGGCCCCGGCCTAACCTAGAGGTTAGATCGATAGCTCAGTCCAGGTGCAGAAGTCGATTCCCTGGGTTCTGCCTCGGAAGAGTCGCTAGTAGGCAGATGGACTCCCAGTCCAAAGGACGTCAGTTGGAATCCCGGGGTGGATGGGAGCTAAGGTGTAAAAAAGTTTAAGCCTTCGGACACCTAGTTCCGAGTAGGAATCTCGCAATAGAGAACCCCAAGGCAAACAATTTGATGTTGATTTTTGATTTAGCTATTTAAAAATATGTTTTTTTTTTTTAGAATCTTCAAAAGATGTTTTGCTATGCAAAGATGTTCAAAGATTTTCTTCTAATGCACTAATCTCCGAAACCGTCGCATGTACACGGAAAGTACACCCCGCTTATCCCGTCATGTCCATCGCATCGCGTCCCCAATGACGCAAGTCGCTGTCAGTCGCTGCCTCTCGCAACTCGAACGTCAGGCGACACATCCGCTGCTGATTTAGCTGCTGTAACTGGCTGGTTCGCCAGCTTTTGTTGCTCCTCTGTTGCCATCACCAAAATATCCATAAAATCTCTACCTTTTCCCTCCTCACATTCGGCACCACCCCAACAACTGTCAATAACTTGGAGCTGACTGGCCTACAATCAGCTCAAACACGCAAGTTGAGCCACTTTTGCGCATGCGCAGCGGAGATTTCCCCCGTTTAAACCAAAAAGGAAAATTCGGAAAACTACCGACGCCAGTTGCATAACTCAGCTGGTACGAACTCGCGGTTGGAAATATGATAAGTTTGGCATCGACGGTTACGCAACGATTTGGTGCCGAATCAGCCGAATCCAGAAAATTTTTGGCGTGATTTTCCACCGGAAACCAACTGTCAAATTGAATGTCACTAGTTGTTTTTTTTTATTCACTCTCTCAAGTGCAGAATAGTGCAATAAATCACAACAACTGTTTTCCTCTCGCTCTAACGTAAATCCCCCCCTTCTAGTCAGACAAACTAGAGCGTAATCAAACACCACCAAAGACAATTTCTAAACAAACAAATCACTTGAACGAAATAAACACAAATCTCAGCAACCTAATTGATCCACAAACGCACTAGTTTTTCCAACGACGCGCCCGACGACGACTGAACGCGCGACGATCCTCACTGCGGGAGGGAAAATTTTGCACTGGGTGGTGATAATTTCGCGTGCGCCCAGAGCTGAGCTGAGCGAGTGCGGCTTTTGGGCATAAATTTAACGTATGGTACTGTTGAAGAGATGAAGTGTAAAGGGGGGAAAGAGAGGGAAAGAAAAAGTCAGAGAAGGAAGAAAAGAAGGAAAAACTTGTAATAAATAAATAATAAATCAATCGAGGAAAGATGTCTTTCTTATCAAAACTTTTGACAAATTTTAGTCATAACTAAACGAAAAGGCGATCTATAGTAACATCAGGTTTTCAGATCTGTAATCCTACTTGTTTTTTTTAACTTCCAATTTCTCTTTGTAAAAATGCTTTTACAAAATAGTAAACAAAAATACAAAAATACAAAAATACAAAAATACAAAAATACAAAAATACAAAAATACAAAAATACAAAAATACAAAAATACAAAAATACAAAAATACAAAAATACAAAAATACAAAAATACAAAAATACAAAAATACAAAAATACAAAAATACAAAAATACAAAAATACAAAAATACAAAAATACAAAAATACAAAAATACAAAAATACAAAAATACAAAAATACAAAAATACAAAAATACAAAAATACAAAAATACAAAAATACAAAAATACAAAAATACAAAAATACAAAAATACAAAAATACAAAAATACAAAAATACAAAAATACAAAAATACAAAAATACAAAAATACAAAAAAAAATACAAAAATACAAAAATTGTGTTTTTTTGCATCATTTCACAATCAATAATGAAAAACAGTTGCAATTTCCATAACATTTGGATCAAATGGTATTAAATTTTCTCTCCAAGGTTGCCCGATCTTGGCTTTCATGCCCACATCAACCAGACCACTCTCGTTACACACATGGAGGAATGTGTATCTCCAAATTACGCCCAGTCTCGGTGCTCGGTGATATTTCATGGCTATATTTATCCAGCAGCCATCCACCCAACACCTCCACAAGTCCCATCACTCGCCGACACTGTCAGAAGTAGAAGTTTTTCTCAAGTGGTGGCAATTTTTCAGCTTTTCAATAATAAAGCTACAACCTCCGCTTGTCTGTGGAAGCTAACTTTGTCTCATTCGATGCTGGGAGGCTGACTTTCGGGCCCCCGCCTGAAATTCGACCCATTTCAGCCAATTTGTACCACTTGTACCGAAAATTTATTTGAAACAAATCGCAGGAAAAAGACGTTTCACTTTTGTCGTACCAACTGTCAGTCCTGCCTCAAACACCCCAGTTCCCCACCAGCGCACGCTTCAAAATTGCGCCAGTCTACCAGTTCCGAAATTAACTTCTGAAATTACCGAAAATCCAACAAATTGCCGCTTGTCGCCGTGCAAATCCTGAAGAAAAAAAAGTCCCGTTGACAACTGACAAGGCGAAAAACTTATCCCATCAGTCGCGGGGCTATTTCAGCTCAGCTGTGAACGGAATAGGACAAAACTTTGCTGTAAAGATTTTTTTTTTTTTTTCATTCAGCTTTTTGCTCTTCACACAGGTAGGTGACTATGTGGGCTTGCCAACCTTTTTGGTTGTTATTTTTAGATGTGTCGTTGATAACAGTCGAACATTTAAAGACAAATTAAGTTTTCTCTTTAAATTAACAGCTAACAGCTTTGTAATGCAAAAAAGTTACTCAAATATGATTAACGGTCAAACGCGGAAGCAGTTGTAAACAATTTCAATCTGTTCACCTCCAGGAAATCGGTTTCCAAAATCAACAGAGAATATCTCACCTTGGTGGCAGTTCAGCCCGTTACAAACGATCGCGTTTAAAAAATAACACTCCTTTGCCAAACAATCTTTGTTTCATTTTCTCCTTATTCTTCCAAAAGTCTTCCGGCTGGAGTGCAATGGAATACGTGGTAAAAGATGAAATATGGAATATGACGGTGTTTATTTTTAGAAGTCCAAACGAAAATTGGCTGGCTTGATCGAGTGTGCCCTCGGACGTACGCAAAGACAGAGGGAAAGGGTTGGAAAAAATTGTGAAGATAGGAGAAATTTTCGTATGTTTGGCAGGTTAACCACTCGCTCTTAACTCGATCCATTTTGCTGATTTTCACTATTCAAACAATTTATATTGTAAAACTGTTAAAATAAACATGCTTGCTCACTTCGTATCACTCGATTTCAGTTGAAAACGACGCTCATAAATGTAATTGAACGTCAATGTACTGATATGCCAACATTAGAAGCACGATGGAGTAAGATGCTGTTCCCCTAAATGGTGGAAAAATATGCAACTTGAAGTCGTTCATTTGTTTTACCTGCTGCACTTAATTTAACAAAATTCAGAGCAGATTCAAATTTTCTCAAGAAACTGACTGTAAAGATGAGACTTACATTGGTATAAATCATATTTCCTTGCCAAGTCTCCGAGAAGAAAAAAATCTTTAGTGTGTAGTATTTGAAAGTCGTTACAACAATTTAAGATCAAAAAGTGGAATACTATATTGAAAATCGAATTTTCGCGAATTTTGTTAGTTAGTTTGATGATTTTCTATTTATTTTAATTTGGGTCAACTTTGGGGCTGCTTTGACTATTATTTCATTCTTTCTATTGCAAATTCAATTTATTTGTACCAACAAATGTGTTTACACTTATTTTTGCATCTATGCTTATGATATGACCTTCTACTGCCCAATATTTTTATCGGTATTTTATAAAAACATTTATAATGTTATAACAACACTTTTGGAAAATATTCAAAATTTTCATAAACTACGTATTTTCGAAATAATTCTCCAAATATCGATTTTCTTCACAACATGGGTATCAAACGATCGGAATTTTGTCAGTTAGGCCGATGCAAATATTTAAAAAAGTTTTTGTCCCTCGGCCTTGCCCGAGGTCAAGGGGGGGGGGGGGCAAAAAAATAAAAAAATATAAAAATTTAAATAACAAGCCATAGTCTTCACATTTAAATGAAAAAAAGTGTTTTAAAATGCATTTTACACTAGTTCAGTTGTTTTGCAATCATTAGTTTTCAAAAAATGTAAAATCTGACAAAAACAAAAATTATATCGAAAAAAAAGATTTTGCATCGAAAATTTTCAAAAAATCTTAAGATTTTTTAATAAACCCAAACATGCTAAAAATGATTTTAAACGCAGAAGAATGTATTTTAATTTGATTTCAGCTGGTTGCACTTGAATTTTCATTGAAATTTTGAAGTTTATTGTAAAAATATTTTTTTTGCCCCCTGATTTTTCGGGCCAATTTTGAAGGGGGGGTGACAAAAACTTTTAAAAATATTTGTACCAGCCTTATTTCGAATATAATAATAAAAATTGAAATACAAAATTTTTTCACAAATCTACGCATTATCGAAAAAAAAACTTATGATATCAGTTTTTCACCATATGGGTATCAAATGATCGGGATTTTGAATGTTATGACAACATTTTTGGAAAACTTTCAAAATTTTCACAATACTACGTATTTTTGAAAAAAAAATCAAAACATAAGTTTTTTAAAATCTGGATATTAAACAAACGGCATTTCTTTCATACATTTAGAATGTAATAACAACATTATTGAAAAAACTCAAAAAAAAAAATATGAAACAACGTATTTTCGAAATAATAATCAAAATATCAGTTTTTACAATATAAGTATGAAATGATCGAAATTTTGTCAAACATTTCGAATATAACAAACACATTTTTTTTAAATTCTCAATTTTGTCACATATCTACGTTTTAATGAAAAAAAAATAAAAATTTGAATTTTTCCCAATATTGGTATCACATGAACCGTGTTTTCAAACATTTTTGAATGTAAAGAAATCATTCTTTTAAAATATTGTAAATTTTCACAAAACTATGCATTTTCGAAAAAATACTCAAAATTTCAGTTTTTCGCAATATAGGTATTAAATAATCGGGATTTTTTCAATCATTTCGAATGTTATAAAATCATTTTTGAAAAAAAAAAATCACAAAACTTCGTATTTTTGAAAAAAATAATTTAAATTTAAATTCCTTTCAATATGGGTATCAAACAAATGCTTTTTTTTTCATACAATTCGAATGAAATAACAAAGTTGTTTTGAAAATACTCAAAATTTTCTCAAACCACGTATTTTCTAAAAAATACTCAAATTTTTAGTAATTGCTACTCATATAGTAAAAACAAAAATTTAGAGTATTTTTTCGAAAAAAACTAGTTTTGTGAAAATTTTGAGTATTTTCAAAAAATGTTATCTTTACATTCCAAATCTATGAAATAATCCGGTTCATTTCATACCCATTTTGTAAAAAAATAAAATGTGCAGTATTTTTCGAAAAAACGCATATTTGGGAAAAAATGAGTATTTTCAAAACAATTGTCAGGCTGGTAAAATATTATTTGAAGTTTTTGTTTCCCTTTCAAATTTGGCCCGAAAAAGCAAGGGGCATAAAACATATTGTTTTCAAATAACTTCAATATTGCAATAAAGTTTAAGTACAATCAGTTGAAATCAATTTAAATTGCGTTCTTATGCGTTTTTACTCATTTTAAACACCTTTGGGTTAATTAAATATTTGAAAATATTCGATGTTTATTATCGCAAAAAGTTTCTTTTCGCTAAATTTTTAGTTTTCGTCAAATTTTACATTTTTTGAAAACTGATGATTGCAAAACAACTGAATTATTGCAAAATGAATTTTAAAACACTTTTTCCATGCAAATGTTGAAACTATGGCTTGTTATAAAAATTTCACAGAACTACATGAGCAACTCTCTACGAATTCGGCCGATTTCGACCATTTTTATTTTTTGTATTTTTTTATTTGACTCAAACTTTGTGGAGGCCTTCCCTATGACCAAATAAGCTATTTTGTGTCATTGGTTCACCCATACAAGATTCCATACAATTTTGGCAGCTGTCCATACAAAAATGATATGTAAATATTCAAACAGCTGTAACTTTTGAGTGAATTTTCTGATCAATTTGGTGTCTTCGGCAAAGTTGTAGGTATTGTTGAGGACTTTTAAGAAAAAAAATATGTACACGGAAAAAAAAATTGCAGATTTTTTTATCAACATTTTTTTTCACTAAAACTCAATTTCCCAAAATACGTATTTTTTGATTTTCGAGATTTTTTGATATGTTTAGGGGACAAAAATCCGCAACTTTTGAGCAATAGAGAAACATGGTTAAAAAATCTGCCGCCGATTTATGAATTTTTGAAAAAAAAGTGATTTTTGGAAAAAACGAAGTTTCATGCAAAAACAAGTTTGACCTTACTTTTTAATGCAAAATTAAATTTGTAATCGAAAAGTACTTCACAGATTATTTGATAAAGGGCTCCGTTTTCAAGATATAGCCACCGAAAGTTTGATTTAAGCGAAATATTTGCAGTTTTTCAATTGAGGAGCGGCCGTGGCTGACTGGTTACGGTGTTTGCTTTGTAAGCGAATGATCCTGGGTTTGATTCCCATCTGCTCCCAACGAGAAAGTATAGGAAATATAAATCTTGAAATTCTGAACATGAACGAAAAATCAAAGTCGCTCGAGGCGGGGTTCAATCCCCCGTCCTTTGGATTGGTAAGTAAAAATGCTAACCACTATGCCTTTGCGACTTAGTGAGCTATAACTGAAATTAGGAATACTGTTACTATCAACTATATACGCGCTGGGTCCTTGTCCATTTGACAAGGGTTCGGAAGTTCTAAATAACGTTTGAATCCTATTGGTCCAAACGTTCTTCAGGGCGGGGCTTGTCGATAAAGCTGAAGTACCTCGCGCTCGGCTAGCCAGCGAAGAAATGGGTCACCGAAGCTCGGCAGAGCTAACACCTTCCAAATGCCTATGCGAATTATTTGCATGTATAGAATGTAGATCTAAAAATACATGGAAACAACTCAATTTGTAAGAAGCGACCGCGTGGTCCCGTTTGGTTGGTTGCATACACACACATACACACACATACACATATTTGCAGTTTTTCAATTTTTAAAAATAGTGACCATGAGTGACCATTTCTAAAAATATTTTTTTTGAAAAGTTCAGAAAATTTGCTATAAAATTATCTAAGAGACATTGAAGATTGGACCTCGGGTTGCTGAGATAGAGCCGCTTTAAGAAAAAGAAACACGAAAATTGAAGTTTTCTAAATCTCACCAAAACAACCCACCTTTTTCTTATGACGATATCTCACTAATTAATGGTCCGATTTTCAATGTTAATATATGAAACATTCGTGAAATTTTCCGATCTTTTCGAAAAAAATATTTTGAATTTTTTTAAATCAAGACTAACATTTTAAAAGGGCCAAATATTGAATATTATGAAATGGTCACTTATGGTTACTATTTTTAAAAATTGAAAAACTGCAAATATTTCGCTAAAATCAAACTTTCGGTGGCTATATCTTGAAAACGGAGCCCTTTATCAAAAAATTTGTAAAGTATTTTTCGATTGCAAATTCAATTTTGCATTAAAAAATAATGTCAAACTTATTTTTGCATAAAACTTCGATTTTTTCAAAAATTCATAACTCGGCGGCAGATTTTTCGACCATGTTTCTCTATTGCTCAAAAGTTGCGGATTTTTGTCCCCTAAAACATATCAAAAAATCTCTAAAGTCAAAAACTACGTATTTTGGGAAATTGAGTTTTAGTGAAAAAAAAAGTTGATAAAAAAATCTGCAAATTTTTTTTTCCGTGTACCTATTTTTTTTCTCAAAAGTCCTTAACTATACCTACAACTTTGCCGAAGACACCAAATTGATCAGAAAATTCACTCAAAAGTTACAGCTGTTTGAATATTTACGTACCATTTTTGTATGGACAGCTGCCAAAATTGTATGGAGACTTGTATGGGTGAACCAATGACACAAAATAGCATATTTGGTCAAAGGAAAGGCCCCCACAAAGTTTGAGCCAAATAAAAAATTACAAATAAAATCCATTTCCGGTTTTGGTAGAGAATTGCTCACATATTTTTGAAAAAAAAAATCAAAATTTCAGTTTTTCACAATATGGGTATAAAACAAACGGCATTTTTCATACATTTCAAATGTAATAAAGTTTGTTTTTTGAAAATGCTCAAAATTTTCTCAAAACTACATATTTTCGATGAAATGCTTAAATTTTCAGTTATTGCTATACATATGGGAAAAAAATAACTAAATCGAAAATACTTACTTTTGTGAAAATTTAGAGCATTTTCAAAAAAATGTGTCAATGTATGAAAAATCCTGATCATTTGATACCCATATTGCAATATGTACCAATTATTTGAGGTTTTTTTAAAAAAATGGCATTTTCAAAATACAAGAAAACAACATATTTACTGTATACCGAAAAAAACTAGCGATTTTTAATCAACTTTTTGTTGACAAATCTCAATTTCTCAAAATCCGTACTTTTTTATATTTGAGATTTTTTTATAGGATTAAGGAGACAACTATTGAACCATGGAGAAGTGTGGGCAAAATTGTTGCCACCGAGTTATGTAGCTTCATATTATAAATAATATTTTTTGTCCTTTTTTTATGTTAAATTAAATTTGCTATCAATAAGTATTTTACAGATTTTTTTTTGATAAAGTGCCACGTTTTCAAGATTTAGCCACCAAATGTTTGATTTCAGAGATTTTTCGTGATTTTTCAATTTCTGAAGATTTTTATTTTGAAATTTTCAAAAAAAATTGCTATAAAATTGTCTCAGAATCATTGAAGAACATTGAGAAATATTGAACATATGAATTAAAGTGAGTAATATTTTTTTTTACTAACAAGCGATTTTCCTCAAAATCTTGAAAGAAATGTGATTATGTTGTACTAAAGGTTGTTGTTTTAAAATGAATTTCTTTGCAATGGCGCTTACGTCACATAGTCAAATCAATGAAAACTATGTCTTTTGCTTGTAAGTTACTGTTATGAAACAAAAAAATGCTGAAAGTAGCTGAAACAGTGACGTTAGTGACAAAATTAGGTTTTCATATTGAATTTTGAAAAATCAATTTTTTTTTTCTAAAAGGGCTATATGGGTCTCGTGGCGCAGGGGTAGCGGCTTCGGCTGCCGATCCCGATGATGCTATGAGACGCGGGTTCGATTCCCGCCTTATCCACTGAGCTTCTATCGGATGGTGAAGTAAAACGTCGGTCCCGGTTTCTCCTGTCTCGTCAGAGGCGCTGGAGCAGAAATCCCACGTTAGAGGAAGGCCATGCCCCGGGGGGCGTAGTGCCAATAGTTTCGTTTTTTTTTTCGCTATATCTTAACAATGAAGAAAATTGAAAACTAAATGTTAAAAAAGCAAAACTGATCAGAAAGATGGATTTTTCAAAGGATTTTTGAGAGAAATTCGTAAAAATTTCAGACAAAAAAAAACATTATTCCAAAATTAACATGCTGCCAATAAAAAATGACGACTTCCTGAATCAATATGTATACAGAATATTATTGGAAGGACTCTTACTAACTATGATTAAACGTGAAATACGAGGCAATCTGAATGCATCTTTCAAGGTTTTAGAATAAAATATGAAATTTTTCTTATGAAACAGACCATTTTTCAGTAAAATTTTTGGTTGTATGAAAAAAAATTCCTGAAGTAAAAACCAGCTTCTGAAGATTAACTAACTCCCATTGAAAGTGTGTGTGTGTTTTTTTTAAAGAATAAGGTATACCTTAGCTAGTTTTTTTTATTGTGATATTTTTTAATTTGCCACCTGAAATTTCACACCTTTTGAACGTATCTGCAAAGATTACAAAAAGTCAAGGCCACCATCAAGTTGCAGCCCCTAACCGGATGAGTTATTTTCAGCAAGGCGTTATAATAAAACAAGTTAATCCCGGGATCGGCCCAGCCTAATGAAATAAAAGTTTATTTTTGCCTGCCCTGTCCAGAGGCTTCTCGTCCATTCGCAAGTCACAAATTGATTGCCTAATCTTCGCCGTGGTGCCAGTTAGCGATCCCTGGGGAGAGCATCCCGTCGTGGTGAAGACCACAGACCAAAACAGACAGCCTAATCCAGGCTGGTTTGATCCTTGTATACCTTGTATATAGTAATAACGATGGGAAAATGTTACCCAGTGACCAACATGTCACATGAATTATGACGGCGTGTCGTCGGTTCAGCACACCTTAAGGTCCAAGTCCACGTGCGCTGGCGACCACAGGATAGGTGTTGTGTAGGTTCGGAAAATTAATTACTTTACTGGCTAGTTTGGCACGTGGGAAACGTTCTAGAAGGAATGAACAAAGTGTTCAAGAAGCTAATGAAATTAGTTAGTTCACTTAGAAGTGTTTGAGGTTTTTCGCATCTGATAAAAAGATTAATTATCTAATTAACTTAAAATGTTAATTTTATGCAATCTTATATTGAGAAAAAAACAACCAGTGAAGTTTCTTGCCATGCGACCAAACATGATAAGCACTGTGTAAAATAACAGTCTACAAACAATGTGTTCTCAGGATTTCGTGTTGCAAAACAGAGAAAATTTTCCATTATGATTTTTTTCACCAGTCAGCGAACAAATTATTGCTGCATTTTTGCTAGGTTTCTTTTCACCAACAAAGGTGAACTGTTTTCAACAGAGTGCAATATGAGAAAAAATACGAAAGAAAATAGGAAACCATAAGTTCGCCCTTGCTGGACAAAGCGATAAACTAAAGTTAACAAGTGTTGTGCTGGCTTTTTTCTGCTTGCTGAGGAAGTTTGAACAATTCAGCAGCATAGTAAAAAAAAGTTAAAGTTGAAGAAACCATTCTTTGCCTGGTAATCATGAATGGTGGGCGAAAGTTTTTAATGAAGTAATCGAAAGAAGCTACAAAAAAACTGCAAAAAGACTCTTTTTCATTATTTGATTATCAATTTATTCCTCATTTTGTGTATCAAATTCTGATACACATTTTTCAATACAAAATTTTTCTGAACTATAAAAGAATTAAGTTATGTTTTGAACTTCCCGGATGAACTAGGATGATTTAGTTACCATATAGAATCTTTTAAAGAATATTTGAAACAAATGTAACTATTTGTTAAATCGTTGCAACTCTTACAGTTTTTTCATCCTGTATAATCTTCAACCATAACAGAACTATTTATTCAAAAAAAAATTATGGAACAAAAAGAAAATATTATTTTTTTTACTATTTTGTTTATAAATTTGTAAAAATAATTAATGTTGGATTTAAAGTGCTCTGTAAAAAAGAAGCAAATTAAAAAATTATAAACTTTTTGGTAATCTAAAGGATTGTAATTATTAGTTTTATTGAATACACTTTACCATTGCAATGGCATTCGTGTAGTCTTTAGGATTGTGCCGATTGTCGAACGATCGCATTAAAAAAAATCTTATTGTTTTTATAAAACAAATTCGAAAAAAACTTGAATGGTCATTATTTTGGCATAATAGGTGAGCAGTTCTCTAGGATTTCGGTCATTCGATTTTTTTTGTATTTTTTAATCCGACTGAAACTTTTTTGGTGCCTTCGGTATGCCCAAAAAAGCCATTTTGCATCATTAGTTTGTCCATATAATTTTCCATAAAAATTTGGCAGCTGGCCATACAGAAATGATGTATACAAATTCAAAAATCTTTATCTTTTGAAGGAATTTTTTGATTGGTTTGGTGTCTTCGACAAAGTTGTAGGTATGGATACGGACTACACTGGAAAAAAAATGATAAACGGTTAAATAAAATTTGGTGATTTTTTTATTTAACTTTTTATCACTAAAACTTGATTTGCAAAAAATACTATTTTTATTTTTTTTAATTTTTTGATATGTTTTAGAGGACATCAAATGCCAACTTTTCAGAAATTTCCAGGTTGTGCAAAAAATCTTTGAGCGAGTTATGATACTGATTTTTTTCAAAAAATCGAAAAATTGGTCGCAAAAAATTTTCAACTCCATTTTTCGATGTTAAATCAAATTTGCAATCAAAAAGTACTTTTGTGAAATTTTGATAAAGTGCACCGTTTTCAAGTTAAATCTATTTTTAGGTGACTTTTTCGAAAATAGTCGCAGTTTTTCATTTTTTTTTAAATTGGTGCACATGTTTGCCCACTTTTGAAAAAAATATTTTTGAAAAGCTGAGAAAATTTTCTATATTTTGCTTTATTGAACTTTGTTGATACGACCCTTAGTTGCTGAGGTATTGCCATGCAAAGGTTTAAAATTTTTAATAATTTTTTTATGAAATACCTGAAAATCTAGAAAAAAAATTAATATTTCGAAATTTGGCATCTAGATTTTTTTCAAAACCACAAATGCGCCATTGGTTTCCTATATGACCTTTTGAAAAAGTAAGCTAGATATACTTGAAATACCAGAAATATAGTTTTGAAATATCTGTAGATTAAATACTTTAAGTTCTTGGCATACATGAAATACTTGATATACTGGATTTACATGATATACTTTGAATAATTGTATCATTGTAAATATTGTAGGAACATGAAGTAGTTGGAATATTCGAAATACCAGCAATACTTGAAATACTTAGAATACTTGGTTTGCTTGAAATCCTTGAATACTTGAAAAAAATAAAAATCTTGCAATATTTGAAACTCATGAAATACTAGAAGATCTCGGAATGCTCGGTACATCTGAAATACTTTGAATAATTGAATTTCTATCAATACTTGTAGTACTTGGAATTCTCGAAATATTGATAATTCATTAAATAATTGTAATATTTATTCAATTCAATTCAATTTATTTTATTAGCAAATAATCAATTAACAATTCCGTATTTCTTATAACCTAATAGAGTTTTGGAGTTCCTTTCAACTATGATTTGAACTATAATTCATTTTGATGTAATTGGATATTCTAACAAAGGATTTGGCAAGAGAAGGAAAAATTTAAAAAAAACCTTCTAGATTTACTAAGGAAAAGGATAGAAATAGAAAAGCTTATAACTAAATCACAGTATGTTTTGTCTGTTGACGTCGAAAAGCTTCACTGCACAAGGCAGCTTATCCGTTGTAGATGTACTTCATCATCAACTCACTGAGAGCTTGGAATTGTTCTGCCTTGTTTCGGCAGGCACGAAAGCGCGTGAGCATCTCTCCAGCAAGGACGAAAAACTCAGGAAGCGTGAAGAGGTCATCACCGGTAACATCAGCTTGTCCCGGGGGAGAACCGCCCCCAGAAGCGGCTACTCTAGCGTACGAACCTCCCCAACCAGGAGGGAACGCTGGGTTGGTCGATGGAACCGCTCCGCCGCCAGCTGCTGCAGCGTTCGAGCTCGAAGTCTTCGGAGGTTGGCGGGACGCTGGCGCTTTCTTCTTCTTGTCCTGCTCCTCGAGGTACTTTTTCCGCGCGGCGCAGCCACGGAAATTCGCCGTGTGGTTTCCACCACAGTTCGCGCACTTGACGCGCGCTTTGTGCTGCTGGGCGTTTTCCCCCAGCTGATCTTTCCACGGAAGATTGCACCTTTCGGTGAAGTGGGCCTCACCGCACTTTACGCACCGGAGTGGAAGATTGCAATTTCTGGAACCGTGTCCGAATTTTTGACAGCGGTGGCATTGCGCTGCGTCGGTCGGATTTTTCGTGTAGAATCGCCATGTCACGAAGAAGCCGTCCAGTGCTTTAATCCGCCGTAGATCCTGGATTTTGACGGACCCACGATCGAAGTACAGGAGGTACAAAGTGTACGTACCTGTCACTGTAGTCGATTTCGAGAGCACCTTTATCTCTCGAGGCTTTACCTTAACGCCCGTCAGGTGTTCTTCCAGGTCGGAGAACGGGCGGTCCGGATATCCCTGAAGGACGATCTTCACTGGGACCTTCTCTGCAGGGTCAAATGTGAAGAATTTGAAGTTTCGCAACTTCAACTTCTTCACCACCAAGTCGAAATGCAGCTTCTTGTGGGTAATCACTTGCACAGAAGTTTTGCTAATTTTGAGACAATATTGGAGTCCCTCAAGCAACTCGTCAACATCGTCAGCCAACGTATCCAAAACAAAAATTGGAGGTGGTCGTCGTTCCTTCGGAGAGTTACCTTTTTCTGCTTTCTTGCTTGCGCGCAAGTTCATCATCGTCATCGTCGTCGCTAGCACTGCTGCTGTCACTGGCGGTGTTGTTTTCTTCTCCACTCAGCATCTCAAATTCGTTGCTGGTGGGAACGTTGGAAGTGGTTGTTGTCGTAGTGCTGGTGGACTGCTGCTGCTGCTGCTGCTGGCCGGAAGTGCTTCCGGATGCCCGGGTCGATTGTCTCGTCCGTACTGGGGACTCACGTGGACGGTATGACACGTGTAAAAACGATGGATCGGTGACGTCACTGGGCACGCTCCCGTGCGCGATGGCGGTCGATGCGGCGTTGGTGTGTTTACCTTTCTGCACTCTGCCGGTAAATGAGCTTCGCGGGTTTTTCGAGGCCGCACTCGAACTGCCACGGCCACGGCCGGCCCTTGGCATGCTGGAGCAGCAAACTCGCGGGTAAGCACTGTTAATTACGGCGAAAAAATCGAAAAGTTTGAGGAGCTCCGAACAGTTCACTGTTGCTGGCTGGTGTTGCCAGTCCCGATGAATTGTAATATTTAAAGAACTTGAAATGCTTGAAATCTATGAATAAAATAAATTCTGTAAATAATTGATGTTTTGGAAATAATTGAAATTCTAGAAATACTTGAAATACATGATAAACAAGAAAAACTTAAAAATTTTGAATTCATATATGAAAAAGTTGCAGTTCTTGAATTCTTTGAATACTTGAATTACCAGAAAAACCGCTATCAGGGGTGACATTGGGTCTGGGGTGAGATTGGGTCATCCAAAAATGCTGAAATTTGTATTACCCAATCTTATCCCCCAAACCCAATGTCTTCCCTGATGACGGCAGATGAAAGTCTGTAAAAACTTGAAATACTTGAGATATTTGAAATACTTGAATCACTTGAAATACTTCAATTACTCAAATACTCGAAATATTTGCAATACATTCTCTAGTACTTGAATTACTCGAAATACTTGGAATTTTATGTTCGAAATATTTGCAATACATTCTTCAATATTTTAATTACTTGAAATACTTGAAATACTTGAAACGCTTGAAATAATAGTTTAAATACTTGAAATACTTGAAATATTTCAATTACTTTTTTTAATACCTGAAATCAAGGGTCCTGATTTTTTATTCAATGAACAGAAACCACTCACTCATCGCCTATCCATTCGTCGCCTATTCCAACCCGCTAGCATTCATGAGCGAATGAGTCTCGCAAGCAGCCAGCGAGTGGCCCGAACTGTTCACTCAGCGAACAAATACATCGTGAAAATATTTGCCTACTCCGTCGCTCGACGACACTCACACACTGAAATGCTCAGCGAAGAGCCACTCTCACAAAATGCCAGCGCGGCAGTCTTTTTGTCTTCACGCCCTCAGTTTGCCATCAATTTGATTTTTTTCTTGGTGGAAGTTTCTTTGAATGGTGTCTATAACGTTATGAAATCAAAATAAACGCACAATTTAATTGATAACATTGATTTTAGGCAACCCAAATCAATGAGTATAACGCAGCGCATCAGAGAAAAAATGTTTTCAGTTCAGAGTGATCGGAGACGATTGGCCTGTCTGAACCGTTCGGAGACTGAGCCGATCAGAGTGAGAGAAGAGTAGAAAAGAGAGTGTTCGGGAGCGAATGGTGATAGAGTGACAAACGGTAGGAATTCATCAGGGCAGTATCGCGTCGCCTGCTATTTGTGCTCGCGAATGGAGTGGTTGATTTTGAGCAATCAGGACCCTTGCCTGAAATACTTGAATTACTTGAAATACTTGAAATACTTGAAATACTTGAAATACTTGAAATACTTGAAATACATTCCCTAATATTTTAATTACCTGAAATTTTTGAAGTGAAATATTCTCAATACATTCTCTAATACTTGAATTACTTAAAATACTTGAAATACTTGAAATAATTGAAACACTTGAAATACTTGAAATACTTAAATACTTGAAATACTTGAAATTCTTGAAATTCAAAAAATCAGTATTGATTCAAAAAAAATTCAACTCGGTCAAAGATTTTTGCCCGCTCTGGAATTTCTGAAAAGCTGGCAAACATATTAAAAAAATAATTAAAAATTGTGTTTTTTTTGCAAATCAAGTTTTAGTAATAAAAAGTGACATTAATAAAAACCATCAATTTTTACCGCGTATGATTTTTTTTCAGTGTAGTTCTTACCCGGTCGGAAATGGCGGACACAATTCTGGCGTTCGTCTGGGGGCTTGCGCCAGCCATCTGGCAGAATTTCCCCCAGATTTACCCCAGATTTCTGCCATGATTTCTGGCGAATATGACACAAACCGGTCGTGCACGGTTCAACCGATTGAACCGGTTGATTTTTGTGCCAGATAGCTGGCAGAACTATCGCCCGATTTTCGCCAGATTCATCTGGCGTTACGCAAAACTTGTCTAGGATAAGTGTGCCAAGTGTGTCTGAACTGCAAGACAAACGTCCGCCAGCGCCAGACACTCAAATTTACCAGATTATTTTCCGAGTGGGTATCCATGCCTACAACTTTGCTGAAGACACCAAATCGTTCAAAAAAATCCTTCAAAAGATACAGATTTTTGAATTTTCATACATCATTTTTGTATGAACAGCTGCCAAAATTGTATGGAAAATTATATGGACAAACTTATGATGCAAAATAGCTTTTTGGGCATACCGAAGGCACCAAAAAAGTTTTAGCCGAATTAAAAAATACAAAAAAATAAAATTGAAAAAAAAAACGATTTTGTTGAGAACTGCTGTATAAATGCTTAATTCGAGCTTCCTTAAAATAGCTTGTACTATTTTTAGAATATTAATAATCATTAAAAACAGCATTAGAAAACTGTGAAAGTTAAATCTCTGCAATTTATATTCTTACCATTTCTCGGAACAAAGACCTTCATTGAATTTTGAACTTTCCCGAAAACACCGTATTTTTTAAAATTTTGCTAAAAAGTGATTAGCCCTTTTTCGCTCCAGTTTGTTGTATTTGAAAAATCTAGAATAGAATCCAGTGCAGGAAGTTATGTCACACATGACCAATACGACAAAGACCTTGTCATAATTCTTGTAAATAAAATGTAAAATGTAAACAAAATGATTTGGCATTGAAAATTGTAAATACGAAAAATAATACATACAGAAATAATTACACAAAACACAAAAAATCATCCTCACCTTGACTGATTGAAGAAGTTCCAGCAGTCCCCAGCATAGCATCACGTCATCACCATTACAACATTCCGCAACCAGATTCGTTCATTCAGCAAGTGCTCCCAAGGCTTCAAGTGGAGCATCTCACCACTATTTTACTCCGTTGGTCGGGGAAAATAACCCATTTCCCATCATATTGCACGTTCCCGGGCGTTGAATGCCTGCACGATGCTCACATGAATTTTCCTGCCTGAATCTTTTTGAGGGGTTTGAGCAGTTGTTTTAAACTAGGTCGGTTGACTGAAGTTGACGTTGCTTTTAGGTCAGATTCGAGTGCAGTTACCTTAAATGCAAACTAACCTAAACTTTGTTATACGACTGCTTCCAGAGGCCCTGCAAGCCCTGGTCGAATCCGGGGCTCAAGCCATGTAATTTAAATGCTCTGACCTTCACACAGTGCCCAGAACATATCAGAATGTGTGTGTGTTGTGAGTGAGTGTGTGTGTGTATGTGTTTGCCCAAGGATAATCGTAATGAAATCATGTCTTGCGAATAAATCACTTCCCAATGGGATGCTGGAGCGAACCCCAAACAGAACTAGCTGACAGGCATTGGAAGGCCGGTGCGTTTCGTCGTTTGCGTATGTAGTTGTAACCTTGTACGTGTGGTTATGGGTTTCGTTTCGGGTGAACCTAATGAAACCTGGAGTTGGAAGTTGAAACTGAGACGTTGAGTGTAAACATCGTGATTTCTTAAAAATCTGTCAAATTTTCTTTTTTAATTTGGGCTCGAAAATCATTTTAACTTGAAATGTGTACAAAAACTGCCAAATTACCCCGAGCTCTCCTGCCAGCAAGACCCAGCAATATGGGCTCATCCTCTTGTTGTCGTAAGTTCCTGTCTACCGTCGTGCTATACCGTGAGCGCTGGCATGTCCATAAATCCTTCTTTCTTCGCCATGCAACTCTGGTGGTGTTGCTTTGGTACTTTCGTAGGTTGTGGTGGACGAGTTGTTGGTAGGAAATTTCTGTAATGTATCCATAACGAGACCGAGGAAAGATATTCATAACAGTGAAGAAATCTTGTGCATGAAGTTATTCAAATTATAAATTAATAAATTCTTTAACATTTTTCTTGAAGAGACTCAAAAATTGCATAAATCACAGATTATCTGGGGAAAATCCCACTTTAATTTTTGAAGTCGGAACGCCAGCTTCTGTCGAAACATCACCCTAACTCTACATTAACCACTTTCCGTTTCCCAGCTCCCAAATCCAAGAATTTCAGTCTAAATTCCAGTTGAGGTTGCTTACCGTACAAAAATGAAAACAACCTGAATTTGAGCTGCCAACTTTGGGCTACCAAGTTGGACTCTACCGTTTCATTTCAAGTGGCCGGTACAACAACACGAGGTACTCGGCGTGGCAGAAATGTGTTCTATTTAGGGAATTTTCCTTCCTCCCCCCTCCCCCCTCGCATCGTTCACCTCCGGGTCAGCTGGGTCTATTGGGGACACTGACTGCCCCATCAGTTGGCCGAAATAACTCTTCCGCGAAGCTACACAGCTCTCTAGACGGAGCGAGAGCACGCAATCGCCACGCTTCCAGACGCAAACCCGCAAAAGGTCAACGAGTTGAAGAGGCGGCTTGTTCAACATTTGTCACTTGACTCGGTACTGCAAGAAATGTGGTTTGTCAAAATTTGAGCAATTTTTGGAAAGAGTTTCAATGTGAAAAAATGAAATTCAATTCAATTCAAGATCATTTTGGAATGAAGAAAGACAAACTGTAGTTTATGCAACAGTTACAAAAATAAGATTGCTTAAGCGCGAGTTGTCTGAGATTTACTGAGTTAGATAAATTTAACTTAAGATGTAAAATTCAAGCCTGAAACAAGTTTAATGCAGCTTTCTTTTTGTAATTCCGTAAAACATTCTTTACAATTGTATTTCCCTGTGAAGCTTCCGTGTCCAACTGGAATATTAAACTTTTCAGCACTCAAATGGATGCTGTAATGTACTTTTCAGTACTGTTATCATTGACAATGAAAAGTTGGCCGCTTCTTCATTCGAAAATAACAGAAAAAAAACTAAGTTTCACATCGAAATTGCAGAAATCTAAATTTAATCGAAATTGCAGAAATCTAAATTTAAAATTCTGACTTTGAATTTTTCTACGAAATTACACATAAATTGTTCTGATTACTTTAAAAAAAAAAACCTCTACTTGTAATTCTGTTTACCCGAGCAGAAAATTATCTTTTTTGAATTGAAAAACTTTTATTTTATAATTTTAATTATAATACAAATTCATTAGAATCAAAATAATACATGAAAATATAGTTAATAAATGCCTCTTAACGATTTTTAAGCAGAACCTTTTTTTACACAAACAATAATCTTTTTAAAATATTTTTTTACTAATTTGAGACATTGTTAAAATCTGTTTCAACAACAATTATATTTAACAAACTAATTTGATGTGCGAAAAATTCTCCGCCAACTCACACAGCAGTTGCCCCGTCCCCCCTTCGATTTGCATGAAACATTGTCCTAATGTGTAACTTTTGTCCCTGATCACGAATCCGAGTTCCGTTGTTTGATATCTCGTGACGGAGGGGCGGTACGATCACTTTCATTTTTGAACATGCGAAAAAAGAGGTGTTTTTTTAAATAATTTGCAGCCAGAAACGGTGATGAGATAGAAATTTGGTGTCAAAGGGACTTTTATGTATAACTGGGCGCCCAACACTTAAAAAGCATTAAAAACTCTGCCCTTTTCCGTTACTCAACTGTGAAATTTTTTGGAACATGTCATTTTTAGTAAAATTTTATATACTTTTTGAATCCACATTAACCCAGAAGGGTTATTTTTTATTTAAGAATAAAATTTCTCACAAAAAAATGAGTATTTCAGAACTATTCATCGTAAAATCGTAAATTGTCTGCTCTTTGTAGAATATTGTTACGCTCTAAAAACTAACCCTGCAAAGTTAAAAAAACACGAAATTTTAAAATGAAAAGTTTCGATCTTCTAAACTTAATTCTTTTAAAGGGTTGTTCAGGGAACATCTTCTGATGACTTAGTTGAAAAAATCTCGTTCCTATAACAAATCCTGTCGGCAGCTGCCTGAAACCAAAAATTTCTTCTCGAAAATATTTTTTTTTATATATATTTTTGTAGGAATTGCTCGAAAAGTACTCGATGTCACTCCCTCTAAGAGGTGGGATAAAGTTCATCAAATTCCACCGTATTTTATCTAAGAACAATTCCACGTTAAAAAAATTTCGATGTTATTTGAATTGTTCATGTTATCAAGAAACTACGAGGAGGTCGTTTTTGACCCAAAGTCACCTTGACTGTTAACAATTTTAAAAGTAAATTTGAATTTTATCGTAAGAATAATAATTTATAAACGTTAAAATTACACTTAACTAGCTTAACAAATAAGCGTTCATTTTTTTAACGTTAAAAGAAACCTAGCCTTAATGATCGATTTGACATCTAAAATCAATTAGCCGACTTTAAGGCTAAAATTGAAAAAAAACACATCAACTTTCAAAGTTTTGGTTTTGAAATAAACCATTTTCAACGTAACCATTTTTCAAAACTTTATTGAATTTCAAAAAACGGACATGAATAAAGTGTGATCCTGCTCAGTAAATATTTCAAACATATAAAAATATTTACAAGTCTCGATTATCCGAAGTTTTGATTATCCGAAGTTGGATTATCCGACCAATTTTTTTCCTGCTATCAAAATCTTAAAATCTACGACCCCATTTTAGTCCAAATTGAATATTCGATTGACTTTTAAATTAAAAAATGCATTTTTTCTCAATATGATTTAACCGCCATTTTGAATTTTTAAAATTTTAAATCATGTTAGAGTAGATTATGTTTCATTATCCGAAGTAATTTTTTCAGGGACTTTCGGATAATCGAGTCTTTACTGTGCATTGATGTTCTATCAATGTCGGCCCTGATTTATGACATTTTTTTTATTTGTTCCCGATTTTTAGGATCAAAACTTTGAGATTTTTGCAGAGAAATTGTAAACATTAAAGAAGTCGATATATTCAATAAATTCAACGATTATTTCAAAATTAGTAACTATGTTTTGTCAGCTTCAATTTTTTTTCAACATGACGCTTCGATATTTTTGTTGTTTACATACACAATGAGCATGTTGAGTGCCAAGTAATAAATTGATATATTAGAGGATGCATTGTTGGTATAGTTAAACTGTCAATTTAACAAATGTTTTAGAACAGTTTCCCTTTTTTGAAGTGCTGTGAAGTGAATCTTTTACTTTTTCGATTTAAAAAATGTAATTCTATTTTTTTCATAGAATTTTGTTATGGACCTCTTCGCTTTTTTCTTTTAAAAAAATAGATCAAAATAAAGAAAATTGTACTTTTTCAATCTTTTTAATTTTTTTTCAAATTGAGGTTTATTTAATTTGTGAGAATTATTGGAAAATATTTTTAACACTCAAAAAAAAATTACAAATTCTTTAAGATTTTTGTTCAAAAGTTATAAAAATTCTAAATTATAAAAAATGGTTATTTCAGAATTATTGAGGGCTTTTCGTATTATTAGAAGCTGAAATAAAAATATACAACAATTTTCGAGTTTTTGTAACATTTAGAATATTTATATTTTATTTTAAAGGGACCATCCATAAACCACGTATACAAATTTTGTGGAAATCTGGACGCACCTCCCCCCCCACCCGTCCCCCGTGGACAATCGCCAACAGACACCCCCCTCCCCCTTTAGGTATCCACGTTGTTTATGGATGGTCCCTAATATGGAAAATATGGAAAAACATGACATAACTACACAGCAAAAAATTAGATGGTAAAATCGTATGCAAAAGCATGCACATCACCTTCGTGAAAATAAACACTTAGTATTACACACTGCATGTACAATTTTTGCAAGTACAAAAAAAAAGTTGCAACCGACGGGATTCAAACCCAGCACCAACAGTGAGGACTGGCGCCTTAGCCCGCTCGGCCATCAGACCGATTATAAGTTGTATGGATAAACGCATATATGAACTTGACATTTCGGTCAAGTAGGTTTCCCATACTGATGAGCTACATATTTTAGGGTGTAAAATCACATAAAATTGCGTAAAATAATGCTATATTTATTTTACACTCAGGCCTTTTACACGCAGCTGGATTACTACTTTTTTAGCTGTGTATTTTTTCAGATTTCACATCTTTTTTATCTTTGAAAAACTCTTTTAACGATATTTTTCAGAATTGCTAAAGTGGATGCATTCTAAAACTTAAAAAAATCATTTCCATAATTAGAAAACTAGGATCATTATCTTCTAAAACTAGCTAGGATAAGAAACTTAAAAAATAAACCATACCGCTAAGTTAAAGCGCGTCCAATTTCCCGTCCCGGGAAGAAAATTCCCTGGAACTCCTGGGATTCCTGAAAAAAATATTAAGTTAGTATGAAAATTGTATAAATATCTTTAAATGTGTCAAAGAGGGTTGTCCTTCAAGAATTGTTTAAGAAACAACAGTTTAAAGTTGAAAATTTATAGTACACATTTTGTGTTTTTAAGCAACTCCTTCATGTATACAAATATTTTTTTTTTTGTAATTGTCTGATCTACAACTTTGTAGAACATTATTACACTCTAAAAAATAACCCTGCAAAGTTGGAAAAAACACGAAACTTTAAAATGAAAAAAATTGTTCTAAATGAGAAAATGACCCTTTTGGGTCAATGTAGATTCGAAAGTACATTAAATTTCCCTTAAAATGCAATGTTCCAAAATTTTTACAGTCGTGTAACGGAAAATGGGAGAATTAAAAAAAATAGTGTTTTTTTTTCGAAGCAAAAAAATTGAAAAGCATATCTTTTTCGCATGTTCAGAAATGCAAGGGGTCGTACCGCCCCTCCGTCACGAGATATCCAAAAACGAACCTCGGATTCGTGATCAAGGACAAAAGTTAACCCTTAGGACAAAGTTTCACGCAAATCGAAGAGGGGTCGTGGCAACTGCTGTGTGATTTGGCGGAGAATTCCCCAACTAATATTTGTAACAGAACTTATTCTATCCGTTCAATATCGTTTTCAACAAATGTCAAATATTTTCATTTTGCTATTTAATTATTTATTTTTAATTTTTAAAAACTATTCTTAATCCAACAAACCAGGACCATTTTGATCTAATGCAAGCTATGGACAATTTTTGGCAATCTCAGAGCCCCCCCAACCTTCCCTAAAGTGTCCACAAATCAAACCATTTTTTTAAATTGTATTGTGAAAACATTCGGAACTTTTTAAATTAACCTTAAACCACCACTTGATGAAAACTTCTTTTCATTCTTTTCACTTTCTTCTATCTTTTGAAACAAATCAGTACTATTCAAGAATAACGTTGCTGGAACTAGGCTATTTCATTCCTTCCAGAAACCATCTGAAACATAACCTCAATGCATCATGAACTCTCTCTCTCTCTCTCTCCGCCCAGCATTTCCGTTTCATTCTGGTTGTGGAGGTTCCGGTGGTCAACTCGTTTTCCCTGGGTGGGAATAAATGTTCCTGCTGTGCAGCCTACCGTCATCATCCTCCGGTGGAGCGTAGAAACCGGCCAGATTGCAGCAGCAGCGGTTGCATAAATTCGGGCGCGCGCGTAAATCTGGCCAGAAGATGACGTCATTTTGGAAGCATTTTGGAGCAACAGTCACGTCATCGGCACTACTTTTTGCTTGGAGAGTGAAATAAGTTTTGCTTCCGGTTGCATCCGGGAGGAGAAAGTTAAGGTCTTTTTTTGGGGCACCAACTCAGCAGGAGGGGGTCAGCCAGAAGTCAGTGGCAGACTGAAAATTTAGAGTAGAACACAGCACTGCACTTTTGGAACGCACACCATGAAGCGAATGCAAGAAAAGTGAACGGTGAAGGTCAGTTGCGAAACTTACCACAAACAGTTTTCACGCAGCAAATTGTTGCAATTTGTAGCGATGTGACTGGTCGGGCTGTCAACGACGACGGTGGTGTGTTTGGTGATCAAAAGTTCAAGGTGAAACGGGGAGGATGCTGTGTCAACATGTTCGTTTGGTTTAAGAGATTGTCTCACGGTGTTTAAAATCAATGAGATTTCAATTCACAATGAAATATTTGATTTTTTTAACGATTCGGTGTTTAATCAGCAATTAACCTAACTTAAATTGGTTGAAATTGGTTTAGTGCCTTCCGTATATAAAAAAAAAACATTTTGCATCATCAGTTTATCAATTAATTTTCCATAAAAATTAGGCTGCTTTCCATACGAAAATGGTATGCGAAAATTCTAAAATCTTTATCATTTGAAGCAATTTTTTGATCCACTTGGCGTTTTTGGCAAAAATAGGTACAACGAAAAAACTTGATACATGGAAAAAATAATATCTAATTTCCAAATTGATTTAAAAAAAAAAATGTGTGTTTTTGGGAACGGAACATCTTTCCAGAAAATTCAAGAAGGGCAAATATTATGAAAAGTCAATAAAAGATTTATTAATTTTATTAAAATCTATATTAAAGTCATTAAATTATTCAAACAAAACGTAAAATTTGTTTAAGAAAATACATAAGTAACATTTTGATGAAGGGCATCGTTTTCAAATAATATTTTAAAATTTAAGGTACTTATTTTTAAAAAATCGAAGTTCGAATGTTCGAAATCGAATGATAAAAAAAGAAAAATGAGATTTTCTCAGTGTTGCCCAATTAGCCCTCGTGTTTTGATCGCCGATATCTTGGGAACTAATGGTCCGATTCAAAGCTGAAAAAATAAAAAATTCTGCTCTTTTCAATTTTTTTTCAAACATTTCAAACTAGGAATTAAAGATATAAAATATTTAAGAATGGCTTTAAACACTTAATTATATTTCAAATTTGTCAGCTGGATTTGCAAATTAAGAAATATTTTTTATTGAAAATAGCTTTTGCACAATCACAATTTTTTTATCAAAGAAAATCGAACCATTTGTTCCGGAGATATAGGTTATCAAAAAACGGGAAATAATTGGACAACATTGAGAAAATGTCAAAATTCCTATTTTTTTCTGTGTCCTTATCCCAGCAACCAAATGGCGTGTCAACAAATTCCAAAAACAAAAAAAAGGATTTCTCAGCCCTTTGAAAAATATTGTTTTCAAAATAAATAAAAACTTTATCATTATTTCAGACAATATAAATTAAGCTTAAAAAATGTCCACCTTTTCTTAGAATATTTGAAAAATCCTTTTTTTACTAAACTCGGTCAAAGATGTAATTCCCTTTCTGTAATTTTCTGAAAAATTGGCAATTTTAATCCCCCAAAACATATTAAAAAAAATATTGTTTTTGAAATTCCGTCGTGAAACTACCGTAAACCGGGGTGACTTTGATAGGATTTCAATTTGTTTTTAGAATATTTTCCAACAGGTAAGGTTTTTCTCAAGATTATTATTTTTAAAACATGTACTGGGGTAAGCCACACAAAGTCCATGCACTATTTTGGAAAAAAAAGTTGTTTCAATAGTGTTTATAAAAAGAGTTGAGTTAAAAATTCTTAGTTTAAATTCCGGGGTGACTTTGATAGTCATAGTTTTTCTTGTTAAAATCATATTTAATATGTTCAAACTTTATTTGTACGTTAAATGTACCATCACTAAAGAAGCTGATATAGTTTTTAAGCAAAAAAAATCAATGTTTATATTTAGTTAACTAAGTGTATAAGCTTTTTAGCAAACTACATATAAATTTTAGGTAAAATTGTTAAAAAGTCGGAATTTACTTGAAATTTGTTAAAACTAGTTTTGTTTATAAAATTATCGATTTATATTGCATTGTATACTGAATCCGAAGCACGAATCACAAGTTTTCACATTTTGTATAAAATTTGTTCTACTGAAAATGCCTATAAATCTGAAGATTTTTTTAAATTGTTTTTCAAAAACACATTTTATTTGTTATTTACAAACTTATATAACCTTCTCCTAGTGGAAAATTTTCCAAAGAATCCGAAAATGCATTCCGCTTTCCGATTCAAAATCATGTTCATTGAGAAAATTATTACACTTTGAGAAGTTTAAAATAATGACTTTCATCAACATTTTCTTAAATATAGTAAACTAACTTTTAAAACTTTTCAAAATTTTATGAAAAGTTCTTTATGAGGTACTTTGAACACTTCTCTACCACGGTCAGTATGATTCTAAACAATTCCGTACGTATTTTAATTGTACTCTTCATTTTGCGGAAAAATTGCAAACCTATCAAAGTCAACCCAGCTATCAAAGTCACCCCGTTTTATGGTACTTACTTTTCCTGTCATTCTCAAACGACGAAACAGCCTACTTTTCTTTAGCAAAAATAACAGAATCGAAAAAGAACCCTTTTCAAAACAAATACTCAAAGTTTTACTTTTAAGCACTGAAAAGGATGCTGAAAAGTTTAACTTTTTATTACCCTTTTGAAAAGCAATAATTTTCAAATTTTCTTTTATTAAACTATTCATTGATTAAATATTAAAACATTTCATTTATAATTCTGTTCAAATGGTGTTACTCGGAATTGCAAAAAAAAATTATTGAACTCGTTGCAAATAATGATTTTTTCATCACTCGTCGTATTCATCCAACTCTGTGAACCTCGTTCGATAAATGTATGACTCGTGCTGAAAAAATCTTTTTTTTTGCAACTTGTTGCATAAACTACTATTTTGTGGAAATCAAATATTAGTTAAAAGGGATGTTTAATGTTTAATGTTTAATGTTTAATGTTTAATGTTTAATGTTTAATGTTTAATGTTTAATGTTTAATGTTTAATGTTTAATGTTTAATGTTTAATGTTTAATGTTTAATGTTTAATGTTTAATGTTTAATGTTTAATGTTTAATGTTTAATGTTTAATGTTTAATGTTTAATGTTTAATGTTTAATGTTTAATGTTTAATGTTTAATGTTTAATGTTTAATGTTTAATGTTTAATGTTTAATGTTTAATGTTTAATGTTTAATGTTTAATGTTTAATGTTTAATGTTTAATGTTTAATGTTTAATGTTTAATGTTTAATGTTTAATGTTTAATGTTTAATGTTTAATGTTTAATGTTTAATGTTTAATGTTTCATAAATGTGTACAGGATACAGCTATAAAAATGTGATATGGTTTCTTTTAAATCACACATTACATCTACTTATCCACTTTGCATCGCTTACGATTAACTTCGCCAGAGTTTCCTCTCGCAAGAAACTCGACATAATCCAACACACAAAAAAACTTTTCATAATAATAATCCCATAACTCTACTCCCAAGTTGCGATGCACAGCAGAAACGCCTCCATTGCAGTGCAGAGTGCAGTGCAGCATACTTTCCGGCGAACGACGACGAAGACGCGAAAGTCATAAATTATTCCGCCCGGGGAAGCTGGTTTTGGCCCCGGCTCAGTATGCTATTTCAACCTACGCCGCGTGCGTTTCTTGGAATCGTTGAGTTCGCTTGTTTGGTGCAAAAGTCCTTGCAGACAAGATGCAGCAGCCAGAGGCCATGCAACGCGCAACAGCCCACGCCTGATGTAAGAATAGTGTCTGTAAAGACGGGGAAATTTGAGCTTTCTAAGGATTATTTCACAGAGAAAGACTGGGGAAATGTAGCATGAAGTTTTTCTGGAAGGATTATGTATTCATTGTTTGACTAGTAGTAAAAAAGGGAATTTGGAAAAATAAATATTGCAATGAAATTACCTAAAAGACGTGTTGTTTCACGAATGTTGAAACTCTCACCAAGTAAACAGTGCAAATCAAATTAACGTCAGCATTCAGTTAGTGTCCAAATCCTGGCCTAAATTAGACCAACCAAAACAGTAAACATCTCGAATGGTTACATCAAAATCTAATTAGAACTCTATCAAAGGGCAACAAACAGATTTTCCCTGCTCTTTCTCTTCCAATGTCAACTTTTTTCGACCTCCCCCTTTATTTTTTCCGGGAACCATCACCAAAGTTGGTGGTATTTATTTTTGCACGCCTCGTTACTATCCATTGAATCGACAGGTGTGTTGGTGGGACTCGATCGAGAGCTGGTTTGTTTGTTTGAGGGGGGGAAAAACTGTTGATAAAAGACTGACTTTCATCTTCGTCATTAGCAGCTTTTACGAACTAAATGAAGGTGGGATGAACATTTCGAAAGGGTGTATTCTTTTGATTTTCTTTGTTTTGTATTTCAAATTCTCTCAACTTAAAAATTGACAACCGATTTTTATAAAAATTACACTCTTTTTAAACACAGCACTTGTAATTCTATTTTGAGAGAAAAAAAAACACAGAACTGTACAAAGCCCATCAAAAACTGTATGCACGATGGATGTGGGTGGAGTCAATGAAGAAAAAAAAAAGAATAAGGCAATTAATAGCTTTGGCACGTTGAGAATGACAGCTCTGAGCAATTGGATTATGACTAGAGAACTATTAAGGTGTGAAAGAAGGAATTTGGGTGAAAAAGTTTAAGATGTTTTATTTTCTCAGAGGATCGGTTGAAATTTGTTAAGCCATAAGCGTAGTTCTTCTAAAAACTTAAAGACAAAAACGACAAAAACGACAAAAATGACGAAAACGATGAAAACGACAAAAACGATGAAAACGAAAAAGACGATGAAAACGACAAAAACGATGAAAAAGACAAAAACGATGAAAAAGGCAAAAACGATGAAAACGACAAAAACGATGAAAACGACAAAAACGATGAAAACGACAAAAACGATGAAAACGACAAAAATGACAAAAACAACAAAAACGACAAAAACGACAAAAAACGACAAAAACTACAAAAACGACAAAAACGACAAATACGACAAAACCGACAAAACCGACAAAAACGACAAAAACGACGAAAATGACGAAAACGACAAAAACGCGAAAACGACGAAAACGACAAAAACGGTGAAAGCGACAATAACGACAAAAACGATGAAAACTTAAAAAACGATGAATACGACAAACACGACAAAAATGACGAAAACGATGAAAACGACGAAAAAGACAAAAACGATAAAAACTGAAAAAAACGATTAATACAAAAACGCGACAAAAACGCGAAAACGACGAAAACGACAAAAAACGGCGAAAGCGACAATAACGACAAAAACGACAAAAATGATGAAAACCAAAAAAAAAAACGATGAATACGACAAAAACGACAAAAATGCCGGAAACGATAAAAACGACAAAAATGACAAAAAACGACAAAAACTACAAAAACGATGAAAACGATGAAAACGATGAAAACGACAAAAACGACAAAAATGACGAAAACGATGAAAACGACAAAAACGATGAATACGAAAAAAATTACGAAAACGATGAAAACGACAAAAACGAAAAAAATGACGAAAACGATGAAAACAACAAAAACGATGAATACGACAAAAATGACGAAAACGACAAAAACGATGAAAACGACAAAAACAACAAAAACGACAAAAACTACATAAACTACAAAAACGACAAAAACGACAAAAACGACAAAAAAAAACAAAATCGACAAAATCGACAAAATCGACAAAAACGACAAAAACGACAAAAACGACAAAAACGGCAAAAACGACAAAAACGACAAAAACGACAAAACGATAAAAACTACAAAAACGACAAAAACGACAAAAACGACAAAAACCACAAAAACGACAAAACGACAAAAACGACAAAAATGACAAAAACGACAAAAACGACAAAAGCGACAAAAATGACAAAAATGACAAAAATGACAAAAATGACAAAAATGACAAAAATGACAAAAATGACAAAAATGACAAAAATGACAAAAATGACAAAAATGACAAAAATGACAAAAATGACAAAAATGACAAAAATGACAAAAATGACAAAAATGACAAAAATGACAAAAATGACAAAAATGACAAAATGACAAAAATGACAAAATGACAAAATGACAAAAATGACAAAAATGACAAAAATGACAAAAATGACAAAAATGACAAAATGACAAAAATGACAAAATGACAAAAATGACAAAAATGACAAAAATGACAAAAATGACAAAATGACAAAATGACAAAAATGACAAAAATGACAAAAATGACAAAAATGACAAAAAGACAAAAATGACAAAATGACAAAAATGACAAAAACGATAAAAATGACAAAATGACAAAAATGACAAAATGACAAAATGACAAAATGACAAAAATGACAAAATGACAAAAATGACAAAATGACAAAAATGACAAAATGACAAAAATGACAAAAATGACAAAAATGACAAAAATGACAAAAATGACAAAATGACAAAAATGACAAAATGACAAAAATGACAAAAATGACAAAAATGACAAAAATGACAAAATGACAAAAATGACAAAATGACAAAAATGACAAAATGACAAAAATGACAAAATGACAAAATGACAAAATGACAAAAATGACAAAAATGACAAAAATGACAAAAATGACAAAATGACAAAATGACAAAAATGACAAAAATGACAAAAATGACAAAATGACAAAATGACAAAAATGACAAAATGACAAAAATGACAAAATGACAAAATGACAAAATGACAAAAATGACAAAAATGACAAAATGAAAAAATGACAAAAATGACAAAATGACAAAAATGACAAAATGACAAAATGACAAAATGACAAAAATGACAAAAATGACAAAAATGACAAAAATGACAAAAATGACAAAAATGACAAAAATGACAAAAATGACAAAAATGACAAAAATGACAAAAATGACAAAAATGACAAAAATGACAAAAATGACAAAAATGACAAAAATGACAAAAACGACTAAAATGCGAAAACGACGAAAACGACAAAAACGGCGAAAACGACAATAACGACAACGTTATTGACGAAAACGACAAAATCGATGAAAACGAAAAAAAACGATGAATACGACAAAAACGAAAAAAATGACGAAAACGATGAAAACGACAAAAACGATGAAAACTATGCAAAAGACAAAAACGATGAAAACGACAAAAACGATGAAAACGACAAAAACAACAAAAACGACGAAACGAAAAAAAAAAACGACAAAACTAAAAAAAAAGAAAAAAAACTACAAAACAACAATAATGACAAAAATGACAAAAATGGCAAAAATGACAAAAATGACAAAAATGACAAAAATGACAAAAATGACAAAAAATGACAAAATTACAAAAATTACAAAAATTACAAAAATTACAAAAATTACAAATATTACAAAAATTACAAAAATTACAAAAATTACAAAAATTACAAAAATTACAAAAATTACAAAAATTACAAAAATTACAAAAATTACAAAAATTGCAAAAATGACAAAAATGACAAAAATTACAAAAAATGACAAAAATTACAAAAAATGACAAAAATGACAAAAAATGACAAAAATGACAAAAATGACAAAAATGACAAAAATGACAAAAATGACAAAAATGACAAAAATGACAAAAATGACAAAAACGACAAAAACGACAAAAACGATGAAAACGACAAAAACGACAAAAACGACAAAAATTAAGAAAACGACAAAAACGCGAAAACGACAAAAACGGCGAAAACGACAATAAAGACAATAACGACAAAAACGATGAAAACGATGAAAACCAAAAAAACGATGAATACGACAAAAACGACAAAAATTACGAAAACGATGAAAACGACAAAAACGATGAAAACGATGAAAACGACAAAAACGACAAAAAGTCAAGAGACTCAGGATTTTGTTCATTTGTTGAAATGAAAGAAGACCCCTCGCCCATGCCTCTTAGATTCACGGTTTTCAAAGTTCGACGTTGATTTGAACGCCTCCAACCGGACCAACGGGAAGGTGTTGTAGAACCCCAACTCAACTATTCCTATGGAAAAGGCTAGAAGAATCGCTGTCTGCTGACGTCACAACTTTTTTCACCTTTTTTTGGAGGGGTTAAGGGGTGGTGAGCTAGGTGGCTCTTCACTGGATGATCCTTTGGAGTGGAGTGGTGCTCATACGTCAGTCGGACGAGGCTGGGGCCACCTGGATCCCCCCCCCCCATTCTTCTACCGATGGATGCTAAATAAATTAATGACACTAATGGCATCGACTGCGAAAGGTGAATTCATTTTTGGCGGGTGGCCTCCTATTGTTTACTGTTTAGCTTTTGGCCATCGTCGTCCCACGTGTTGTGTCCTAGGCGAGAAAGAGAGATGGAGGTTAGGTTAAAAGCTCGGTGTGCACTTTTTGCGCTTTGGAGTGCGGCTAAGGCACTAAATCAAGCTATTTTAGGCACCAAAAATGGCTGGAAATATCCCGCAAAGTCGTAGGAGAAACGTCAGCAAAGTGATCTGCTACGGCGGAGGCTTCTGGGAAATGTAATTTCGGTTCGAAGAAGCGAAATCCACTGTGTGTATTTTGCAAACGTGCCCAAGAGTGGACAAACATCAGTCACTGATGAACAAATTGGATTACGCGCAACTTGAGAGTTGTACTAAGTGTTTTGTCTAAACGTGCAATGGGTTTGTTTTTATTTATTTCAAACATCAAGTTGAAGCAAACCATCATTACTAGCTGAATTAAATACCTCAGTGAATGGAAGTTAGCAACAGATCAAGTTCGTTTTTGCAGCTAATCGAAATGCGCCTGAATATATGCATAGTTAAGCAACCGAAAAGCTGGCTTCTTTTCGTGAAAGCCATTCCTGGTAGCGTTAAATTAATATTCCACGCCAGTTTTCATTTTCTCGGAAACCACCCCTGGAGAATTTCAGTTAGATTTTGTTGGTTTCAGATGGAATCAAATTTCCACCTTGAAAAAATATGAATTTTTAAAATGTTGTTTGAAAAGTTTTCCATAAGACATACCTATATTTTACAAAAGCTGATCTTCTTTAAAACGGATTTTAACACTACCTCTTCTGTGCAAATTTCCAACTTCCTCCTGTCATTTTGCCTTTCATGTTGTCTGTTTCACGAATTAACTTAAATTACCAACTCAAAAAATATCTCTGCTAAAACGTCACTAGACACAGTCTAGCGAGTTCAGGAAGACAGCTCCCCTCATCAACACGTGCCGACTTTCCATTCTACGAGTGGGGGAGGAAGTTTCGCTGCAAGTTGAGACTTTTGCGACTCGCATGTAATCGAATAATGCACACGAGAATAAACTTTTGAACCGCTGCCTTGCGTCGCGAGAAGTTACAAAAATAAAGCTGCTAAACGTGCTAGCCTTCCTCCACCTCCTCGATGCCATCTGAGGGGAAAATTGTCTCAAATTTCCATTTTTCGTTCCCCCGCACCAACACTCACACAGTATTATCATATTTTTTTATGAAGAGCTTATCCTTGACACGTGTGCTCACATGTGTGTTTTACAGGCTAATCATATTCCATATAACTTTTAATGCTTTTTCCTTCATGACCAAACGGAGTCATCTGCGTGATCATCGTGTGTCATGTTTCTGGTCCTAGAAAGTTAATCTTGAAAAGTTGTTATTTTATCAGATACAATGTAGGGGAACAGCATCTAATTCCAGCGTGCTTCTAATGGTGCCGTATCAGCACTTTGACATCCAATTACAGCTCATTAAATGCGTTTTCAACTGATAAACAACTCAATAAGAAGTGAGCAAGCAAGTTCCTATCAAGAGTTTGTTCGAAAAGCCATAAGAACAAACGTGACACAGAAAAGTGTCTGCTCTACAACTTTGAAGAACATTGTTACACTCTAAAAAAGAACCCTGCACAGTTAGGAAAAAATCACGAAATATTAAAATGAAAAAAATTGTTCTAAATGAAAAAAGGACCCTTCTGGGTCAATGTAGATTCGAAAAGTACATCAAATTTCACTTAAAATGACAAGTTCTAAAAAATTCTACGTTTTTTCAGAATTCTGAGTACGTCATCAAATCAGGCGTTCAATTTTACATAAACGTCCCTTTGACACCAAATTTCTATCTCATCACCGTTTCAGGCTGCAAATTATTGAAATACACCCTGTTTTCGCATGTTTAAAGGTGGTAGGGGTCGTACCGCCCCTCCGTCACGAGGTATCAGAAAAACGGACCTCGAATTCGTGATCAGGGACAACAGTTACCCCTTAAAACAAAGTTTCTCGCAAATCGAAGAGGGGTCGGAGAAACTGCAGTGTAAGTTGGCGGAGAATTACTCATATGTAATATTTTTGTTTCTTTTATTGATGATTTTTTTTTACAAAAGCTCGATTACCCAAAATATTTGATTTTTAGTAATGGTGGCCATGAGTGACCATTTCTGATATTTTTGGCTTCCTATCCGAGGAATGTCATATAAAATCACTTGAAAATTGGCCAAAAAATGTCACTGCGATTTCTCGGAAATGGCTGAACGGATTTGGACACTTCCGGTTGCATTCGATCCCTCTTAGCTTCCGATAAGTCGCTATTGAAAATCTTCCCCGTAGCCCTTTCCTGTCAAAAGATATTTACGAAAAACGATTTGCAAATCTAAAACCGAAAAACAAAAAACGATGAAATTTTTTCAAAATTGCTTCATTTTTGCATAACTAGGTAGTCTGGAATGTCCTCCATCCGTGGCTGAAACGGGACAAAAATCCATTGAAATTTGCCAAAGTTACAGCCACTTTAAGAAAACTGTTTGCATTCAGCCGCCTTCAAATCGACTAAAACGAGGCCAAAATTGACCAAAATTTTGGCATGTTGCCCATTTTTGGAAAGTTCTTTCAAAACCCAATCCCTCTGAGATACATATCTCGACAAATGATTAAGCTTAGTCGTTAATATCTGCGCTAAACTACTATTTTTGACGCGTGCTTCGAATGTCATAGATTTCAAATTCAAATAACCATATAAAATGAAGCCAAACAATGTAATGCGTATAATTTCGATTTCCCAAAAAAAAAAATCAGCGGCAATTTTTTCGACAATATTTTTTAATGGCTCAAAAGTTGTGAGCTTTGGTCCCCTAAAACATAGCAAAAAATCTCGAAACTCAAAAAAATACAGAATTTGTGAAAAAAAGTTTTTGAGAAAAAAAGATTTAAAAAAATGGCACTTTTCCGTGATTGCCAAAATTGTATGGAAACTTGTATGGGTGAACTAATGACACAAAATGCATTCTTTTGTAATAGGGAAAGCCCCCACAAAGTGTGAGCAAAATTAAAAAAAAAAAACAAATGAAATCCATTTCAGGCTTTGGTAGAAAATTTCTCTAACGAAAAGTTAAAATTTTCTGAATCGAGCAATTCTCTACGAAACAGGTATTTAAAAAAAAATATATTTTTTGTATTTTTTAATTCTACAACTATTTTTAAAAATGTACCTGATATTGGCCTTAACTTGAAAACGGTGTACTTTATCAAAATTTTACTACAGTACTTTTTGATTGCAAATACATAAAAAAATTAAGTTTTGCGACCAACACTACGAATTTTTGAAAAAAATCAGTATTGATTCAAAATTTCATAACCTGGTCAAATAATTTTTTGCACATTCTGTATATTTCTGAAAAAATGATATTTGATGTGTAAAACATATCAAAATAATAAAAAAATAAAAATAGGTTTTTTTTCAAATTAAGTTTCAGTGAAAAAAAAAATGAAATTTAAAATCAATAATTTTTTTATACTGAGTGTCATTTTTTTAAGTGTAGTCCTTATCCATATCTGAGCAATTCTCGCTGAAACCGTCCCACTAGATGCACATGTTCTCAAATCGTTACGGCAATGTTCTCATTCGATTCAGCGCACCAAAAAACCATTGAAACAACCTTCGAACCAATGAAAATGTCAGCCGTTAGCCACCTGTAAATAAAAACTTGTGTTGAACTATGGATTTTTTCGAAAAAATGCCCTAATTTGGAGAAATGATTTCTGCCAAAATACATTACCAAACATGAAAAAGTTATATATCGTTGGAAAGGTAATCGCGAGGGCTTTCTATCGCACTTTCAAAAACATTTCAAAAATTATTTTTTCAATGGTAATTTCAAGGGTTTTAGAAAAACTTACTCTTAATTTTGAATTTTGACCGTGTTCGCAACCATTTATCACTACGCAACCATTTTCATTCGAAAGATTGGAAGATTTTGCATAAAATCAACTTGAGAAAAGTAGTGTAATGAAATAGTTTTCGTATAGTTATTAACGGATGAAAGAAATTGGTAAAATTTCAGTTAAAAATAACCAAAACTCAGACTTCAGAAATGAGCCTAATTTACAGTCAAAACAAAGCAGGATTGTATTTGAGCCGAATGTACAGTCATCTGAGGCAAATCTGGACATATAGGATGAATAGGGACAGCTATTTCACCTATGTTTTCACTCATCAGATCATATTTTTAAATTGTTTATGCAAAAACATACATAAACAAACAAGTTTCTAAATTTTATGTACTCTGAAAACTATTGTCCTTACTTAGACTGTAGTCTCGATTCGCCACATTTCAGTGAAGTAATATATTATGTTTTGGGAATGTCTGCTTTATTTGTATAACCTCAATCGTACACAAAAAAGTGCAAAGTTGAAATCAATATTTTTTGATCAAGTTAAAATTTTGTGCGCAACATTAATACATTGAAAAAAGTTTTAACTGAAAACAGACTACACCTATTAATTCTACGTCTAATTATCTTTCTAGTGAGTTCTGACTCGACATTGTGCGGCTTGCGGTTTAAAGGATATCGCAATTTGTCAATGAAAGTTTTTAACATTGTTTGCAAAAAAGCGAAACTTTGGGGCCCAAGTAGCACACTTTGTTCGCCAAAAGATTTCCGAACTTGTTGTTGAACTCATTTACTATGTTTTCCCAACGTCCCTGAGAACTCTTGAACGCTGGAAAAAGCGCACGTTTTTCTGTTGTTGAACATCTCTTAACATGTTAGAAATGTGCGTGGCTTAATTAAGATTTACCAGCGCACTTCCTACTTGCATAGAGAACGTTTGTTGAACATGTCATAAGAACTCTTGACTATAAGATTCTGAATCGGGTTGGATAACGTCGTAAGAACCGTTTAACAACATTCTGCCTTTAAGATTCAGGAGAGAGTTAGGCAAACGTTTTTATAACCGTTCAAGAACATATCGTGGCAGACAAGAATGTCTTTTCATAAAATACGATCAAGGGTTCGCTCAAGTTTTTTTTTCTTAATTTAATCCAATCCTTTATGTGTGAGTAATGTCGCTTTACGATACTTTAACTACTAGTTTATGTAATTTATTAGTTTGGACAGGGATACGCCATTTATGAATGATAATAATATGAATGATGGATACTAAAAAAATATCAACCATAAAAAATCATTTTTCCTAATTATGCCTTAAGGGATTTTTTTTTTCAATTATGTTTGAGTGTTAATTAACATCGCTTGCTCTTATACTGCTGCTGGTTCCTGGGGCTGCATTTTCAGTTTTCCTTTTTGATGAAGAATGCTAAGGGCAAGTATCGAACCCAAGATCACTCCAAATGTCAAGTCCGGGCGCGCGTCTGCTTCTTTCCACGAGGGGTTATGTTGGATGAGCAGGCCTAAACGTCAATAAGAAGTCTGCGGTCATCTAGCTTTTACCAAGTTCACTAACAGTTTGCCAAAACTTCTTTTGAACATTAGCTGTTTCTATTTTTAGAACTATCTGTGCTTGTTTCTTCAACATGTTCTTGCTCGGTTTTTTAAAACACGAACGCGAACTACACATAAACAACTTGTTTACGTGAAATCCCATCCGAAGCCAGAGATCAATTCTACTATGTTATCATGTCTAGCAAACTGAAATGGATCATCATGTCTGCAAATGTCATTTTGCTTTTCGAGTTCTACAAGCATGTTCCATTTGAGTCAGAATAAATTTCAAATTGAACTATTCGTAATCTGTTGCTAGATTTGGCATTTGTGTTACACAATCATGTTGAACAATGGTTTTTTGATCAAAATGAGAACAATGGACCAAATTTTATGACACTTGTTCAATAATCAACGTATAAAAACGCTTGTGCAGCAATTGTTCAACAAAAAAATAAAAAGCGATGTTTAGCTTGCTACTTGGGGGTGGTGTCAAATAAATGGGTGAAGTCTGATTTGGACGAAAATCGAGTTTTTTGCTTGTTTTATGGTATCAACAGCCCCACAAAATTTTAACTTGATCAAAAAATATTGATTTCAACTTTGCACTTTTTTGTGTACGATTGAGGTTATACAAATAAAGCAGACATTCCCAAAACATAATATATTACTTCACTGAAATGTGGCGAATCGAGACTACAGTCTAAGTAAGGACAATAGTTTTCAGAGTACATAAAATTTAGAAACTTGTTTGTTTATGTATGTTTTTGCATAAACAATTTAAAAATATGATCTGATGAGTGAAAACATAGGTGAAATAGCTGTCCCTATTCATCCTATATGTCCAGATTTGCCTCAGATGACTGTACATTCGGCTCAAATACAATCCTGCTTTGTTTTGACTGTAAATTAGGCTCATTTCTGAAGTCTGAGTTTTGGTTATTTTTAACTGAAATTTTACCAATTTCTTTCATCCGTTAATAACTATACGAAAACTATTTCATTACACTACTTTTCTCAAGTTGATTTTATGCAAAATCTTCCAATCTTTCGAATGAAAATGGTTGCGTAGTGATAAATGGTTGCGAACACGGTCAAAATTCAAAATTAAGAGTAAGTTTTTCTAAAACCCTTGAAATTACCATTGAAAAAATAATTTTTGAAATGTTTTTGAAAGTGCGATAGAAAGCCCTCGCGATTACCTTTCCAACGATATATAACTTTTTCATGTTTGGTAATGTATTTTGGCAGAAATCATTTCTCCAAATTAGGGCATTTTTTCGAAAAAATCCATAGTTCAACACAAGTTTTTATTTACAGGTGGCTAACGGCTGACATTTTCATTGGTTCGAAGGTTGTTTCAATGGTTTTTTGGTGCGCTGAATCGAATGAGAACATTGCCGTAACGATTTGAGAACATGTGCATCTAGTGGGATGGTTTCAGCGAGAATTGCTCATCTACAATTTTGCCCAAGACACCAAATCGATCAAAAAATTATGATGCAAAATGGCTTCTTTGGGCATTCCGAAGGCACAAAAAAAATTCAGCCGGATAAAAAAGTACAAAAAATCGAATGACCGAAATCTCAGAGAATTGCTCAGTTGTTTAACATTATGACGCAAACAAAAATTTCATGATTTTGTTTTGTGATTTGAATATTTAATTTTTTTTAAATATAAAAAAAAATCCATTTTGTATTGAGAACGAAACCGATAGGATGATATTTGATATATTAGTTTTTCGGCTAAGTAAAATCAAGCTTTATTCATAGTATTTCACCCATACTCACAAATTTTTTAACGAGGTCAAATAATTGAAAAAAGTAATCTCAAGTCATTGATGAATTTCCTTTAATATTTAAAAATATTTTTCCTGAAAAAAGCTACCAAACAATTTGTTTTTATCTTTTCTTAAAATATTTAAGCAATGAGACATATCATCACACTGTCAAACGATGAAATTTTATTTTATTATATTCTACTTTAATATTGTGTTTTCATTAACTTTGTTGTAGTTTAAAGTTGCCAAGATGTTTAGTGTTATTTGATAAACTTTAGTACGACCAAAATAAAAAATAATTTGATTCAATTAAATAATTTGAAATTTTTTGATGCTTTATTATTTATAATTCGTAAATAGCCTTTCTATTTTCAAATAGATCAAAATAATGTAAAAACTCTACATTTAAAATTAAGTGCTCAAGACGAATTGAGTGAAATCAGTTTTAAATTGTTCACAATTTTTAATTAATTTTCACACAAGTATGCTTGAGATTCCCGACTTTTTGACAAAAAAGTCACAATTTCCCGACCTTTTTTTCCGAGCTAAAACATCTCTCGAGATTTTCCACTCCACTCGCCCAGTCACCCATTCATCTCCCGTTAATGAATTGGTTAACCTTTTCCAAAAGCCAACCTACCCGCAAAAGCCCAATTTAGCTGTGACGTGAAACGCTGTAATTAAGGTGTCTTCCATTACTTTCCTGGAACTTCAAGTGCCGGCGGTGCCCCTTGATGAGCGGTGCGTGATAAGACAAACGAACGAAAAAGCTTTTAGTTTGGAGAGAATTAAACCAAATGGAAAATCGCATTCCAGCGCCACCCACCGGGCAAGATTTCCCGGGGATAAACGCGTGGCGATCTTCGCTGGGCGAAAGCTGGCGTAAAATCTCATCACGCTGTCTCATTATTCTTCATTAGGGGTTACATTCCTTTTCGTTTTTTGTTTCTCCTTATCTTAGAAGAGTGTGTTTGTTGTTTTTGCTTTTCCGCGTAGTACCAGTTTGATGCTGGACCTTAAGCGATTTTCACAGAATTTCTAGGCTAACCCTTGGCTTCATTTAGCAAATTTTATGATTTTCTTTTAAACCAATGTGTCTTGGAACAATAAAGAAAATTATTATAAATTTCAAATTCTTATTCAAAGGTTTCCCCCAGAAACAGGAAAGTGATTGAAAGTTTGTTCATTTTGTTTGCCCAAGCCTCAGAGGCCAACTTTTGCAACTGCTGCTGAAGATGCGGCCGGGATGCCCCCCACGGCGAGGCAAAAGCTTTCCCGCGCATGAAGGTCAAACGTGGCCGGCGCTTCCCGGTAGAACGAAAGCTTTCAGCGCGCGGAGGAGGCTTCATCCTTGTGGAAATATTTTAATAGCGGCCCTCCCCCATTTGTTGCGCTTTTTTATTGCCCTTGGGCTGCAGCAACGGCAGCAGCTGCAGAGCAGAATTCGAACCGCCCACCAAGCAGCAGCAGCATAACCCGTTGTTTTGCTTGAGTTCGGACGCCAAGATTGTGCAATTTTGTGGGCTAACGAAGCGTGGGAAAGGCTTACTTTTTTATGGGCTGTTTGTAGGTAAAAGCCAGAGTTGTAGGTCTTTCCCACACTTTTATTTAAATTATTTTGCAATTTAAATACAAGGCTTGTTTGATATAATCATATATTACAACCGTCACTGTGCTTTCTTTTCAAATCGAAAAAGTAAAAAAAAATAAATAAAAAAAAATACGTTTCTTTGTTTTCTTTAAAACCTGTCAGAAAAAAAATAGGTAACAAACCATCATTATTTTTTTTTTTTAATAGATAAATGGCCAATGTACTTTTTATGTTTCTGTTGTGTTTCAGAAAACTACAAAAAGGCATCTTTACGCTAGAGTTGAAAAAAGTGCAAAATCTGGTATTGTCGTTTAATTTTTTTTGCCGCCCTCATGGTCCCAACATCGGCCTTATACATAAAAACCAAAAATATTATCAAACATAATTTCAAAAATCATTCCTTGAAGCAAAAACAAATTTGCAATCTAAAATGACTTCACCATTTCTTATAGAGTACAGCACTTTTAAATAATATGCAACTGGAGGTTTTATTATTTCGGAAAATGTTTTTTTTATCTAATTTTTATAAATACTGAAAAATTACGGAAAATCACACTCTCAAAAAATATGTGTGTAGCTGTAAAAAATCCATCAATTCTCCTTGTTTGACTTTGATCATCGAACTGCTGGTGGTTAAGACACAGCCTCGTTATATTTAACTTTCGCTAAAATTAGTTTTTTTTTTAAATTTGGCAGCTGGCCATACAAAAATGATGTATGAAAATTCAAAAATCTGCATCTTTTGAAGGAATTTTTTGATCGATTTGGTATCTTCGGCAAAGTTGTAGGTATGGCTATGGACTACACTGAAAAAAATGATGCACGATAAAAAATTTTGGTGATTTTTTAATTAACTTTTTGTCACTTAAACTTGATTTGCAAAAAAACACTATTTTTATTTTTTTTATTTTTTGATATGTTTTAGAGGACATCAGATGCCAACTTTTCAGAAATTTCCAGGTTGTGCAAAAAATCTTTGAGCGAGTTATGAATTTTTGAATCAATACTGATATTTCAAAAAATCGAAAAATTGATCGCAAAAATTTGTCAACTTCATTTTTTGAAGTAAAATCAAATTCGCAATCAAAAAGTACTTCAGTGAAATTTTGATAAAGTGCACCGTTTTCAAGTTCAATCCATTTTTAGGTGACTTTTTTGAAAATATTCGTGGTTTTTCATTTTTTTAAATTAGTGTACTTTGTTTGCCCACTTTTGAAAAACATATTTTTGAAAAGCTCAAAAAATTCTCTATATTTTGCACTTTTGAACTTTGTTTATACGACCCTTAGTTGCTGAGATATTGCCATGCAAAGGTTTAAAAACAGGGAAATTGATGTTTTCTAAGTCCCACCCAAAAAACACACAATTTTCTAATGTCGATATCTCAGCAACTAATGGTCCGATTTTCAATGTTAAAATGTTAAATTTTTAAACCAAGACAAACATTTTAAAAGGGCTTAATATTGAATGTTTGGCCCTTTTGAAATTTTAGTCTAGGTTTGAAAATGTTGAAAATATTTTTTTCAAAAAGATCGGAAAATTTCACGAATTCTTTCTTTTTTTTGCAAATCAAGTTTTTTTTAAAAAAATTTACCGTGTATCATTTTTTTCAGTGTAGTCCTTATCCTTAGCTACAACTTTGCCGAAGACACCAAATCGATCAAAAAATTCCCTCAAAAGATACAGACTTTTGAATTTTCATGCATCATTTTTGTATGGCCAGCTGCCAAATTTCTATGGAAAATTATATGGACAAACTAATGATGCAAAATGGCTTCTTTGGGCATACCGAAGGCACCAAAAAAGTATCAGTCGGTTTAAAAAATACAAAAATTAAAATTTAAGAAAAAAAACCCATTTCGTAGAGAATTGCTCATATACAGCAGTTCCATATGAAAGTTAAAGAAAAAAAATAAAAGTGCTTCGAAGTGGCTCAAAATTTTTCTGGGGGTTCCTTGGCCAAAATAATAAGACCAGTATTTTTTTAGTTAGCCATTAGGACGGCCTACGCCGTGTTAGGGTGGTCCAGAAAATTGCCATTTTCGTCAATTTTCTCAAAAACCACTTTTTTTTCAAAAAATAATAACTTCGCTTCATTTCAACCGATTTTAGCTGTCTTGAGAGCAAATGAAAAATAATAAGTTTGACTTCCAAGAAAAAATAATGTGGATTTTGGAAAATCTAGCCTAACATTTGAAAAAGTCTTATGAAAACATCAAATGACCAAAGAGCCTTTATCTGAAATTATTTTTAACGGATTCCTCGGACAATTTTACATAACATAACAAAAATTGGGCGAAGTTCATTAACAGGATTCAAAGATATGATTTTTTGGAAATAAAATCCGGGTTTTTCGACGTTCCGCGTGCGAAAACGGGAAATCGACGAAATCGGCAAAAAAACTACTTTTTTCACGAAGACTCATAAACTCGAAAATTTCAGTGATGACCTATAAATGTAAGGGTACCAACATTTTTGTAATTGAAATACGCAACTAACATGGCCACCCTAACGGCCAAACAAAAAAAAAACCGGTCTAATTATTTTGGCCAAGGAACCTCCAGACAAATTTTGAGCCACATCGAAGCACTTTTTTTTCCTTGAACTTTCAAATGGAACTGCTGTATAATAATAAACTTTCAAACTGTAAAAACAACGACAATAAAAAATACAGACGAAGACACATAAAATGATTTTGAAGTCCGATTTTTCTTAGGATCTATTGTGACCATGAAAAATTAATTGAAAAAGGATAGAAAACTTGCAAAAATATTTAAAAAGCAAGATTTTTTTAATTTTTTGAAACTGTTTTAATTTAAATTGAAATAATGTATTTATAAATAAAAACGTACACAATATTTTAGAAGTATTATATATATAAAAAGAACCAGTAATATTTTAAAGAATGGAAAAATTCTCAAAATCATTAGGACAGTCAGGAATAGGTTTTTAATAATAAAATAAAACCTTAGGAATTTTTTGGAAGTCGAGCTTTTTTTTGGAAGAACTACTCATATTTGTAAGAATGGAAAAACTCATAAAAACATTACGGCAGTCAAAATAGGTTGGTTAAAAATAAAAACTTGATAAATTTCAACTTATTTTTGAAACAACTCCCCATGTTTGAAAAAATTAAAATCTCTTTCAAATAATAGCTTGGTAGTTATTCTGTTCAATAAAAAAAAATTGTCTGTAAGAAAAATGTTTTTTTCAAGAATTTGTGAGAAGTTTATGCTTCTAATTATTTGTATTTTTTTTTCAAATTCGTCTTTTGTTCTTTTGTCCATTCGACGTTTTGTCCAATCGACCTTTTGTTCATTCGATCTTATGTCTTTCGACCTTTTGTCGCATACCTCATTTCAACTGGGCCAAATAACATGATCTGATTATTTTAAAAATAATTTTCGTGATTAAAAAAAAATCGGAAAATATTTTTTTTTTCAAGGAGTTGAAAAACAAACAAATTTCATTTTTAAACATTGAAAATCTGATGATCTCCTAGATATCATTGATTGAAAATTATGGATTAGTTGGATAGAATTCTGGGCATTTTTTGATAAGGTCCTGTAGAGCAATTCCAGCTCAAATCAGGAATTTTTGTGGTACTTTTTTACCCAACCCCCTCCGATTTCAATGAAACTTTGTAGACACGTTATCCTAGGCCTATATAAGCCATTTTTGAATGTATGGAGCCAATAGTACACGAAAATAACATTTGAGAAGGGCGTAAGGTATTTAAAAAAAATGTATTTTGCAATTTAAAAATTACTGTATCTCGAAGCCGTTGCATCGTATCAAAAGTGGTCGAAGACAAACTTGTTGGAAATTGGACGGGCCTTCTGAAAAAAAAAAATACACTGAAACAAAAATACGAGCCACTTCTATGAGATTTTTCAGTTTTTAAGTTTAAAAGTTAAATTTGATGGTGATGTCACGATTTTTATTCGCTCAAAGTTTTTGGGGAAAAAGCCTAAAATGTTACAAAAAGACTCACGAAAAATGCAGGATGGTATGTCTCTCCTAAAAAAATATGAAAATTATTTAATACAACTTTTTTTTTGAAACGTCAAAATTTTTCAGAATCGATAATGGGAATTGATTCCCCAGACAATTTTACATACAAGTCTCCATATTGACCATTGTTCTAAGTCCAATCCTTGGGAAGATACAGCGGTTTTAAAAATAAAAATGTTAAAAAATAGGTTTTTTGGTGGTTTTTGGCAATTCCTATATGACAGACTTGGTTTTTCTGTCTCGTAAATATTTTTACCGGAAAGCTCGTCCAGTTTCCCATAAGTTTGTCGTTTGACTGAGAAAGGCATTGATAATAAGCAAATGCAGTTGGTGCACTCCAACAGCATCCCACTGCGTGATCCCTTTGCAAAGGTCAACCCCTCAGGAGTTCTCCTTTCAAAGGACATCCAGCTATTCAAACCCTAAACCGACCTTGCCAACCATCGCAATCGCATCGACTCATTAGAATTAATTGGCTCCTCTAATCCAACTGATTTAGTTATCTCCGTCGTCGTCGTCGTCGTCCTGACGTGGCTCGGCTTATCCCTTCCATCACCGGTTAAATGAAGACAAAACCGACGATCCCTCATTAAAACCGCACCATCCGGGACATGTGGCGAAGGTGGCCATCTCATTAACCAAGGATTTCTCCTATCTAACCCACGTACCCACCCAGCTACAACGCAGACGCTTCCGGTAGATCCCATAAATTTAAATCGTGGGTTGTGCCAATTCACCCCACCTTCTCCGCGTCGGAGGCTGATGAGTGAGAACATAATTTCATTAAAACGAGTTTGCCTCCCACGCGACTTTTGCACCGTTTTTCAACCCCTCGCCACCACCCCCTCTGGAGGTGCTTTCATCTTCACGTACGGCTACAAACGTTGCTGCTCAGAGTGGTGTGAGAGGGTTATCATTGCACTAAATCATCCTTCTTGCTAGCGTTTTGCTGGTTGCTGGTTCGACTGACATTCAGAAGTCGTCGCCCGTTTGTCATGGATGATGTTTTTCTTTCCCACGACGGTGACGACGACGACGACGACGAAGGATGACACGTGGTGGTTTCGAAGGAAACCACCAGCCATAAAATGGTACCAGTTTCTGCAAGAGTTTCCGAGCAGTGGGATTTCTACGGAACGGCACGTGACATAAATTATGACTATTGATGGGGGGGGGGGGGTGAGGATGGCGTTATTTGTAGGAACTTTAAATAAATGAAATGAATGAAAAGTGCTTTACAAGATTGTTTGATTAAACTAATAAGAATTCGAATTTAAACAAGTCAGTTAACAATTCAAGAAAAAAATTCACTTCGGATAATCAAAACTTCGAATAATCGAACCGCGAAAAAAAAAATTTGCAGTTTCGTCGTAAAATTCTTTACTTTTCCTGTGACGAAACAGCCTACTTTTCTCTACCAAAAATAGCAGAATCGAAAAGTAACCCTTTACAAAATAAATGCTGAAAAGTTCTACTTTTCAACACTGAAATGGATGCTGAAACGTTGAACTTTTCAGCACTTGCAATAATTTTCAACATTTTTTGATTTATACGAATTATAGACTAAATAATGGACATTTGACCTATAATTCTGTTTAAAAGGCGTTTTCCGGAATTGCAAAAAAAGTTGTATGGAACTCGTTGCTTAACTTGATTTTTTCAACACTCGTCGTATTTATCCAACTCGGTGAACCTCGTTGGATCCACGACTAGTGCTGAATAAATTCTCCTTTAGCAACTTGTTGCATAAACTTTTATTTTTTTTTCTTTTTATTTTTTATGATTGTTGAGCTTTAGTATGACCTGATGACCTCATAACTACTCTAAGGTGATTTAGAATGTTTAAATCCAAGATGGTGGCCAAAATGGCGGTGATGAAATATTGGAGAAATGCATTTTTAAATTGAATACGCAACCAACCATTCAAATTTGACTAAAATGGGGTAACAGATCTTGAATTTAATGTTTAAAGTAAAATAATAAAAAATACGAAAAAACAATTTTTTTGCTCGTGATTAGATTACAAACATTCATAATCTTTAAAAATTAATTCTCATCCAAAAATTCCCACATTTTCTAATGTCAATATCTAAGCAACTTATAGTCCAATTTTCAATGTTAAAAAACGAATAATTCGTGAAATTTTATGATCTTAAAAAAATATTATGAAGATTTTGGAATTAAAACTAACAATTTAAAAGGGCCAAACATTCAATATTACAACCATTTAAAATTATAGTCCCGATTCCAAAATTCTCAAAAAAATATTTTGTTTCGTCATGGTCACTGTTTGTAAAAATCGAAAAACTGCAAATATTTCTCTAAAATTTATCTTTTGGTGACTATATCATGAAAACGGGACACTTGATCGAAAAAATGTAAAGTACTCGATTGCAAATTCAATTCTACATCAAAAATGGGGTCAATTAAATTTTTTGACGAAATTGCAAAATGGCTTATTTGGTCATGAGGAAGGCCCCAAAAACTTTGAGGAAAATAAAAAAATACAACATAAAAATGGTCGAAATTGACCGATTTCGCAGAGAATTGCTAATAAAAAAACAAAAGTTTATAAGACAAAAAATCAAATGAATCAAATGAATTACGTAATGATTCAGTCCAGGAAGTGTTTCATTTAAACCACAAAAGTTATATCTGATTGATAAAAAAAATTAAAAAAAAATAATCGAATAATTATTTAAAAGTTAAATGAACAAAGTATTTGAAGAAGGCATTAAAGTTACACAGAAGAAAAATCAAAAACAATGTTTTAAGTCATACTATTTTTGTACGACTTTTTTAACAAACGTTACATTTATTCAAACAAACAATTATTTTCTAAAAATCTTTTACAAGAATAATAATAACTGTGCAAATGAATAAAATAAGACATATACATATATCTTTGAAAATTAAATATATTGATTTGATATTCTATCAAAAAAATCATATAAAATGCAATAATTCTTCAAATTTTTGGTAATGTTTTTTGAAAGAACTACCAATATAAAAAAATAAACGCATAAAAATTAGATTAAAAGAATAAGTCTTATTTTAACTATTTATCAAAAAGTATTTAGAGAACTGTTCAATGCTTTGTTTTGAAAAAATGTAAAAAGTAGAAAAAAAATACCAGAAAAAATAATAATTTATTTAAAAGAATATGAAGAAAACATATTCTCAATCAACATAATGAAGAACCCAATTAAAATGAAATATATCTTGCAAAAAAAACCTCTTAAAAATTTAATTCAATTCAGTTCAAACAAAAACAAATATTTAAAAAAATGTTTGAGGTTAAACTCTATCTAGGGTACGTTATCCATTAGTAGACCCCTTTCTTATAGTGGACCTCCTGAAGGGTTTTTGATGAAAAATTCAATAAAATCACAATTTCAAGCGTGTTGTTGTCTACAAATATTTTATTTGACATGATCAGCATCATTTAAAACAATGTTTGCTGACATTTACGTTTCCTTTCAGCCAAAATAAGTGTTTTGAGTGCGACATCTGAAATTAGCAATGGCCACTAGCATTTTCACAACAAAACTGCATTTATATTTTATGATTGAATTAATTATCCAATCATTTTTTGACTGATTATTCAACTTCAGCAAGTCGAAATAATGTAATTTTAAGGAACTTTACTAAAATAAAGCGAAGAACTGCTAATTTTCGAGCAAAAATTAGGAGGTACAATATAGGACAACGAAAATCCAAACTTTTCCAAAAGTGGACCCCTGTTAATTTAACTTACAAAAATAAAGAAAACTGTGTAAAAGTTTCAAAAAAAAAGTTTCTCTAAAAAATACAATAAAATACAATAAAAAAAAAGTTTCTCTAAAAAATACAATAAATGCTTGTTGTAATCAACCTTAACGCATATTTTTTTCAATTATGAGTATAAATATAGCTGTTTTCATGTAAAAAGTACCAAATATGCTGAAGCCGAAAGAATTTATAATAAATCAAAACTATAGTTAATGGTACATAACTGAAGTATCATAGTTGCAGTTTGAAATGATATTTTATAATAATAAATCAATAACAAAACATTATTTTTAAATAAACATGCGTGTTTTTATCAGCAACTGTAAACAAATCTATTGTTTAGTTTCGGTCATCCATTTATGTAATTAATATGGAAAAAATTGCATCAAAATTACCTTTTTTAATTATTTTCATGTTTACAGTGGATTTTGAAACGTTTTCTCTGATCTTTTTGGGAAATAAATGTGTTTAAATGTCTGTTAGGTTTTTTTGTGGTTTAAAGCCAAATTTGTTAACAAAACATATTTGTTTATGATGAAAAGTGAGCAAAATCCATCTTTTATTCATTATATCTATCATTAGAACTACACCATGCATCAAAACATCAAATATCGGTTAAATTTGGTATAAAAATAACAGTTTGCCTATAGTGGACCCGGGTCCACAATCGGATTATGGACCCGGGTCCACTATAGGAAAAGGGGGTCCATAACAGGCAAAAAAACTTTTTTTTTCAAATGGCTATTTTTCTGTTAAAAAACAAATAACTGATGAAAAAAATACTCAAAATTGTTCTAAAGACTTCAGATTTCATTATTTTGTACAAAGGGTTATGAAAAAGTGCTTAAAATATTGAAAATTTGTGAAAAATGTGCTTCGGCTCTACTAGGGGGTCCACTAATGGTTAAAATACTCTAATTTAAATATTGTACATTCTACTTTTTGTTAATTATACCATTTATCGTTGAACGTTTTGTTGTTAAATTTTTTTTAATAAGATTATTAAATTCAATGTTTTCTATATCCAGTCTAAAATAATTGCAATAACAAGTTAAATTTCGAATAGTCCTGATTCGATTATCCAAAGATTCGATAACCAAAATTTGACTATCCGAAGGCTTGTAAGAGAATTGAATAAAGTTACGATCATGTTTTCTCTTTTTTTGCTATTATTTAACTTCAAATTCAATTTCATTTTTGAATGGTGGATAGTCCGATAAATAGCCAAATGCAATCTTAATACACATTTCATCATCGCCATTTTGGCCGCCATATTGGATATAAAAAAACACTTCAGTTATATTTCACAAAGGTCATTATTTAATTATTGAGAACTGCTCTACAAAATCGGTCTTTTTTAATTTTAATTTTTGTATTTTTTCAATCTGGCTGAAATTTTTTTGGTGCTTTCAGTATTCCCAAAAAAGCCATTCTGCATCATTAGTTTGTCCATAAAAGAATACCGATAACCGAAGTCTCAGAGAATTATTCTTTTATAATATCGAATTAAGCTTAAACAACAATGTTGTTTAAGTAATTGAACAATACCCATTCCTACTCATCTTCTTAAAAAAACACCTCGTTTTCCACGCAAAACTCCTCCACTCCTCTTCGCGCCCAAAACTTTCCACTAATTATTCCCGCTCCCATTCATCATCATGTCCTACGAGGGCGACGTTTCGCGACCAGCCAACCAAACCAGTCAGCCAGGTGCCGATGTCACTCACTTACTCTCCTCGTTTTGTCTTTTGCCCAAAAGCTAGCTCGCTCGCTGCCTACCTCAACGAACCTGGCCTGGCGACACCTCCATTACAATTTACATGTTGAACACCTTCCCACCACCACCCGGAGGCCAATGACGTCACATTTGCCCTCCAACTCCTCTCTCTCTCTCTCTCCCTTCAAAAAAACGCGGAACCTTTTGCAGATAATCCCGAAACCCCCCAAAAAAAGACCCTGCCTTTTCAAGGTTTTCCTTCCGGTCAAAATTTACAGCAGAATGTCTCGTCCTGGCCTCTCTTTCTCACACGCAGCTTCCCTCTCTCACTCTCTGTCACTGATGTCATCTCACAGCAGAGTGAGAACAACAACAACAACAAAAGAAGTCACGCACGCACGGACAGTTCTACAACATGTAACAGAACGTACACACTCACACACAACATCTTCCACACCGACGAAGCTTCAAATGAATAATAATGAAGTCATCCTCACGCTCTCTCACGCAAACATGTTTTCTCTCTCTCTCACGATGACGAAGCTCTCGTCGGAAAAGCTCCCCAGCAGCTGCTGCCAAGTTCCGGTCCGGTTCTTGGAGCGGACTGGTCCAAGCACGTGGGTGTCCTTGCCGCCATTGGCGGCGCGGCGACGACGACGACGACGTCATCGGCGGTCTCTCCCGCTCACAAAAGCTTCTCACACTCTCTAAAAGCTCTTTCGCCGAACTTTGCCGAAGCTCGCTCCCCCGAAGAGAACAATCGGCAGACTTCGTGTGGAAGCTTTCTCTCTCTCTCTTTCAGTTTCGCTCTCATTCTCCCACTTTCCGAACCACTTTCCCGAAAGCTCGCTTGCCTTGTTTTCCGTTCGGAGCTTTCTCGGCGCTGCTTACGTCAAACCTTCGCCCAAGTGCGTGCGTGGGTGGCTGGCTGCCGCGTTTTAGGCGCACCCATCATCATCATAAACAGCAGCAGCATCCGCCGTCCCTCCCTCGAATGATTTTCATCCCACTTTTTCTGGGAAATGTGGAAAACAACGCGGAGCCTCCAAAGAAGAGCCCAAATTTTCCTACCAAACACACACACACATACAAGCTCACAGAAAGAAGGGGAGGCTCACGCACTTGAATGAGGAGTTTTCTGAATGGTGGAACTGCTGCTTTTTGGCATTCTTTTTCGCAGGGTGGTATTATTCGAGCAGTTTGGTCTGGGAGGTCGAGTGGTTCTCCACCAGCTATGTTAGTTATGTTCTCGCGTCGTTCTGGGTTTTCCAGGAGGTTGGGCCATGGACCACCACCACCACCACTCGAGGAAGCTTTTGCGGGACGATTTTCCCTTCGCATTCTTCCCTGCTACAGGTACATGCACGTTTGCGGAAGCGGAAACGATTATGGTTACATAAAGTCATGGTTGTTGTGAAATCCGGAAGGTTATGAGGGAAGTATGGGAAACCAACCGGAACGGTTTTTAATGTTAAGAAATCTGAAGTTTCATCAGAATATCATCAGACAGTACGTTTTTTGTTATCGATAAATTACACGACTCGACATTTTTAAGTTGATGTCAGTAAACGCTGCAGCTCGATCGCCCCAGCAGCTGGACACCGAGTTGCGGCTGAGGACAAAAGCAAAGGCCAGCAGAGCCAACCAAGACCCCTACACAATCCCCCTTCCCTTCCCACGCCTTGTCTTTAACATCAATCCCTGCCCTACTAACCCCGAGTAGGCCACGGGTAATCGGCTCCCCTTCCACTAACATTTACACACAAGATCCTCTGTAATTATTAAGTCAACTGTAATTACAAAAGCCGACTCGGTCCTAACCAGGTCCCAGTACCGAAAAGGACCTAATAAATCGCTGCAGCTCCATCAAGGTATGATAGAGTTGGGCTCACTGAACACGCTATAATGGAGCTCCAATCACAAGAATGGATTTTTAGTGAATTCCCAGTCAATAAATAAAATTGTAAATTTTGGGTATTGATGTAATGGAATCATTTTAGCAACCATGGGTAAACCCACGTTAATCTTATGATAGGATTTATGCATTTTAATGATTTCGTTGAAAGCAAGATATTTTCCATGACATCCCGTGAAAGTTAAAAAAAATCTTAAATCTTTACCAACAAAACTAAACAAATATTTTATCCCACTTCCTTCTTATTGAAATTAATGTAAAAAAGCATGACAACAAGTTAACATAATTGTTGAAATTTTTTCCTATAAAAACTAAAAAAAAACAGTAAAAAACCGTGGTAAATAGTAGAAAAATTAGCAATTAGGATCTTCGAAAGTTTCATATCAGCTTTTTTCGGAAACTTAATCATATTTATATTCCCTAGGGACCATCAATAAATAAAGTGACAACATTTTTGGAAATCTCAAACCCCCCTCCCTCCCCCTCTCATCGTGGACAATTTCCATACAAATAAAATAAAATCTTTTTGTATGGAGCGTGGACAATCACCAACCCCTCCCCTCCCTTAGTTGTTTATGTGGTTTATGGATGGTCTCCTACCATAAAATGTTTATTTCTATGTTAATGTGATGGTAGAATTACAAAAGAAATTAGATCATTTAAACATGGTTGATTCATGATTTATTTGTTTTTATTATAAACAGTTAGACCTTTTAAGTATAATTTAGACATTTTACGAAATTCGATAATTTGATTAAATGGTCTCTTTTGACCTTTCATAAAAAAAATGTGAAAAATAAAAATAATTTGAAGTTTAAAAAATTAAGTCTAACATTTCAAAACGTCGTTTGAAAACTTAAAATGCGGTTCAGAAGTTCTCGGGATCGAAGAGTGGCGTTAAAAAGTTTAACGCATGAATCAATGAAGTTTAACTGAAATCATTCTGAAATAAGATTTTTTGGGTATAAAATGTGAGTTTTTCGTCACGCTTCGTGGTAATAATAACTTTTTTCACTAAATCTGAAATAACACAAAAATGTTAACGATGATCTAAACATTTTTGGGTACCAAAATTCTCGTAATTAAATAAGGCTTGTAATTTCAATTACCAGACCTCGGCCAGAGCCCTTGACAAATATTTGCATCGGCCTAATGCATTTTGGTACCACCAAAATGTTAAGGTTATCAGAGTTTCAGGGGAAAAAATTTGTTGTCATTGAAGAAAATAAGCGATTTTGGGCCTTTTCAAAAATTAAAGGATGATTTGAAAGTTTTGAAAATATTTGGTTTCACGATACCCGAGCAGATGGAAATAACTTGAGAATACAATTTTTTGATATTTGAAAATACTATGCAAATAACTTTTTATGTTATTAATAACAAGATTTGTTATTCGTCGTTATGATTTTTTTTGTTATTGAATTGTTATTGTAATAACAGACTTATAACATTTTTAATTATTCTTCGAAAAAATCTTTGTTATTGTTTTTTGTTATTTTAACAACTAATCCGATCATCTCAATAATAGTTTCAGGTATTCTTCCATAACAAAAAATGTTATTCCAATGTTGTTTTGGCTTTCAACCAATATCAGACCGATAACATATTTTGTTAAGATAACATAAACTGTTATCAAGATCTTATGCAAAAATTGATTTTTCAAGAAAATTCCATAACACTTTCTGTTATTTTAACAGTATTTGTTAATGAAATGGCATGAATTTTGCTATTACCGTCTGCCCGGGTGGTTTCACTTCAAAATCAAAAGAATAGCTGCTGAGTCATCGTCATTCGACGACTTACTTACTTTTCTTTAAAAAAAATCAAATGTGGTTAAGCTAGATCCTGACTTCTGCAGGCAAATAAGTCACTTGAAAATGGTAAGCGTTATCGTAATTTCTGTAAAGTTATTTTCGATTTCAAATTTTATTTAACATTTAAAAATGTAGTCATAAATATTCGACCCCTTTCCAGGGTTTCCCAGATCATTACTACTGTTTAAAGGTTGACAACTCTGCCATTTGAATATTGACTATATTGTGCCACAGCTCAAATGATGTCAGTTTTGTATTAAAATACGAATGTATTCATTTATATTTAACTATGCACATTTTGAATGTGAAAAGTCGAATTAAAAAACGTTACTTAATCCACCTTAAGGTGGTTGATGTCTTCCTCACATTCATGTTGTCTTTTGGGTTGTAGTTACAAATTAAGTTTTTATTTATTTTTTATATTTTTTTCACTAACATATAAAAAGGGCGTAATATTGAATTTTTGGTCTTTTTAAAATGTTAGCCTTGATTTAAAAATTTTGAAAAGATTTTTTTCGAAAAGATCGGAAAATTTTACGAATGTTTTATATTTTAACATTGTCAATCGGACCATTAGTTGCTGAGATATCGACATTAGAAACTGGTGGGTTGTTTGGGTGAGACTTAGAAAACATCAATGAGCAATTCTCTACGAAATCGGTCTATTTTCTTCAATTTTAATTTTTGTATTTTTTAATCCGACTGAAACTTTTTTGGTGCCTTCGGTATGCCCAAATAAGCCATTTTGCATCATTAGTTTGTCCATATAATTTTCCATACAAATTTGGCAGCTGTCCATACAAAAATGATGTATGAAAATTCAAAAATCTATATCTTTTGAAGAAATTTTTTGATCGATTTGGTGTCTTCCGCAAAGTTATAGGTATGGATATGGACTACACTGGAAAAAAATGATACACAGTGAAAAAAATTTGGTGATTTTTTTATTTAACTTTTTATCACTGAAACTTGATTTGCAAAAAACATTATTTTTATTTTTTTTTTTATATGTCTTAGAGGACATAAAATGCCAACTTTTCAGAAATTTCCAGATTGTGCAAAAAATCATTGACCGAGTTATGAATTTTTTAATCAATACTGATTTTTTCAAAAAATCGAAATTTTGGTCGCAAACATTTTTCAACTTCATTTTTTGATGTAAAATCAAATTTGCAATCAAAAAGTACTTTAGTGAAATTTTGATAGAGTGCACCGTTTTCAACTTAAATCCATATTTAGGTGACTTTTTTGAAAATAGTCGCAGTTTTTCATTTTTTTTAAAATAGTGCACATGTTTGCACACTTTTGGAAAAAAATATTTTTAAAAAGCTGAGAAAATTCTCTATATTATGCTTCTTCGGACTTTGTTGATACGACCTTTAGTTGCTGAGATATTGCAATGCAATGGTTTAAAAACAGGAAAATTGATGTTTTCTAAGTCTCATCCAAACAGCCCACCAATTTTTAATGTCGATATCTCAGCAACTAATGGTCCGATTTTAAATGTTAAAATTTGAAACATTTGTGAAATTTTCCGATCTTTTCGAAAACAATATTTTCAAAATTTTCAAATCAAGACTAATATTTCAAATGGGCCAAACATTCAATATTACGTCCTTTTAAAATGTTAGTCTTGGTTTATAATTTTTGAAAATATTGTTTTCGAAACGTTCGGAAAATTTCACAATGTTTCATATATTAACATTGGATATCGGACCATTAGTTGCTGAGATATCGACATTAAAAATGGTGGGCTGTTTGGGTGAGACTTAGAAAACATCAATTTTCCAGTTTTTAAACCTTTGCATGGAAATATCTCAGCAACTAAAGATCGTATAAGCAAAATCCGAAGAAGCAAAATATAGAGAATTTTCTCAGCTTTTCAAAGATATTTTTTTCAGAAATGTACAAACATGTGCACTAATTTAAAAAATGAAAAACTGCGACTATTTTCAAAAAAGCCACCTAAATATGTATTTAACTTGAAAACGGTGCACTTTATCAAAATTTCACTTCAGTACTTTTTGATTGCAAATTTGATTTTACATCGAAAAATGAAGTTGAAAAATGTTTGCGACCAAAATTTCGAATTTTTGAAAAAATCTGTATTGATTCAAAAAATCATAACTCGGTCAAAGATTTTTTGCCCATTCTGGAAATTTCTGAAAAGTTTGCATTTGATGTCCTCTAAAACAAAAACAACATGTCCAACATTGATGTCCTCTAAAACAAAAACAAAAAAAAATAGTGTTTTTTGCAAATCAAGTTTTAGTGACCAAAATTTTTTTTACCGTGTATCAGTGTAGTCCATATCCATACCTACAACTTTGCCGAAGACACCAAATCGATCAAAAAATTCCTTCAAAAGATACAGATTTTTGAATTTTCACATATCATTTTTGTATGGACAGCTGCCAAATTTGTATGGAAAATTATGTGGACAAACTAATGATGCAAAACGGCTTCTTTGGGCATACCGAAGGCACCAAAATAGTTTCAGCCGGATTAAAAAATACAAAAAATTAAATTAAAGAAAAAATACCGATTCCGTAGAGAACTGCTCAACTTGAAATTGCTATATCTCGGCAATGATGCATCCCAATATCTTCAAATTTGTTTTGTTAGTAGGTGAAAATATATATTGTAATGCCCTGAAAAAAGAATTAACAAAAAAGTTGAAGTGTGTGCTCATACTAGCCCTTGACTTTATTGCCGATTTACATGTATGCAACCCCTTAACCCAAAAATATCAGAAATTTGCTGACCTTCCACAAAAATATAATTCTTCAAATTTTATCACATTTTTATCTTTTCTAAAATTTTGTTGTTGTTTTATTATAGAGGCTTTACACTCTACGTGCATTCGCCTCTATTTTCTAAAATTTTAATAAAATGATACAACTGTGAAATTGCTTGAAATTGATTTGAATTAAAAATTTCAGTATTTTTCTCTAGGTCACAATAATCTTTGCATAATCTGGGAAAACAGTCGATTGTGAACAGCGTTAATTTTTCATGTTTTATCAAAAGAAGCTTTAAAATTTAAATGAGAAATGAAATCTAATCAAATGGAAATATTTTGAAATGCATTTCTATGGGTTGATAATTATATTTAGCATGTTTTGGATCGTTTTGAAATTTCGCGAAAAATGTAATTTTCGTCATTACTTTGATATTATGAAAACCAATGATTGCAAAACATCTGGACTGGCATTTTGAAACACTTTTTCCACCCAGATATTGATTTATTTTATTTTTATTATTTCCACTCCCCCTCGACTTTGGTCAAAGTCGAGGGATATAAACTTCAAGAAATATTTGCAACGGCCTTATTAATTGTCTCTTTAGAAGAGGTAACGAGAATTCAATTTTGCCTTATTTTTATTGCTGTTGCGGCTTGTTATAGACTAAGGCCGTTGCAAATATTTTTTAAAGTTTATTTCGCCCCCCCCCCCTTAAAATTAATTCGAAAAATTAGGAGGCAAAAAAATATTTTTTCAAAAAACATCAAAATTTTAAAGGAAATAGAAGTCTAACCAACTGAAAACAATTAGAAATGCATTTTCCTGCATTAAAAATCATATTTAGCATGTCTGGGATCGATCCAAAATATTTCCAATATTTGTGGAATTCCAATGTACAGCACCGCAAAAAGTGGATATTTTGAAAACTAATGATTGCAAAACAACTGGGCAGATGAAAAATGCACTTTAAACCACTTTTTTTCACTCGAATGTTGAGACCATGGCTTGTCATATTTTTTTTAACTGTCATTATGCGATGTCTCGGTTATATTCCATGGCTGATTTTGGAATCCTGCAGCTCTTCCTAGTCCAGCGAAAAAACTTCGCTTATTCTAGCGAACAGGAATGTGGTTATGAGTAGATTTGAGTGGATGATAACTACATAGCTCTTTTTTTATTTTATTTATTTTTATTAGGAAAAATATTTTAAAAAAAATAATATTTTTGACCAGAAAAGCGCTTGCACCAAGTTTCACAAAACTTTTGGCGCCTTCTTTAATTTTCTTAAAGGAATTTGCAATTTTTCTCGAAAGAAATCAAAAAATTAAAACAGCTTCTGGATGGTTTGACATTTTTGGAATAAGAAAACAACAACTTCCTTCGTTGGTGTGCAATCTTAATATTGCTATTTGAATTGTGACTCAAATATCCAAGAAAATCCAATTGGACAAAGTAAACCTCAACACAAACTTTCCATACAAGACCAATGCCCTGATAGTCAACCTTCTTTCCATGAAATTCCATTCCATCATCAACTGGAGCATTCCGATTTTGCTAGATGACATTTCATTCATCCGATTAGGAAATTCCTTCCAAATGAGCAATCACACCACAAACCATTTCGATGTACTTTCCCCTTGATCAACCTCAGAACTTGATCTATTTCACAATCCAAAGAGAGAGAGAGGGGTTACTAGAGAGAGAATGAAAAAGAAGGGGGATTTTCCCTTTCCTCTTCGTCACCTTAACCGGAATTTCCCACGCACAACGCACACACACACTCACACAAACAAAGAAAACTGGAGAAACACTTGTAAATCAACAAAAGCGCAACAGAGCGCAAAGAAAACGGCTGACCACCCAATAAATCCTTTCCAATTCCAGGCAGCTTCAGAGCTTCGTTTCGTTTCGTTCATGCTCCCGTTTTGTGGGAGCTTTGCAACTGCACACAAGAAAACTGTGTGATTCGCCAACAATAACAGCACACCTTATCATTTCCCCCTTCAATACCAACCATTCTACCGTCGAGCCCCACCATCGACAGTCCACCTGATTCGCCGCAAGCTCGTCTCAGAAAGCTTGCTTCTTTACACGGAAAGCTTTATATGTTTCTTGTTTTGCTTTTCTTACAAAAAAAAGGTTTAAGATTTGCTTTTGGAAAAACGCTTTTTTTCAGAAATCTTAAAAAAAATCATGCACAGCGGGGTATCGTCCCAGAAAAAAATCTTATTACTAATTTGAATGTTTTGATGCGCTCTGTCGATTGAATTTCGGCCCGAAACCCGGAACTCAAAGCCTGATTTTTTAGTGCTCTTGTTCTGAAATACTTGGGTGATGCCTGTATCAGCTCTTAAAAATGTGTGTCCATCATTGGAAAACCACTCGTAAAACCCACAATTTATATATTTCAGATTTGTTGCCGTGGGGTCGGAGACGAACATTTTATTTTTCGATTCACAATTTTCGATCATTAAATGTGGTCAAAGCCATTTTTAGAGGTATTTTTTGGACAATTTTACAGATAACACTATCAAATTAAAAGAATTCAGTTTCAAACAAAAAACCATTCGAAAACATGCGCCATAAACTGCTTGGGCCCAAAATTTGAAGCATTTCCAAAATGTATTTCCAGAGATATAGCCAAATTAGTGTTTTTCGTCTTATTTTTACCCTATTTTTCCCATTAAGGTTAAGCCGTTGATCATTTTCGAAGATAATTGATCATCACTCTAAAATATTCTGTACAAAATTCAATTTAACGAATTTCTGCACCAAAATGAATCAGCATGTGCCGGTTGTTGCCTTCTTGAAGCCACTGAAGGAATTTTTGATCTAAATTAAATGTGTCTCAAATTTTATATAATTTTGTGGAACAATCATTGACGTCCTAGTTGACAATCATTGATTAATGACGATTTCCATAACTTCGCAAGGAATGGGATAATCGTTACCAAAAAGAATCAGTATGTGTAGAGCACTATTCTAAAACTCTTGTAGAAGGAATTTTGTCAAAATATTCAAAGCGACGCGAAATTTATAAAATTGAACGAAAAATCATGGCAATGATGGAAGTCTTCACGTTAAATTTTTGGTTTTATACAGAATCATAAACTGAACATCAAATTCGAAGTCCCGGCTCGTTCTGGATCGAAAGATCGACAAGTCGTCAAGTCGAAGCATAAACGCCAGCATATTTACGCTTGCGCGTTTTATAATACAGTTTTTTCATGGCTTTTCATAATAAGTAGATCGACAAAGTGCAATATCGATACATATTCTTTTAGTTAATCATAGACCAACATCAAAGACTGAGAAATAGCGAATTATTATGTTTAAAATTATGGTTATCAATTATTGACTCTCAAAAATTATTTTTTGGCACAATTTCGAACCAAAAAAACATAAAAATCACTGAAACCGATCAAAATTATTAGAAGGTATGATATTTTTCCCTTTAAATATTTTTATCTTTTTTTCTTACTTAGCGTTTAATGGATAGAAAGAAGATTGAGGAAAAAATTATTGACAATTTTTTGTTCAACAAAAAAGTATAATAATTTACAAAAGGTGCAAAAAAAGTGGAAATTCAATGTAAAAACTAATTTGTCGTTTCACTTATTCAAACAAAATGATTTCAGATTTGAAAAGATGTTAGTATGATATAAATAAATTTAGTAAGCTAAAATTAAAGTACTAAAAACTTACACCAAATCTGCAATATCCGTATCAAACGACGCAACGTTTCGCAAAATTTTCACATAATTAGGGATTTAAAAAAAAAACAAAAAAAATAATTACACCATAACATAATTAATTTGAAGATTTTGTCTATCCCGATCTACAAATTTAAAAAAAAAATGGAGCGAAAAAAACTGACTAAAATATAAATATATTCGTTCTTTTGTTTTGTTAGTTACGTTGTTTCAGGAAGTTTCAATAAAATGAAGCCTGGTCAATATTTCAACAAATTTTACATGTTGAGACCACAGATGATTGAAAGACCAGTAAAGTGTCTCCATGAGCTGAAAGGGGCAAAAACTTTAAGTAAAATTTGTACAAGTCTAATAATAAAATAATAAAATTTTCCCAAATTCTTTATTTTTGCTGAGAAATACTAAAACTTTAATAAATTGTATAAATTGCAAACACTTGAATTCTTGACCTTATTAAATTTAGGTGGTAATTGAAAAGTTTTTCGCAGAATAAGGGGAAATTCTCGTATATTTGGCAGGTCAAGCACTCGCTCCAAACTTCATCCAACTCGCCGACTTTCACAATTTAAACAACTTTTTTTTAAACTGTTGATTCAAATTTCTGAGGCAAACTATCACTTGCGCCATCTACATTCGAGTTGTCGAAGTAGCATCGCGCGATTACGCACGATTTCTCAAAATGTCTTATGCAATAAATTATTAAAACATTTTGCATTAGTATGGTGCTAGAAACAGTTCTTTGGCGTTAAGTTCGTCTTTATGATTCTATGTAATTTATCATGGATACTAAAATTGCTGAAAATTTTATGGAAGTGGTTTTTTTAAAATAAATTCATACGACCATTTCAAAAAATGCCTATTAGAAGATTTTGACACAAGCAATCTCGCTTGCGCAGGCTTTCGTCAAGAAGAAATAAAAGAAAACCTGCTTCACTTTTTGAAACCCCATGTCATGTCCGTTCGTCCGTGGTATCACTTCAGATAACTGCTAGTTGATTTCAGAGCATAAAATTAAATTTATTCAAAAAACATAGCATCATCAAAATAAAGTTGGTGAGAATCAGAATACGGCTCCTTCGAAAACTGTGGTGCACTGCAGTCTACATTCAGGCTTATTTTTGCAAGTGGCAATAGACTATGAGATGGCGTTAGTGTATCACCCGCCATGGTTTTACTCAAGATTTTCAGAATATTTTGTTCTAGCTGCTACGTCAATAATCTCTCAAAGTAAAAAACAATCAATCAATCATGAAATTGCAGTTTTTCTCATACATTTTTTTTTAGTTTTTACAAATGTTGGCTTTTTCAATAAAAATTTCTTGAAATTGACTTAACGAGTAGATTGTGAGTAATTTTTGAGAGGTTACACAGATTTTTTTTAATTGATTTGATTTATTTTGAGAAATTCAAGTTTTTTCTGGGTCCTGTTTAATTTGCACGCTATTTGATTATTTGGGTAGATGGTTCCCCCGTGGAAGTTAAAAAAACCTTTTTTGATTGCTGTTCTGATTTTGAATATAATGTTGAAGATTATTGATTTCTATTAAGTTTTGGGGAACTGATATGAAAACTTTGAAAAATATTTTTAACTTGGCAAAATGTTGCAGAAAACACGCACACACACACTTTTTGTAAATTAGGAAAAGTTTTTTTTTTGTGAAGATTTTTTTAAGTTCATTGGAAAATAATATAAATATTTGACTCATCTGGCCGGAAAGATTTTAACTGCCTTGTAAAACTTGATTCGTCGTGCTAGTTCTACGGCTTGAAGTTCTTCATCGAATAAAATGATAGATTGAAATAAATCCTAATTTTTTTCTATTTTTTCCGTGCAAAGCCGACGCCAACACTTACGTCACAGTGCTTTTCCTCCTCCTCCCACCCTTCCCCACCTTCCCAGCAAAGAACACAATGGAAAGTCACCGGGCACCTGAGCTTTTGCGCCGACGACGACGACGACGACGTTTTGCCGACGTCCCCCGCGCTTGTGGAAAATTTTCCACGACCTCCGACCACCTCCACTCTCTCTCTGTTCCAAGTCCAAACTCAGCGGAGGAAGGTTTGGGAGGCCAACTGTTTCGTGACGTCGCCGCCACCGTCGGAGATTGTACATTCCACGACGACGACGACGGCAGAGGTCCTGAATGAAAAAGGTCGGCGCGTGCGCCCTAGCGACTCGCCCCGAGAGTAAAAGCTCCGCGGCGTGGGACGCGCTTTCGGCAGGACAACACCGAAGTGCTGTTGCGTTGTTACCCGAGAGCTTCGGCCCGGAACCAGCAGGCACACGATTCATTCGCGTTTCATCCCTTCGACGAGACAGTACCGGAACGAACGTGTTACGCTAAGGCCAGAGCGCTGAGACGGCCAAGGAAGACAGACAGACGCGAGACGCGCGACGTTGGTCTGTCCCCGTGAGTGAGTGTGTGTCCCCCGGCGTGTGTGTCCGCCGCCCGTCATGGCCCAAGCGGGTCCAGCTTGCCCGCGTGAAGACGGTACCAACTTCGGTGGCAACAACACTCTTTCGAAAAAGGTCGCTAGAGGCTAGCAAGTGAGTGTGCGAAAGTGTAACGGAGAAGAAGAAAAAGTTACGACGGAACCTAGCGCAAAACACTTCCGGGAACAACCCCCCCGTTCGCGAGGATACACAGCGCACACCTGTCGAACGTGTCACCCGTCAAGTTGTCGCAAGTTCTGGAGTTCTAAGGTCTTCTGGCTGAGCTGTCCCCCCACCAAACGTGAACGCGCGCGTGAGTGTGAGTGAGTGAAGAACGGAATCAACAAAGGCAAAACCACTACCACCAGTCGGGTCGACGGGTGCAGCAGTGTTCAGTGTGGTGTTCAGCGGAACCGGAGATAGTGAAGAACGCGTGAAGAAGTGAGTGCGAAGCGAGCGGAAGAGGTTCTATTTTTATACACTAACAAGTCCGGGCTTGTGCAAGAGGAAGAAACGCAAACACACTCACACACAGCGTTACGCCGTAACGCCAGGAAGGAAAAGAGCAAGAGTTGTGTTGTGTGAGGCCCCCCTCCCGGTTGAAGAAGCTCCGGTGCGAGAAAAGAGTGTGTGGTTCGGTGAAGAAGAATCAATATCTAGGCGCTTGCGGGAGTTGGTCGTGTTGTTGTCGTGGACAAAGAAGTCCAACCGCGCGGTTCAGGTGGTCGCACCAACACACAATCAGGATAACAACGCTGGCAATCGATATCGGAAGTGTGCGCCGTGCAGAGGGAGAGAGGATTCACTGCGAGGTTGCGCCTAAAAATAGACTGCCGCGAGGCGACCTCTGGTGCGAGAAAACGGGAGGCGCGCTCAGCCCCCTTTGAACCTGTTGATTAACTTATTACGCGAGTTTGTGCGTGCAAGTGCGTGTGTTTTCGTGTGAAAGGCGCAAGGTCACCCCACCCGGTTGACCAACTCTCTATTGTACATAGACCCCCAAACCCCCCCAAGCGCAATGTTCCGCGAGGTTCTGCCCATTCTGGCGTACATGAGCGTCCTGTCCAGCACGTACTCGCTGCACATGGCACGGGACGCGTACCTCAAGGCACCGCCCCCACCCCCGCCCGCCTCCGCCCAGCAGCTCCTCGAAGAGCTGGACGACATGTCCGAGCTGCTGGCGGCGGAGAACGCCATCCCGGCGGCACCCCCCGGCCCAAACAACAACCCCCACCAGCAGCTGCTCCAGCAGCAGCAACAGCTGGCCGTCGGTGCAGCGATGCAACAGGCTCACCTCGGAATCGCCACGTCCTCCGGGGCCGCCTCCGGTGGGCCCCACGGCGTCGTCATCAACCACCTCACCAGTAACGAACTGCCCGAGCTGAGTCCGCCGCCGGTACGTCACCCCGTAGGTCCCCTCATCCAGCCGCGCGGTCTCCAGGAGCTGTTTGGCGTGCAGAGCAACTACGTCGGCCACAACAACCCGCACAACCTGCAGCAGCAGCAGCAGCGACCCCAGCAGCAGAACCGGAACGCCGCCGAACTGGTCGGCGACGATGACGACGAGGACGGCGCGGATCAACCGCTGGAGCAGCGAACTCCCGCCAACAACAAGCGATCGTCCTCGTCGTCGGCGAGCTCGTCCGGATCGTCCGGGGACAGCAGTGGGCAGAACGGTGGAGGAGGTGCGGGAGGAAGTGCTGGTGGCATGCCGTCGATTCCGCACGGCATGGCCAGCCAGCTGATGCTGCGCAGTGCCCGCGGACAGCGGCAGTACGACGTGCCGCAGATCGGTGAGTAAAACCGTAGTTGTGGGAGGACACATGCGCGACCGATTCTCAAGGTCCTGAGCGGGGAAGAATTTTTGCTGGCGCTTTACCTGGAATCCTGGAGCACGACCGTGAACGTTCATTACGGTGCTAATTGATGGATGTGATAAGTCAAGTTGGAATACAGATACTTTTCCATATAAACTGCTTCAATCAGTCACAGTTCATTGAATCAAGTTAAACAATAACAAAACTCTAACAAGATTTTGTCGCTAATACCAAGAAGACAAATATGCGTCCAGATTACCACTCAAAAATCTCAAGATTTTGAGCAAACCCTATTTTAAAATATTGCTATTTACGAAATTGCGAAATGTTTGAGGGCTGACACTTTAATCGTGTCCTAAAATATCATATTTTTGTAAAAACAATGACAATTTGCTTAAAAAAAAGCTGTACAAAGCGGTGAAATGCAGTCGATGTACAAATGTGTCGACAAAAAGTCAGAGGTTGGTGTGAGCACACACTTAATTTTATTTTAAATCTGTTTTGTTTTCGGGAAGTCTGCTAGATAAACATCACAAAAATCAGTGTTTTGTTGATAATGTCTATATATTGAGAAAGTGTCATGTTTTGAAAGCTTCAGCAAGTTTAAAATTTGAGACAATCACAAATGTTGTAAAAGTTTTGGGTAAACATTGTTTAAATGTATCGATTTATCGAAATCATTCCTAATTTGGTAAGTTTTTTCTCAGAATTCAATAAGTTTTTAATGATTGATAAAAAATTTACTGATTAAATTGAAAATTTCAAAAATTTACCAAAAATTTGCACAAATGGATAAGATTTTGATTTCTTTGTAATTTTTTTTGCAAGTTTTGGAATAAGTATTTATTTTCAAACATAAAGGAAGTTGAATTATTGCGTTACGAAAAACTCACCCTGTTCTGTTTTGTGTGGTTCATATTTCCTTCATTGTAGTTACATTATTTACAAAATTACCGTAATATTTTTTAAATAACTGCATTTTAAATTTAAAATCAGTTTGTATAATTCTTGTACAGCACAATTTAACTATGAAAATAAAAGAATCAAAAATGTACATAAATTACTTAATTTATTGAATTTGCATCAAGTTTTATCATTCCTGTATTAGAAAGTAAATTAAAAAACTGTGTTATGCGGAAAATAAGCTCCCATAGAATTGTTTCCATCCAAATATTTCTCGAAATTTTACGTTTATGTAATTCCTTTGTAAAGTTATCGGGCTTGTCTGCATTCTTGAGTTATATTTTTCACTTATTTGTTAATGATTTTTGCGTTTTAAGATTTTTTTGATCAGTGAATTGAGCTTTTCTTCGTAATAAAGAACTCTTAAACCTTTTTTAATTGTTTTCTAAGTCTTAATTAATGGTCAATGCCAAGTTTGATAATGCCAAAATAAGCTTAATTTTTTGTTTTCAGAGGTAGTAATTCTTTATGTTTTCGTAAATCAATTTTTCATAGAATATTTTTAGTAATTATTGATATTTATTTGAATTTTTTTTTTTCAAGTATATTTTTCCAAACAGTTTTTTTAAGAACTGGTCATACAGAATGGACATGTGAATATTTTAAAATCTGTATTTTGAGAAGTGTTTTTCTTATCAGGAATCAAAATAAATATGATGGAATTCATTTTTTTCTACGCTATTTTTTTGATTTTTTAAGGGATTAAAAAGGAGTGCTTTGCGCAAAAGTTAAAGATTTTGGAAAAATCTAACAAATTATCGCACAAAAAATTGGATTTAACTTTATATGCAAAATCAAAAGTTGCAATAAAAAATCCAAGTAAAAGGCATTTTTAAGTTGAAATTTTCCAAAAATAATCAGTTTTTGCAATTTTGAAAAAAGTGTAGTCATATAAATAAAATAGTATTTTCGAAAAATTTAGAATATTTTCTGGAATTTTCCGTTCCGTTTCCGTTTTCCGGTATTTTCCGGAATTTTGACATACTAGCCTGAAAATTTGAAATTATTTGGTTAAGGTTTAGTTGCTCCAGTTTTGATTATTTTGATCATATTTTAAGTTTCTTAAAGGTTTTCCGGGGAACAACTTTGTAGAACATCGCACAGTGCTAGGAGTTGATCCTGACAAGATACATGATGTTTTTTGGAGTTTACTTTTTTCGGCAAAATTTCAAAATATGTTCAAAAAAATTACCTGCGCTTTGCGATCTTCTACAAAGTTGTTTCCCAAATCAAAAACTATAAAAAAAAACTCTTACATGATACAATGTTATCGGGTTGAGGAAAACTTTGTAAAACAAGAGTTAAAAAGTGAAAAATGAATCAATTGTATTTATTGAAATTCCATTCTAACTTCAGATCCAAACTGGAGCATCTTAACCTTAACCAAATAAGCTCAAATTTTCAGGCTAGCTTTTTGGGTCATAGAAATTGAACACTTTTGTCTTTTTCATATATCCGTGAACCACGCTCATGCTGAGGGTTGTTGAAGTTTTTAAAAAAAATATGAAGATTTAGTTTTTCTCAGAGTTGGTACTCAATTTGCCCTCATTTTCAACTAACGATATATCAGAAACTGTTGGTTCGAAAATCAATGTTAAACATTGAAACTTAAGTCAAATCTTCTTCTCTTTTCGAATAAAAATAATTTTGTTATTTTTGAACCTAATGTTAATTTAAATGGGCTGAAAATGCTTATTTCGGATATCGCAAAATCTTACGATATTATATGAACTACTCAAATGTTGGAACAACACTTTTGCATAACAAAATTGATTTTTGACGGATTTTAAATATTAAAGGATTAGGGTAACGTTGGATTCAAGGGATTTATATCTTCTTTGAAATTTATGATTAATGACAAATTTTGTCATGTTTTACCTTTGTCATTTCCTCATGATTCATCTTTTTTTTTTTTTTTTTGCTATTTTATATTCTTATCCTAAAAATGTTAAGTTGAATTTTAATGTTGTTTTTTTTTTGTCTTTGGGATTGCTCAAAGTTACAATATCCATTTAAACATTTTTGTAAACTTTGTAAACTCACATTCTCAAATCCAAGAAATGGATTGTTAAATGTAAAAATCGTAAATTCCTTAAAATCCAATAAATTCTTGAGTGAACATAAATTTCAACAAAGAAAGCAATTTACAATATAAATGAAAAACTTATAAAATATAATTCTTCTGCTGTCAAAGATTTTTTAAGCTACAATTTCATGTTAACCCTCTACAACCCAACCCCGCCTTTAGACGGGCTTCGATTTGAAAAATCGCCAAAAATTAATTTTTCAACCAATTTTTAATCTTTAAAATGCATTGTAAAGAAGAACTCTTAGAATTTCAGAAAATTTATGGGTTGGAAGTTTTACTTGTTTTATGTGACTTTGCCAATGTTTTTAAAAATGTCTTTTTTTTAGGGGTCAACTTTGGCTGTGTTTTTTACTAACATGTCCTATGTTTTAAGTAAAAAGAAGTATGCAGTAATTTTTCTAGTGTCCTAAGCGATGCTTCTACGCATTTTTTTACAATTTAAATGATAATGGTGCCATTCTATACCAGAAAATGTGAAAAACAAGCAAAAAATTGGAAAAGTGACTGTAAAAACATGAAAAAAAATAGATAGGCAAAATGTAATGATAGGAGGTGGAAGAATAGGCCAAATACTACCAAAAACAAACATAAACTAAACAAGATAAATGCAAATTAAAATACTAAAAATAAAACAAGAAAAACATAAAACAAGAGAAGTAAAGTTTTTCGTAGAACAAAAGTTGCTCAAAATGACCTCCTGAACACGAGAAAAATAAAAATTTTCGAAAAAAAAAATTGGGCATTAGAGGGTTTACTGGTACGGAAAATGAACATAAGAATAAGTAAAATAAGAATTTTGCTAATGAATTCGTCCCTGAAAACATTTCCTGCTTAATTGTTTTGTCGTAATTTCCCAATCCTTCAACACATCAACCATGATTGGCCCTCATGAATTCCAAATCTCAAACGAGCTCGCATTCCTCCAAACTCCACAAATGCCTTTCAATATTAATCAACATTCTCGTGCTCTCTGCAAAATACCACGCCATCAATCCCTGCGTTTTTTACCCCCCAAATGTAGACCTCATCCTTAACAACAGGCCGTCGGCATTTTGACCGCCGGGAGGCGAAACCGAAAGTAAAAGGCCAACGGAATCCTCCCGGTGTGTGTATGTGTGGGTTAATTTTTCATCTGTTTTCCGTCCGAAACAGCACAGAGCAGGTCCTCCTCCTTCCGGGAAGGTCAGCATCGGCAGTCTGTTTTATTTCTCATCAGGAAACAATTCCACACGGGGCACGGCGCTTTTCGCCTAATTGGGGTGTGCGGGGCTCATAAACATCTTCATCATCGGCCAGTTTGATTGCCCGGTTGATTAGTCGAGAGAAAGAAGGAGCATTGTTTTATGGTTTCTGGGAGAAGAATCTTCGAACACAACAGGTTGCTGCTGCCGCCGGACATGAGTCGGTGCAAAAATAATAATAAAAAAAAGGTTCTAAGGATGCAGATGTGCCTTGGCGAGGACATTTTCGCTGGCGTTTGCGCATGCTTGAGCTTCGTCAAGGCTGAATTCTTGCTGGCTGGCTGTGGCTGAACGGAAGGAACAGCAGTTCCGGCGGCATGGCGGGGAACGATGATGCCATTTTCATGATGTTTAATGATTTTTTTTATTAATATACTTATGATTTACCAAAACACTTGCCAAACTAATTTCGAATCTTTCAGAACTTACAGAAGTTATGCCTTCCAAATCCTTCAAGTTTTTTTTTAAACATTTAAGTCTTCCATATGTTTCAAAACTCCTCCTTTAAGATAAAAATTTATTTATGATCTCATAATTTCAAATGGGTCTTCTACTTTCAAGTCAACTTCCAAGTCTTCCCAATCTTCCAAGTCTTCTTAATTTTCCAAATCTGATAAGTCTTCGAATTCCTCCAAGTCTTCTATATCTTCAAAGTCTTCCGAATTTTCCAAGTTTTCCAAATCTTCCAAGTCTTCAACATCTTCAAAGTCTTCCAATCCTTCCATATCTTTCAAGTCTTCCAAGTCTTCCAAATCTTTCAAGTTTTCCAAATCTTTCAAGTTTTCCAAATCTTTCAAGTCTTCCAAATTTTCCAAGTCTTCCAAATTTTCCAAGTCTTCCAAGTCTTCCAAATTTTCCAAGTTTTCCAAATCTTTCAAGTCTTCCAAGTGTTCTAAATCTTCCAAGTCTTCCAAATCTTTCAAGTTTTCCAAATCATTCAAATTTTCCAAATCTTTCAAGTTTTCCAAATCTTCCAAGTCTTCCAAATCTTCCAAATATTTCAAATCTTTCAAGTCTTCCAAATCTTTCAAGTCTTCCAAATCTTCCAAGTCTTCGAATTCTTCCAAAACTTCCAAGTCTTTTTAATCTTCCAAGTCTTCTAAACCTTCCAAGTCTTCCAATTCTTCCAAGCCTTCAAATTCTTACAAGTCTTTCTCATGTTCCAAATCTTTCAAATCTTCCTCCAAAACCTAAACTCTAATCACTTTCTTCACATTATACATTACGCCATATTACACACTTAACACTAAATACTCACTTTCACCAACAGAACACATTTCAGCTAGTGATAGATTTCAGTGAAGCTTTAAATTTTACGTCCTGAATAGAGATGAAAATCCCATTTCCTTTGCAGTCTTCCTATTGTCACACGTTTTCCAAGCTATTTCTTCACAATCTTCAAAGTCATTTTTTCTTTGTTCAAGTGATCCATGTTAGAAAAATTCTACATTCTATTCTCACCAAACACTGCTTACACTTAACAATAATATTTTTTAAATTCACTTTCACTCACAAAACTCATCTCAACCGTGCAAATCTTTCAGTGAAGCCTCAAATCTGACGTCCCGATTAGAGATGAAAATCCCAAATTTTGTTAACCTTCCACGAACCACCTTCCCCCAGGATCATCACAATTGATGACCTTACTGGAAGCCAACTTCCCGAATCCCAGTTTTCCCACACATCCAATTAGGGCCGATAATCTTTTCGCGCTGTGCTTGCCAATAAGTTCTGCCCAGGCTTAGCAATCTTTTCCCCGCTCCGCGCTTGACAGCAAATAAATTGGCAGGTTCAGATAAGCTGTTCCGTTTCCGCCCGGCAGAAAACCGCACCGCCGGAATCTACACCGTCCAATAAACGTCACGGGCGTAATCCACGTGGGGCACGAAGAAGCTTTACAGCGAAGTTTCCGGACAATTTTGCTTGCTCGGTGAACTTTTAACCTTTTGGCTGGGTACTGTAGCGAGGGTGGCGTTGAAAACGCCGAAATGTATGCAATTTGCTTCTATGACCATTGAAAAAGAAGTGTTGCCTAACTTTAGGCTATTTCATTAAGGCAACGCCATCTATTGAGGAAAAATCCTCCTAAATGTAGACAATTCAACGCCACCTTCCGGCACGGTAGCCAATCTCCAGCAAACTCAGAAAATATGAATAGAACAACTTTCCCCCCGACTAGAAATTGCCAAGGAAAAGTACTTTCCGCAAAAGTTGACCCGGTCGTGACGACGCCGCCTTGTTGACACACTCGTCACTCGCAGCGTCGCCACCTGTGGCCACCTGTTTGTTGCACCGGCGGTGGTGCAATCCGGACGTGACGATATTAAACCACTTTTGCTGCAAGAGGAACAACACTGCGTGACATAAATTGCGGAACTCGCAAGCTTTACTTGTGCGATCACTAAAGTGATTTGCAAAATTGATTGCTTTTGCAACGTGCTGCGTACTTTCAGGCGTATTGGAGCGTGTTTTTTTTTTGTGGGAATGCGCCTGAAGGTAGGTTTCTAAAGTTTGTAAAATTATAAAAATTGAACCGCTTTTTGCGTGGTTTGGACACCAATTCCAGGAAACGAGCCCCGGAGGGCAATGTGTCGTGTCATGCCGTAAATTTCCGTTTGCCAGGTGCGTTCCCGAGGGGAATTCTGCAGGTGTGGCAGATGGCTGCCCGTCAATGGTGTGTGTGTGTGTGTGTGACAGGGAGCTGTTAGAGTGGTTCCGAGCAGGTGGAATGATCTGGCGGGTCGTTAAAATTGCAATCGATTAGAGTGTGATGTAAGGAAAGCATGTGAGCAATTTTTGCTCTACTTTTCCGACAGGGGGAAGTACTCGTTGAGTGATGTAATGAGGAGTAATTTTCTGGATAAATATTTATAAGTCTCTGTGGGAATAACATTCTTTCCATCAACAGATTAGGGTGGTTCGAACTAACGAAAATTGCAGAAAAACAACACAAGTTAAGCAATAAATTTTAAAAATTGTTCAAGAACCACCCTGGTCAGTGGAAATATTTCGTATCCACTTTACTCGATCCAACTTTTCTATGTGCGTGAGTGTTCCATGTGTGTGTGAGCCACACATGTAGGTGTAGTTGCTCTGCCAATTGTTAATGGATTCTCGGAAGCAAAAGCCAGCAGGTAGTCACACCTGAATTGTTTTGCCTGCCGTCTGTCAGAGTGGTAAGTTGAGAAAATTGAGTTGGCAGAACCAGGTGACTGGTCCTGAGCTGAAACAAATGCTCGCTCTATTGCGCACTATTTGCTTCAGACGATTAGTTTTGAGGGGACTGAAATGATGCAGCATTTAAACAGTCAGGAGATTTTCCATTCAAGTTTTTTGAATCTTCCAAGTCTTCTAAATCTTTCAAGTCTTCTAAATCTTCCAAGTTTTCTGAATATTTCAAGTTTTCTGAATCTTTCAAGTTTTCTGAATTTTTCAAGTCTTCTAAATCATCCAAGCCTTCTAAATCTTCCAAGTTTTCTGAATCTTCCAAGTCTTCTAAATCTTTCAAGTTTTCTGAGTCTTTCAAGTCTTCTGAATCTTCCAAGCCTTCTAAATCTTCCAAGTCTGGAGTTTTTTTTTAAAAAGGACCAATAAACCAAATTTTCAATTTTTGCTTTTTGGGTGTTTTTTAATACCCCTGACTCAAGGCGGTTCTAAAAACACCCAAAAAGCAAAAACTGGAAAATTGGTTTATTGGACCTTTTCAAAAAAAAACTCCAGAAGTCTTCTAAATCTTCCAAGTTTTCTGAATCTTCCAAGTCTTCTAAATCTTCCAAGTTTTCTGAATCTTTCAAGTTTTCTGAATCTGTCAAGTTTTCTGAATCTTCCAAGTCTTCTAAATCTTCCAAGTCTTCGAAATCTCCCAAGTCTTCTAAATCTTTCAAGTTTTCTGAATCTTTCAAGTCTTCTGAATCTTCCAAGTCTTCTGAACCTTCCAAGTCTTCTGTATCTTCCAAGTCTTATAAATCTTCCAAGTTTTCTGATTCTTTCAAGTTTTCTGAATCTTCCAAGTTTTCTGAATCTTCCAAGTTTTCTGAATCTTTCAAGTTTTCTGAATCTTTCAAGTTTTCTGAATCTTCCAAGTCTTCTAAATCTCCCAAGTCTTCTAAATCTTTCAAGCCTTCTAAATCTTTCAAGTTTTCTGAATCTTCCAAGTCTTCTAAATCTTCAAAGTTTTCTGAATCTTTCAAGTTTTCTGAATATTCCAAGTCTTCTGAATCTTTCAAGTCTTCTGAATCTTCCAAGTCTCTAAACTTTCCAAGTCTTCTGAATCTTCCATGTATTCTAAATCTTCCAAGTCTTCTAAGTCTTCCAAGTTTTCGGAATTTTTCAAGTCTTCTAAGTCTTCCAAGCCTTCCAAATCTTCTAAATCTTCCAAGTTTTCGAAATCTTCAAAATTTTCTTTATCTTTCAAGTCCTAAAATTTCCCAAGTCTTCTAAATTTTTCAAGTCTTCTTAATCTTCCAAGTCTTCTAAACCATCCATGTCTTTTAAATCTTCCAAGACTTTAAATTCCAAAATCTATCAGTATCAGTATCAGTATCACTGTCACTGTCACTATCACTATCACTATCACTATCACTATCACTATCACTATCACTATCACTATCACTATCACTATCACTATCACTATCACTATCACTATCACTATCACTATCACTATCACTATCACTATCACTATCACTATCACTATCACTATCACTATCACTATCACTATCACTATCACTATCACTATCACTATCACTATCACTATCACTATCACTATCACTATCACTATCACTATCACTATCACTATCACTATCACTATCACTATCACTATCACTATCACTATCACTATCACTATCACTATCACTATCACTATATCACACACTCAAATTTGTATGCACAATTTCACTTGAAAATAGGCATCAACTGTGGAAAACTTCCTGTTATGCCTTTAATTTGACGTCTGGTATAAAGATGAAAACTCTAATTTTACAACTTTAAAAGAATAAGCAATAGGTAATTTCAATAATGAAGTCCGTTTCTGAAATCAAATTTTCGCCGACCAGAAAAAAAACACTTTTGTTTAAATTTACGCTTGGGAGATTCATCAAGTAAGATTTACAAGGTACGACGATTATTTTATTGACTTTGAAATGACTTCAATGGATATTGTGTATCATTTTGAGGAAGTATCGATGGGTTGTTAAGTAACAGTAGCTAAACATTAGAGTCCGTTTTTACAGCAAATGTTCTTCCGATCAGCAAATGTCTTCCTACATAACATTGCTGCTTGAAATTGGCTTGAAAGATCAAGCAAGTTATAGGTATCTATGAGATAAAACTTTGTTTTTCCCTAGTTCCAAGAATGACTTCCGTCTTTGAACATCTCTTAGGCTGCCAAAACCCGCCCCGAGTGAACGCTCTCGTAACTGCTCTGCCCAAGCTCGTCTCCATCATTAGCTCTTCACTACTCAAACCCACTTTGATCCACCCACGCACCCGAAGAGTTGGCAGCGCTCCTCCGCCATTAGGCTGCTGGCCAGCCAAATTTATGACCCCGGGACGCCATCATTCATTACAGAGGGGCCCCCTCGGTTTTGGCACACGAACGGGCCTAGACTTTCGCTCGATCCCCCACGCGTGGCAGCCAACTTCCGGAAGTCGACGACTCCCACTGGACTGCAAGTGAAACTCCGATTAATCGCAGGCTTCTGGGAAGATGGCGCCGCGAGAGCAAAAGCTAGAACGTCGTCCCCGATCGATCAATAATAATTCAACCTTCTCCCGTGCGCGCACGGAGCCAACAGCCGATTAACTTTTTCTTCAGCGTGTCTACCTGTACTCCGACGCTCAAGTGTTTGTGTGTGACTAACGAGAAACGACCTGAGCAGCAACAACTTTTCCATCAAATTCAGTTGGAAAGTTTATCGCTCAACGGTGATGCGCACCAGAGGAGAGGGAAAAAAATTACGGACAAAACATCATCATCATCCATCTTTTGCGACGTCGTCTTGGGCAGCAGCAGAACTCGTGTTCAGGAAGCATGTCAAGAGAGAGAGGAGGACACCTTGACAAGATAGCGCTTGCCGGGATACCAATCAACGGGGTGAAACTTGTGCCCGGGAAGTTTGCAAGAGTCCTTGAGCGCGCTCCACGTGCCACATCCAATTGTGACAGTTGGCTGGCGCGAGGTCACACGCTAGGTCAAGCAAGCAGTTTTGAAGCTTCAAAGCTGCTTGACTTTACAACGCCTGAATGCATGCATTCAGGCGTTATCTGTTGAACAAGTGACAGATTGACAGTTGACAGAATACTTACTCAGATTGGCTCCAACTAACTTCACTAATTCTATAAGTACTTACCTGAAAATGTTCGAGCTTGCACTAAATTGAGCAAAGGGTGCCTTGACTTTGAAGTCCGTAATTGAAGTGAGCTTACAAGAAACTTTTCGGAATTCCTCGACCTTGAAGTCCTTACTTGAAATCAATATTCTCCAGAGCGAATAACTCATCTTCTTACTTACTATCCCTATCAGACGTAAGGTCAGCCGGATTACAAAGTTCGAACGACCAACCTGGGATTACCAGAGTCTGGCGAAAGTTAAACTTCAAGGTCAACACTTGGAACAATGTACCAAGAAAGCACACACCCCTCCTAACAAGCGCTTCCAATGTTACAAATTGCAATCAGCCTGGACAAACACCAGCCACTTGCTGCTGCTGCTGACGTCAATCAGCTGCGGCGGTGGAAATCACCGCCGCCGCACACACACAACATTTGTCGCGCTCACTTAATTATACATCGATAATGTAGCACGGCGTACATTCCATCATCCTCCGGCCGCTTCCACCACCCCCCATTAGCAATCAAATTAATTAAATTGCCATTCTGAACAGCGTCGAATTCCACCAGAGCAGTGTTGCCGTGGAATTCACACAACTCCACGTGCCGGAGTAATGAATAAGTTGAATTCCGGCCACGTGCCGAGCGCGCGGTTTCGTCCCGAAAAATTGACGAGGCAGTGTTGCCAGCCGTGGTGGAATTAGTACGTTGGTGCGGTTGTGTTAGTCTAAAACATTGTTGTGGGGGAAGATTGAGCAGTAGTAAGTTTCTAATTAAAAAGCAGACTTCTGGGAAGAGTCGTTCGGGGTGGTGCGAAATTGATTAAGGACTTTGAAGATGGGATCAATTTGAAAACTTTTGAATTGAATTAAAATGCGTGTTTGACAGAAAAAAAAATAATGGTAATATTCATCAGGAAATGGTGACAGATTTTGTGAATTATTAATATTACTCTAAAAAATGATTAATTTTCACCAGATTTTGAGAACAATTCATCAGGTTCACATTTTTACACATTTTTTTATGTAATATTACTCAAAAAATATGTAATATTCATGCAACCAAATTTTAAACTATCCAAAATTCCACTTTTTTCTGTGTTTGATAAATATTGAAATCAAGCGTTACAAACTCATAAAAAACATTCCATAATATTTTGGTCTGACAATTGCAGCCTGACGGTTTTAAAAATTTAATGTCAAAAGGATTTTTATGTACAATTGAACGCCCGATTTCATTGCGTTCAGCATTCCAAAACGTTTTTCGTAAAAATAATTACAAAAATATTTTCAAAAAATCTGGCATTTTTTGTTATTTGACTGTATTTTTTTGGCAAATTTCATTTTATTTGAAATTAAATGTACTTTCCGAATCTGCAATAAGTCAGTTTTTAATTTGGAACATTTTTTTTTACATTTCAAAACTTCTTGTTTTTAGCAAGATTATTTTTTAGAGCATAGCAATATTCTGCAAAATTGTAGAGTAGACAATTACAAAAAAAGTTGATTAATTAGTTCATTAAGTTACTTTTTTGTATCTCTTTTTTTCATTGTCCGTGTCTGTCGCGAGTGATTTTGAACAACCATAATCAACGACGACCAACCTTTCAAAACATTTTTTCGTAAAATTGTTAAAACTCGTGATAGTTACAAGCAAACCACTTATGTTTGCATATCAAAATTTATGTTATTGTCTGTAAAACCCTGCAAAGAAAGCAAAAACACGAAATTTCAAGATAAAATTTTTTGTTACATATGAAAATATGACCCTTCTGGGTTATTGCAGATTCTAAAAGTACATTAAATTTCACATAAAAGGTCTTTTTCTAAAATATAAAGTTTATCGAAAAAGTGTAGAGTTTTTAAAAATATTTTTTTTGTGTTTATCGATGTAAAATACGTTTTTTCGGAATTCTGAGTCAAATCGGACTTCCAAAATATCCAAACCAAGCCATCAATATTTCATGCTGAAAATTATTAAAAACACGAATTTTTCAATATTTTTCATGAATCTTTCATTCATTTGGTTTTAAGGATATCCTAACATCAATCTACAAAACTTCTTTTTTGAAGACAAAATAAATGTTTTTTTCACACATTTATTCTAGAATAATTTTGCTTGTAACAAGTATCTATATTACAATCTATATTACTTGTAACAAGTATCTAAACATGTTTTCATGAATTTAAGAACTTCTGCGAAGATTTTTTTTTAATTTCTTAGAAAATGAGCACAAAAAAAACATTTTGATTGATAGCAAAAATTAAAAAGCAAGAGGAAAAATGTTTTTTTTTTTTGAGTCCATCAGATACTACTGTTGTTTTAATTTCTGCTACGATCATTATTAAATACCACAATCTGAGGTTGCATTGTATTTCAAACTATATTCGACCAGAAAGACTTGTAAGTTTTTATTTTAAATTCCTTTGAAAAAATCCCAAAAAATGTTTGATTCTCTGAATTCATAAACTTTCTAATAAATTTGGTTCTAAGTTTTTGGTTACGTTAAATTAACAAAAAGTTCAAAATTTGTTCAAATTCATATTTTTATTTTTATTTATTGATGTCACCACATTTTTGTTGTAACATAATTCAACAAATTTAAACAATTTCTAACAAACTTATTCTACTGCAAAATCAAAGGATATTTTTAAATTTTGCTTCAGTTACACTTAAAAGCTGTAACCTAATAGAGCAATTCTCTACGAAATCGGTCTTTTTTCTTCAATTTTAATTTTTGTATTTTTTAATCCGGCTGAAACTTTTTTGGTGCCTTCGGTATGCCCAAAGAAGCCATTTTGCATCATTAGTTTGTCCATATAATTTTCCATACAAATTCGGCAGCTGTCCATACAAAAATGATGTATGAAAATTCAAAAATCTGTATCTTTTGAAGGAATTTTTTGATCGATTTGGTGTCTTCGGCAAAGTTGTAGGTATGGATACGGACTACACTGGAAAAAATACACGGTAAAAAATTTGGTGATTTTTTATTTAACTTTATCACTAAAACTTGATTTACAAAAACACTATTTTTAATTTTTTTATTTTTGATATGTTTTAGAAGACATAAAATGCCAACTTTTCAGAAATTTCAGGTTGTGCAAAAATCACTGACCGAGTTATGAATTTTTTAATCAATACTGATTTTTCAAAAATCGAAATTTTGGTCGTAAAATTTTTCAACTTCATTTTCGATGTAAAATCAAATTTGCAATCAAAAGTACTTTACTAAAATTTTGATAAAGTGCACCGTTTTCAAGTTATAGCCATATTTAAGTGACTTTTTGAAAATAGTCGCAGTTTTCATTTTTAAATTAGTGCACATGTTTGCCCAGTTTTGAAAAAATTTTTGAAAAGCTGAGAAAATTCTCTATATTTTGCTTATTTGGACTTTGTTGATACGACCTTTAGTTGCTGAGATATTGCAATGCAAAGGTTTAAAAACAGGAAAATTGATGTTTTCTAAGTTTCACCCAAACAACCAACCATTTTCTATCGTCAATATCTCAGCAACTAATGGTCCGATTTTCAATGTTAATATATGAAACAATTGTGAAATTTTCCGATCTTTTCGAAAAAAATATTTTTGGAATTTTCAAATCAAGACAAACATTTTAAAAGGGCGTAATATTGAATGTTTGGCCTTTGTGAAATGTTAGTCTTGATTTGAAAATTCCAAAAATATTTTTTTCGAAGAGATCGGAAAATTTCACAAATGTTTCATATATTAACATTGAAAATCGGACCATTAGTTGCTGAGATATTGACGATAGAAAATGGTGGGTTGTTTGGGTGAAACTTAGAAAACATCAATTTTCCTGTTTTTAAACCTTTGCATTGCAATATCTCAGCAACTAAAGGTCGTATCAACAAAGTCCAAATAAGCAAAATATAGAGAATTTTCTCAGCTTTTCAAAAATATTTTTTCAAAACTGGGCAAACATGTGCACTAATTTAAAAATGAAAACTGCGACTATTTTCAAAAAGTCACCTAAATATGGCTATAACTTGAAAACGGTGCACTTTATCAAAATTTCAGTAAAGTACTTTTGATTGCAAATTTGATTTTACATCGAAAATGAAGTTGAAAATTTTACGACCAAAATTTCGATTTTTGAAAAATCAGTATTGATTAAAAATTCATAACTCGGTCAGTGATTTTTTGCACAACCTGGAAATTTCTGAAAAGTTGGCATTTTATGCCTTCTAAAACATATCAAAAAATAAAAAAAATTAAAAATAGTGTTTTTTTGTAAATCAAGTTTTAGTGATAAAAAGTTAAATAAAAAAAACACCAAATTTTTTTTACCGTGTATTATTTTTTTCCAGTGTAGTCCGTATCCATACCTACAACTTTGCCGAAGACACCAAATCGATCAAAAAATTCCTTCAAAAGATACAGATTTTTGAATTTTCATACATCATTTTTGTATGGACAGCTGCAGAATTTGTATGGAAAATTATATGGACAAACTAATGATGCAAAATGGCTTCTTTGGGCATACCGAAGGCACCAAAAAAGTTTCAGTCGGATTAAAAAATACAAAAAAAAATCGAATGACCGAAATCCTAGAGAACTGCTCAATAACTAAATTTTACTGTTTCAATTGTAAAATTGTCCAGAGATTCCCACAAAGCAGTCAGTTTCTAATTCCAACTTATTTTCATTTAAAAATCATGACACTTTGAAAACATAAATAAAATGATTTTTATCAATGTTTTATAATTGTAAATAAATTTCTTTTCAAACATTTCAGAAATTTATGAAATCCTCATTATGATGTTATTATAGTAATTATCTACATATTAAGCTCAATTCCATTTATATGTTTCAATTATAAAAAATTTCAATATATTGTTGCAACCTTGGCAATAAATGTCATCGTGGTTTACGGGACATCAAATGTCATCAAAATAAATTTCAGGAAAAAAAGTCGGAGAAAAACATGAGAAGTCATTTTTTCATGAAGAAAATTGCTAAAAATGTCCTCCTAAACATGCCAAATTAAAAAAAAAAATGAGCAAAATCGGTCATCATTTACTCGAAGGTGAAGTTTGTATGGGAAAAATTGAAAAAAAATGTATGGAAAACTCAACTTTCTTACGGTTTAGTCTGCACGGTTCGCTACTTCAATCTAAATATTCCAAAAGTGAGATTCTTATTGAAAACTTAATGCTCTTTGTACAACATACCAAAGCTGTAAAACCTGATCCTGAAAAGTTATTAACGATTTTAAAAAGTCATTTTTGTATGGAAAAAAAATCACTAACTTCAGGCTCGGATATCAATGGATTAATCTAATACAACTTTACTCAAAATTTGCAAAGATGCTTAAAATAACCAAAAAAAAACATATTTCGCTTGTGGAGCAGGGAGTCATTTTTTCTGGGCACTCTAGTGGATAATTATCCATTAAAAAAAAACATGCGTTCTCGGAATTTTAGAATGGCCCTTTTATAGGAAACATCAATTACAATTTACAGGAATAAAAACATGAATGATCCGTGAATAATCTACAATTAGTAATTTACCTAGTTTTCAGAATTGCTTAGTACTGTTTAAAAATATATTCTCACAAAAAAATGAGCTTATTGTGAAAATCGACGAAAAATTCCATTTTTTTAACCATCCTATTTTGGATAGGAGCACCCTAATCGCAAAAAAGGGGTCTAATTATTTGTGAAGAAAAATTCCCACTCCAAATTTCAGCCAAATCAGAGCACTTTTGATTTGTGGACTTCCTGTTTGACGTGAAATGGCTCATACAACAACAAAAAAAAACATAATCAACATCATTTAATTTTATTTAAAAAAAATCTGTGGTCAAAAAGTTGTTTGTTTGTCTCAACGACAAAATCTGATAGATTTGGTTTTGAAAATTCACATATTTGCGTTATGAAAACCAAATCTTCCAGGCATGAAAAACACTTTGGCTTAAGAAAAGTTATGACAAATTTTTTTTTTTTGTTATTTATTGACAATTTATTCAAATCATTTAATTTTTATTAAAGTATTATTGTAATGTCGAAAAATAATATAAATAATATATTTTTTTTTTTCTTTTTTCTTCAACGAACCATAGATCGAATCAACAATTAAGTTCACTCATTTTGTTTTTTTTTTAAGTTTTTAAACAATTTTTTCGATTTTGAAGATCTTTTATCAAAGATTAGATTTTTTAGATGGAATTTTTCTGAAAATGTTTAAACTAAATTTGAAAGTCATTAAATATTGTAAGGTAATTAGGAAATATCTCTTTATAGTAATCAACTAATTTTGATAAAAATTTGAATTTTATTTTAAGCACATTGACATTGACTGACTTGAGCAAGAAATTAGATTAACATTCTTGCAAATAGTTAGTTCTTCATCGATTCCAAGCACACTCATTCCTCAACATCCTCAGACTCGAAAGCTACCAGCAATGATTTTAATTAAATATCATCACTTTGTTCTCCACGCTTGGAACGTGACCGGTTGCAAAACCATCTCCGGGACTTGGAACGCCAGAAGAGCAGTGTGTTGTGAGATGTTAACATATCGTTCTTCTTCTTTTTTATTGGGTTTATTTAGCCTCATCAGGCACTCCCACGCGTGGGCGAAAAAAGTCCTTCTTTTCGCTGGAAAGCGTTTGCCTTCATTGCCTCTGGGTACTTTTAGATGTGCTACAGTGAGCCTTCGATTATGTTTTTCGTAATTTGTGTTATCTCAAAAAATAAATAAGAAATTGTTGTTCGACGTGAGACTACTCTTTCGGTTTTACATTTTGCATTTGCTACTTTACAAACAAATCTTATTCCGAAGCCCACTGTAGTCCCAAATGTGTCAGAAAACGATAAAAGGATCCTCATTTCTGCAGTGGCCACCACCCCCTGTGTGGGAGTATGGGCAGCGTTTTCCCATGTCGGAGCTAATTTTCGGCTAATATAATTAATATATGAATGAAGATTAATGTCCCCACGACACACGACATTACACCAGCAATTTGAAACTACTACATCATGGTTTGGAAACCAAAAATAGGGAAAGACAGCCGAGGGCTCGTCAGCCGGGGACTGAAAGTGATTGAGCGATGGCCTTCCTCGTTTGGGGCTCCTGGTTTGGACTTTTACGGGTTGATGATTTGATTTAGGTGGTGAAAGTTTCTCCTTTTTGGTAATGGTCGTGAAACACGTCCGGGGAGAGTCCTGGGAAACACATGACATTCAAAAGATAATTACGTCATCCAAGTTGACCGTACGTGATGGGAATGTTGGTGTGATCAGGTTGAAAGCTTAGTGCGAACTATGAAACTTTTTTTTTTATTTTATTAAATTTAATTTTGCTATACTTTTTTACACAATGTAGAATGTCACCGAACTTTTCCTCCACTTTCTATTCAAAACAACCGCACAATGTTGCCCTGATCGATTCCATTTCAAAACAACTCATAACCCTTTTACAAACACCCCCCAAAAGAGAGATTTTCCTAGTGTAAAACCATTTATCCCAAAATCCATTCCCCAACCAATTTCGTCTCAGTTTGTGTGCCAGTCAGTCGTCGTCGTCGTCGCCGTCGTTGGCAAAATTAGATCAACCTGGGCAACACTACCCCCCACCGCGTCTCCCCACCAAATTTTCCACCTTCCTCAATTTGTCCCGATTTGCCCCCGGAAAAAAAGCGCGCGCAAACAATCCGGGAAAAGCGAGCTAAACCGCACCCACAGATCGCGCCGGCAGATTTATCCCCCACTTTGGGCTGCTGTTGCTCCGAAAGTTCTCTACCATCTCCCTCCCTCGTTCTTCGATTGGGGATTGGAAAGTCGCTTAGATAACGCACACACACTCGCAAAACTATGGGAAGAGCTTTTTGTGGCGATTTGGGATGAAGCGAAGCGACGAATCCCACAGGAGTCTGGAGAAAATTTGCTCGGAGATGGTCGGGCGAAAGTGGGGACTTTGAGTTTTTCAAGTTCTGGAAGCAATCATATTTAAGGGGAAAGATCTGGGTGAAGATTTGCGAGGAAGCTTATTGAAAAGTTTTATTTATATTGCTAGCGCGTTTTAGATTTTTTGAATTCTTGAACTTATTGAATAGAAATTTTCAGATTTTGTTTTTACATTTTTAAAACAAAAAAAAGTAGATTTGTGTATATTTTATGTAGGGTTAGTGAAATTTCACGATTTCGCGGACAGCGTGAAATCCGCGAAATTAGTTTTTTTCCGCGAAATCCCGTGAAATTTTATGTTTGTGTGAAACTGTAACGATTTATCTCAAAATATTTTATTATACTTAAATAGGAATAAACATAATTTTAAGAACTACTGTAGAATTGAGCGAGCGAATACCCTTGTTCAATTACTAATACAGGGTTAGTGAATTTCGATGAATTTATAAAAAATTTCAAATCATTTTCAATATTTCATCCATAAAGACTATTTCTGTAAATTTTATAAGTTTTCAATTGAAAAGCTTAATATGAACCATTTGAAGAATTGTTTAGATTTTTCAGTTTTTTAGAAACAAACAAAATATAGTAATATTTTTTCGCTTTAGTAAAATTTTACTACAATTTTATTTAAAATGTAAAATTTCATAAAAAAAATTTGAAGAAATAAGCTTTGTTTTATCCAAAATTATAGGAAGAGCATTTTTTATTTTTGAAAGCATTTCAGATTTTTTTTCGAAGCCCTGTTTAATTTTAACGATATTTGATTATTTTGGTGGATAATTCCCGTGAAAGTTCAATATGCCACCTGTTATTTGTTTTCTGTTCTCATTTACAAATTATATTTTTTTGCCTATTGATGTTAAATTTAGTTTTTGAACAGAGAGATGAAATCCTTAAAAATTATTTTGAATGGGCTGAATGTCGCAGAAAATTCAAACTATTTTACTCATTTTGGCTGGACAAGATTGTTGAATCTTGCTGTGATATGAAATTCAATAAACTGTAAACTGATAAAACAGAAGCAAATCAGCGAAAACGTTTTTGCTTTATTAGTCGAATATTAAAAAAGTAGTTCATTAAATGACATTTTGTTTGAAAATATAAATAAAGCTCATTTATTGACCAGGTGGAAATATTTTTGAAAATTACTAATTTGTTTTGTGTCAGGTTCAAATTTAGTGAAGATTTATTTAGTTTATTGAATGAAGTATAAATAGTAATTTCTGTGATTAAAACAAAAGATTTTCAGAGTTATTTTAGCATTTTTCACGTTCCGCGAAATTTGCGTGAAATTTAGTGCTCTAAAATTGAGGTCCCCGTGAAATTAGCTATTTTCGAGCGTGAAAAATCACTAAGCCTAATTTTATGCATCGAATTTCCATTTGTTTTTTCACTTACATTAAAAAATCTTAAATTTAAATTTACTATCACTAAAATGTTTTACCTAAATAATATCCTAAAGACATTATCAGCTCTGGATTCAATTGAATATATATTTGATTCTTTTATAATTTTTTACAGTAAGTATAATGCTAATTTTTACATTTGCATCACCATCTATTGCTATGTCTATTTTTATGTTTTTTTATATGTTTGCCAACTTTCCAGAAATTTCAAGACCGAGCAAAACATCTTTGACTGAGTTATGAATTTTTGAATCAATAATGATTTTTTCAAAAAAAAATAGAATTATTGGTCGCAAAAATTATTCAACTTCATTTTTCGATGTTAAATCGTATTAGCAATCAAAAAGTTCTTCAGTGAAAGTTAACAAGTTATAGCCATTTTTAGAGAAGGTTTTATTTGAAATAAGTCGCAGTTATTCATTTTGCTGTGCTGAGAAAATTCTCTTTATTTTGCTTTTTGACCCTTAGTTGCTGAGATATTGCTTTGCAAAGATTTAAAAACAAGAAGTTCACCCATACAACCTACTATTTTCTAATGTCGATATCTCAGCAACTAATGGTCCGATTTACAATATAAAAATATGAAACATTCATGAGATTTTCATAAAAAAATCTTTTTTTTTAATTAAGACTAATATTTCAAAAGGGCGTAGTATTGAATTTTTGCGTTCAATATTTCGATTTTTTATAAATTAGTTTTTATTTAAAAAATTACAACTCGGTTAAAGATTTTTCGCTCATTCTGGAAATTTCTAAAAAGTTGACATTTGATGTCCCCTAAAACATACAAAAACAATGAAAATAGTGTTTTTTGCAAATCAAGATTTAGTGACAACAAGTGAAATTAAAAAAAACTTTTTTTACCCTATATTATTTTCAGTGCAGTTCTTATCCATGCCTACAACTTTGCCGAAGACACCAAATCGATCAATTTTGAATTTTCTATATAATTTTTGTATGGACAGTAGGGTGCCCAGAATACGGGACTTTTTTTTCAAAACCTCGCTCCACAAGCTGAATATTGTTCCATGACCTATTTTAGGACTCTGGGCCAAATATGAGCAAAATCGGTCATCATTTACCCATTGATACTCAGAGGTGAAGTTTGTATGGGAAAATTCGAAAAAATGTATGAAAAACCCAAGTTTTTTGCAAATCGAGTTTAAGTGACAAAAAGTTAAATAAAAAATCACCAAATTTTTTTACCGTGTATCATGCTTTTTGAGTGTAGTCCTTATCCATACCTACAACTTTGCTCAAGACAACAAATCGATCAAAAAATCCTTCAAAAGATACAGATTTTTAAATTTTCATGCATCATTTTTGTATGGACAGCTGCCAAATTTGCATGGAAATTATAGAAGACACCACAAAAGTTTGAGCCGGATCAAAAAATACAAAAAAAAATTAAAAAAATAAATCAATTCCGAAGAGAATTGCTCAATTATAATTTTGCCACAAATCGAAACCTGTCAGAAAATTCAAGGATTTTTGCCTTCCTCACCTCAATGAGGAAAGGCAATAAAATCACTCGAAAAATGAACTTCTTTATTCGACCTCCTAGACCCACCTTCACGTATACCTATCGACTCAGAATCAAATTCTGAACAAATGTCTGTGCGTGTGTCTGGATGTGAGTCCGTGCACCCAAAAATATGCACTCGATTATCTCCGGACTGGCTGAACCAATTTAGACTGTTTTGGTCTCATTCGATCCGTATTGGCGTCCCACAAGACCCTAGTTAATAATAATAATGATGTTTAGAAAAGTACTTCAAAAGTTATTCTAAAAAAGACGGTTTTAGCTAAACTTTGAAAGATTTTAAAAAGGGTGGTTTTTGTAAGAAACCCCGTCATGCGATATATTGTTAGAAAGGTATTTGAAAGATCAACGCGTCCAAAAGATTGAAGATTTGACAACCCCATCAAGAGTTATGAGCACTTAAGTGCTATTTATACACTTTTTTGAGGCCGGATCTCAAATAGTTTGATGAAAAAGTTGTCCGGATCTAACATGCGACCCATCATTGGATAGGTAATCAAAAGACCTTTCCAACGAGCCCAAAAGATTAAAGATCTGACAACCTTATCAAAAGTTATAAGTACTTTAATGTTTCCTTTACACCTTTTTGAGGCCTAATCCCAGATATTTTGATAAAAAATAACTGTTATTTATACGCTGTGTAGTGTATTCACTTTATGAATGTAAGGAAGGCACCAACCACCTAAAGGTGGATTAAGTAACGTTTTTTCTCATAAAATTTAGCTGAATTTAGCTGAGTCTTGACGAAACGCTCCAATCGACAGAATTGAAGTTTAGTTACTTCTCTGCAATTAAATAAAATTGTAAATTTGAGTACAAAGGCTTTGGATTCATGTTAAGCAACCATGTGCATCCCATCAATTTGGTATTTCCAGAGATTAACGTGGGTGAGTTGTGTTATTTTGGCCTAGGAACTCCCAAGCCAAACTTAGAGCAAAATCAGAACCTTTTTGATTAGAATCCTGCTGTTTTGACGTGTGAAGAATGAACTAAATTTTCTTATTTAGTTCGAAAAAAAAAACAAATTGTCTATAATAATTAAAATTTCTAAATGACATTCTCAACGATTATGTAAAAAATTGCGCACCTCCTAATAGTTTGCCTGAAAGCATCAAATGAATCATTCAATGCACTTCCATAACTGACCCCTCCTCTGGCCTGGCCGAGCAGACCAATTTACCATTCCATGGCGGTGACTTCTGTGCAGATGAGCATCCTATAAAGTGCTCTACCAAAACACTCACAACGCCATCAAATTTCCCATTCATGGAATACATATCCATACGAAATTCAGTTTCCCGTTGATGGGCTCTCCTCTGATGGAAAGCTCGCCATCGCAGCCACCATTTTCGCCGGAATCCATAAACGCGCGTCTTAATTGAATAAAGATTATTCCGATTCCCCCGAAAAGAGAGAGAGAGAGAGAGAGACAGAGACTTGCAATCGCCACTGGAAATATTCATTTCGAGAATTTTGGATTTTAAATGGCAAAAAAAAAGGTGAAGTCGTCGACGGGTCACATTCCCACACATACACACACTTACAGAGAGCACTCGAAAATTTGCTACCTTCAGCTTTAGCAGCTGGTGGGGTGGGGGTGGCACTTTTCCACCCACACAAACACAGACACACACACAGTCACACAGCTTCTGGCAGAGAACGAGTCTGTGCTGAAATCTGTGTTCGAAGAGCTTTGCTTTTGGCGTTTGCTCGAGGAAAATAAAGCGCGAGAGAGAAGGAGAGATTGCATGTGAGTTCGTTTACGCACATCAAAGAGCCTCAAGGAGGAGGAAGAGGGGGTGGGAATGGTCCTATCCACCCCCCCCTGAGTCACCCACTTTGTGTGGGGGTGGTGGCTGGGCAAACTGCATACAGAGCTCTAGTACTGGCAAGCGTTCTTTTTTTCGATTCGGCTGCTGTTGCTGGGCAAAATCTGAGCATGGAGCTTGGTGACTAGTCGTCGCCAGAATCGTCGTCGTCGGTAGCATCGATCGACGAGACGCCAACGTCAGCTTCACGATATTGCTGCTGCTGCTGGGTTGCTTGGATGGCCAAACAGTACCTAGAAGTGGTAGGAGCTGGGTAAAAGGTACTTGGAACAATCTACGTGAGGAGTTGAATGATTTGAAAAAAGAAACATAAAAATTAACAGAATTAAATTACGATCAACCGTCTCTCAGTAGTACAGTCCAGACTCGATTATCCGAAGGCTTTGGGAAAATTTCACTTCGGGTAATCAAAACTTCGGATAATCGAATCACGAAAAAAAAATTTTTTGTGTCTTATATTTGATTGTTGAGCTTTAGAATAACCCCTAAGAAACTCTATAGATATTTAGAATTTTTAAATCCAAAATGGCGGTATTGAAAAGTTGGATTTTTTCATGTTATAGGCAGTCAAGCATAAAAATTTGACTAAAATGGGGTCACAGAACTTGAAATTGATGTTTAAAGTAAGAAAATAAAAAAAAAAACAATTTTGTTCGTGCTTCGATTATCCGAAGCCCCATACAACTTTTCGTATTATCAAATTCCGGATAATCGAAACTTCGGATAATCGAGGCTTCGGTTAATCGAGTCTGGGCTGTGGATGGGTCATTCCAGGTCAACTGTGTACACTTTTGAACTCTATCTTCACTGATTTGGACCAAACATTGAGGGAACGTTCATCTATCGATAGTTAACAGAAATCCCAAGTATTTGAGTAAAAGAGTAAAAGTACTGGTTGCATTTTATAGAAAATTGTCCAAGGTATTCGATAAAAATATAAGTTTAACCCTTAAATGCCCCTTTATATTATTTTTTTACGTTTTAAGCATTAAAATTAAATTATATTTTTATATTATTTTTTTTATCACCACCATGTTTCCCGGGCAATTTCACCTAAAAATCAATGTAAACTTCAAACTAATATTAATTACACAGCGTAACAAAATATTTTTTTTATTTTTTGGCAGCACGAAAAAAAATGCTCCTCTAGGGATCGGCTTCCCGAACAAAATGCAACCTGGCGCATATTTTTATTGTTATCCTAACTCGAGATATTCAATGCAGAAGTTTTGCATATGAATCACCCCCCGTCGGAAAATATTTTTTATTTTGTTTTCTCTGTAACTTTTGATCAATTAGGTCTTTTTGGACGCTTCCGGTGTCATTCGACGGTAAATTGTTAGAAAAACTCAAGATTTGATCCCATTGGCCGGTTCCCGTAACCGGTTCCGGAGGAAATCTGGAATATTGGCCAAAACTGTGCAAAAACTTCAAAATTTTGAAGTTTTTTGCTCTTAATGCGAAGTGAACGCACTATAGCATGAAACAATCCATACAAACTAAAAAAATGTTGGTCCCAGCATGTTTGAAGGTGTTTAATTGAAAAGGTGGCCATTGAGAACCGGTTCCGGTGAATCCGGATCCGGAAACTCCGGAAAAAATTAAGCAATATTTTCACAATTCCAATGTGTCAGACAGATATAAATAAAAGTGTTGTTGAAGCATTCTTTGCTACTTCATATTCATATTACCACAAAAACATGGCCAAGTGGCCAACGGGAACCTGCTCTGAATGTTCCGGATCAGGAAACCTGTGGAAATTATATATTTTTATTAATGTTATGAAGCAGTTTTTATTAAGACATTTTCAATGTATCTGGAAAAAATCTGAATTGATTCAAAATCAAAATCAGAAATGTGGCCAAGTGGCCAACGGTAACCTGTTCTGAATGTTCCGGATCATGGAACCAGTGGACACTTGACATTTTTTTAATTTTAAAGGCAGTTTTTTATTAAGAAATTTTCAAGGTTTCTGGAAAAAATATGAATTAATCCGAAATCAGAATCAGAAATGTAGCCAAGTGGCCAACGGGAACCCGTTCTGAATATTCCGGATCAGGGAACCAGTGGTCACTTGAAATGTGTATTAATTTAAAATAGCATAATTTAATTAGGAAATTTTCTAGTTTTCTAGAAAAATCAGAATTAATTAAAATCAGAATCAGAAATATGCCCAGGTAACCAACAGGAACCCGTTTTAAATGTTCTGGATTAGGGAACCAGTGAACATTTGAAGTTTTTATCAAGTTTTCAAAAAACATATTTAGATTAATGAAATTTAAAAATTCCTGTAAAAATTAGGAACATATTCGATATCAGAATTAGAAATATTGCCAAGTGGCCTACGGGAACTCGTTCTGAATGTTTCGGATCATGTTACCAGAGGAAATTTGAATTTTTAATTAATTTTAAAAATGCATATTTTAATTAATGAAATTTTTAAATCCCTGTAAAATCTGAATTTATTTAGAATAAGAAATAAAAATGTTGCCAAGTGGCCGACTGTTCCGGATCAGCGAGCCAGTGGTCACTTGGCATATTTTAATTTAGAAATTTTCTAGATTTCTAGAAAAATCTGAATTTATTTGAAATCAGAATTGAAAATGTTGTCAAGTGGCCAACGAGAATCTGTTCTGACTGATCCGGATCAGGGAACCAGAAATCACATAAAAAGTTTATTAATTAAATAAAAAACATTTTTTAATTAAGAATATTTCTAGATTTCTAGAAAAATCTAAATTTATTTTAAATCATACTTAAAAATTTTGCCAAGTGGCCAACGTGAACCTGTTCTGACTGGTCACAATTTTTATTAATTTAAAAATATATATTTATTTTACTGATTTGTTTTAAAGTTTTGGAAAAAAAAACACAGTTTATTTAAAATCAGATTTAGTAATATTGCCAAGTGGCCAACGGAAACCCATTCTGAATGTTCCGGTTCAGGGAACCAGTGGTTACTTGAAATGTTTATTAATTAAAAAAGCATATTTTAATAAGGAAATTTTCTAGTTTTCTAGAAAAATCTGAATTTATTCAAAATCAGAGTCAGAAATGTGGCCAGGTGACCAACAGGAACCCGCTTTAAATAATCCGGATTAGAGAACCAGTGAGCATTTGAAATTTTTATCATGTTTTCAAAAACATATTTTGATTAATGAAATTTTAAAATTCCTGTAAAAATTTGAATATATTTAAAATTAGAAATCAAAATGATGCCAAGTGGCCAACTGTTCCGGATCAGGGAACCAGTGTTCACTTGACTTTTTGTTTTGTTTATTTTATAAAGCATATTTCAATTATGAAATTTTCTAGATTTCTTGGAAAATCTAAATTTATTTGAAATCAGAATTGAAAATGTTGTCAAGTGACCAACGAGAGGTTCTGACTAGTCACAATTTTTATTATTTAAAAAATATATTTATTTTACTGATTTTTTTTTTAAATTTTGGAAAAAAATCACAATTTATTTGAAAACAGAATTAGAAATGTTTCCAAGTGGCCAATGGAAACCCATTTTGAATGTTCCGGATCAGGGAACCAGTAGTCACTTGAAATGTTTATTGATTTAAAAAAAAGCATAATTTAATTAGGAAATTTTCTAGTTTTCTAGAAATAGCAGAATTAATTCAAAATTAGAATCAGAAATGTGGCCAGGACTAACCCGTAAACCCGTATTAAATGTTCTGGATTAGGGAACCAGTGAACATTTGAAATTTTTATCATGTTTTCAAAAACATATTTTGATAAATGAAATTTTAAAATTCCTGTAATAATTCAGAATTTACTTGAAATCAGAATTAGATGTTGCCAAGTGGCCAACGGGAATCCGTTCTGACTGTTCCGGATCAAGAAACCAGTGGACATGCAGGGTTGTTACGGGAAAGTCGAAAGAAAATCCGCGCCAAATCCGCGCTGACCGAAACCTCAATCCGCGCGAAATTCACGCCATATAAAAAAAATCGCGACAAACATTCAAGAAACATTATTTCCAAACAAAAAACTAATACAGAAAGTATTTGATAAAAAAATAAAACTCGTTTTATGTTTGAAGGAATGATAGCAAAAAATCCTTTTAAAAAATACCTATAGAGACGTCAAGAAAAGTGTCACCAAAAATTTTTTTTTGCGAATCAGACGGACACTACAATAATTTTGACGAATATAAACGAAATAGAAAATTATAAACCAATATAAACAAAATTTAAAAACCTAATAAATGAAATTTAACTTTAAAAATATAAGCTCAAAAACCAAAATCTAAAATTTGAATATGATTGAATTTTAGATTTCGAAATTCTAAAAATTCAAAATCTATGAATTTTAATACAGATTGTTTTCCATATTCCACACATAATTTCGAATAATTCCGAAACAAATTTCATTTCCAATTTTTGAAATATTTTCTTCCAAAAATTTAAGAATTTAAGAATTTAAGAATTAAGAATTTAAGAATTTAAGAATTTAAGAATTTAAGAATTTAAGAATTTAAGAATTTAAGAATTTAAGAATTTAAGAATTTAAGAATTTAAGAATTTAAGAATTTAAGAATTTAAGAATTTAAGAATTTAAGAATTTAAGAATTTAAGAATTTAAGAATTTAAGAATTTAAGAATTTAAGAATTTAAGAATTTAAGAATTTAAGAATTTAAGAATTTAAGAATTTAAGAATTTAAGAATTTAAGAATTTAAGAATTTAAGAATTTAAGAATTTAAGAATTTAAGAATTTAAGAATTTAAGAATTTAAGAATTTAAGAATTTAAGAATTTAAGAATTTAAGAATTTAAGAATTTAAGAATTTAAGAATTTAAGAATTTAAGAATTTAAGAATTTAAGAATTTAAGAATTTAAGAATTTAAGAATTTAAGAATTTAAGAATTTAAGAATTTAAGAATTTAAGAATTTAAGAATTTAAGAATTTAAGAATTTAAGAATTTAAGAATTTAAGAATTTAAGAATTTAAGAATTTAAGAATTTAAGAATTTAAGAATTTAAGAATTTAAGAATTTAAGAATTTAAGAATTTAAGAATTTAAGAATTTAAGAATTTAAGAATTTAAGAATTTAAGAATTTAAGAATTTAAGAATTTAAGAATTTAAGAATTTAAGAATTTAAGAATTTAAGAATTTAAGAATTTAAGAATTTAAGAATTTAAGAATTTAAGAATTTAAGAATTTAAGAATTTAAGAATTTAAGAATTTAAGAATTTAAGAATTTAAGAATTTAAGAATTTAAGAATTTAAGAATTTAAGAATTTAAGAATTTAAGAATTTAAGAATTTAAGAATTTAAGAATTTAAGAATTTAAGAATTTAAGAATTTAAGAATTTAAGAATTTAAGAATTTAAGAATTTAAGAATTTAAGAATTTAAGAATTTAAGAATTTAAGAATTTAAGAATTTAAGAATTTAAGAATTTAAGAATTTAAGAATTTAAGAATTTAAGAATTTAAGAATTTAAGAATTTAAGAATTTAAGAATTTAAGAATTTAAGAATTTAAGAATTTAAGAATTTAAGAATTTAAGAATTTAAGAATTTAAGAATTTAAGAATTTAAGAATTTAAGAATTTAAGAATTTAAGAATTTAAGAATTTAAGAATTTAAGAATTTAAGAATTTAAGAATTTAAGAATTTAAGAATTTAAGAATTTAAGAATTTAAGAATTTAAGAATTTAAGAATTTAAGAATTTAAGAATTTAAGATTTTTTTTGCGAATTTTGAGATTTTTGTTTTTTTTTTGTTTGCAAAATTGTTTTAAATTTTATATTTTTAAGTTTTCAAATATTGTTTTTTTAATTTAGTTTTTTTTTTAATTTGAATTTTTCTATAAATTTTGAATTTTTGATTTTTAAGTTTTTTGGAGATTTTTAAAATTCTGAATTTAGAAATTTTGGATTATTTTAATTACGATTTTGGAAATAATCTGAATTTTAATAATATGAATGAAATAATCTGAATTTTAAAAAATTGTTTAGAAAAACTATTAAAATATAAAAAAAAGTTTCGAATTGATGAAATTTGAATTTTGAATAATGGAGCATTAATTTTTGAATGTTCTGGTCTTTTTATTTTTCGCCAAAAATGTTTAAATTTTGAAAAAAACATTACTCAAAACTCAAAAGAAATTACATATTCAGAGGCGGACATATTAAGAAATGAGTTATGTGTAGTAATAATTTTATTTGAGAAATTCTCAACCATACATTTAAAAAATAATCTCTACATAATCTTCATCTTAATTTTTCGACGGTTCGTATTAAGAAAATACAAACATTTTCAGAAAAAAAATCTATTAATGAGAAATTTTCATTGCAATCAATGGAAAAAAAAACAAATTCGCGTAATTCTTGAAAATATTTTTCTTAAAAACTTGAAAGTAATTCTTTATATTAAATTAATAAACATTGTGACCAGTCAGAACAGGATCTCGTTGGCTACTTGGCAACATTTTTAATTCTAATTTCGAAGATGTTCTGAATTTAAACAGGAATTTTAAAATTTCATTAATCAAAATATGTTTTTTGAAAACTTGATAGTAATTTCAGATGTTCACTGGGTCCCTAATCCAGAAGATTTAAAACGGGTTCCTGTTGGTCACCTGGCCACATTTCTGATTTCAAATAAATTGTGATTTTTTTCCAAAAATTAATAAAAAAATCAGTAATTTTTTTTAAATTAATAAAAATTGTGACCAGTCAGAACAGGTTCTCGATGGCCACTCGACAACATTTATATTTCTAATTTTAAATAAATTCAGATTTTCCAGCAATTTAAAAAAAAAATAAATATGCTTTATTAAAATTAATTAAAAAAATCAAATGTTCTGGGACTGGTTCCCTAATCCAGAACATTTAATACGGGTTTTTGTTAGTCACTTGGGCACATTTCTGATTCTAATTTTGAATTAATTCTGCTATTTCTAGAAAACTAGAAAAATTTCCTAATTAAATTATGCTTTTTTTTAAATCAATAAACATTTCAAGTGACTACTGGTTCCCTGATCCGGAACAGTCAAAATGGGTTTCCATTGGCCAATTGGAAACATTTCTAATTCTTTTTCAAATAAATTGTGATTTTTTCCAAAAAAATTAAAAAAATCAGTAAAATAAATATATTTTTTTTTAAATAATAAAAATTGTGACTAGTCAGAATAGGTTCTCGTTGGCCACTTGACAACATTTTCAATTCTGATTTCAAATAAATTTAGATTTTCCAAGAAATCTAGAAAATTTCATAACAAAAAAAATGTCAAGTGATCACTGGTTCCCTGATCCGGAACAGTTGGCCACTTGGCAACATTTTTATGTCTAAGTTTAAATATATTCTAAATTTTTCAGGAATTTAAAAATTTCATTAATTAAAATATGCATTTTTAAAGTTAATAAAAAAAATTCAAGTGTCCTCTGGTTCCCTGATTCAAATTATTCAGAACGGATTCCGTCGGCCACTTGCCTAATTCTGATTTCAAATATGTTCTGAATTTTTAAAGGAATTTTAAAATTTTAAGATTTTAAGTGGAATTTTTAAATGTCATCTATTAAAATATGCTTTATTAATATTAATAAAAAATTCAAGTGTCTTCTTGTTCCCTGGTCTGGATCAGTCTGAACGGGTTCCAGTTGACCACTTAGCAACATATTTAATTCTGATTTTAAATAAATTCTGAATTTTTACAGGAATTTTTAAATTTCATTAATCAAAATATGTTTTTGAAAACTTGATAAAAATTTCAAATATTCACTTGTTCCCTAATCCAGATCAATTAAAACGGGTTCCTGTTTGTCACCTGGCCACATTTCTGATTCTGATTTGAATTAATTCTGATTTTTCTAGAAAACTAAAAAATTTCCTAATAAATATATGCTATTTTCTAAATTAATAAACATTTCAAGTGACCACTGGTTCCCTGATCCGGAACATTCAGAACGGGTTCCCGTTGGCCATTTGGAAACATTTCTAATTCTGATTTCAAATAAACCACTATGTTTATTAAATTAATAAAAATTGTAACCAGTTACTTGGCCACTTGGCAACATTTTTAATGCTGATTTCAAATAAATTTAGATTTTTCTAGAAATCTCAAAAATTTCTTAATGAAAATATGCTTAATAAAATAAACAAAAAAAGTCAAGTTTTTAAAATTAATTAAAAATTTAAGTTTCCTCTGGTAACATGATCCGAAACATTCAGAACGAGTTCCCGTAGGCCACTTGGCAATATTTCTCATTCTGATATCGAATATGTTCCTAATTTTTACAGGAATTTTTAAATTTCATTAATCTAAATATGTTTTTTGAAAACTTGATAAAAACTTCAAATGTTCACTGGTTCCCTAATCCAGAACATTTAAAACGGGTTCCTGTTGGTTACCTGGGCATATTTCTGATTCTGATTTTAATTAATTCTGATTTTTCAAGAAAACTAGAAAATTTCCTAATTAAATTATGCTATTTTAAATTAATACACATTTCAAGTGACCACTGGTTCCCTGATCCGGAATATTCAGAACGGGTTCCCGTTGGCCACTTGGCCACATTTCTGATTCTGATTTCGGATTAATTCATATTTTTTCCAGAAACCTTGAAAATTTCTTAATAAAAACTGCCTTTAAAATTAAAAAAAATGTCAAGTGTCCACTGGTTCCATGATCCGGAACATTCAGAACAGGTTATCGTTGACCACTTGGCCACATTTCTGATTTTGATTTTGAATCAATTCAGATTTTTTCCAGATACATTGAAAATGTCTTAATAAAAACTGCTTCATAACATTAATAAAAAATATATAATTTCCACAGGTTTCCTGATCCGGAACATTCAGAGCAGGTTCCCGTTGGCCACTTGGCCATGTTTTTGTGGTAATATGAATATGAAGTAGCAAAGAATGCTTCAACAACACTTTTATTTATATCTGTCTGACACATTGGAATTGTGAAAATATTGCTTAATTTTTTCCGGAGTTTCCGGATCCGGATTCACCGGAACCGGTTCTCAATGGCCACCTTTTCAATTAAACACCTTCAAACATGCTGGGACCAACATTTTTTTAGTTTGTATGGATTGTTTCATGCTATAGTGCGTTCACTTCGCATTAAGAGCAAAAAACTTCAAAATTTTGAAGTTTTTGCACAGTTTTGCCAATATTCCAGATTTCCTCCGGAACCGGTTACGGGAACCGGCCAATGGGATCAAATCTTGAGTTTTTCTAACAATTTACCGTCGAATGACACCGGAAGCGTCCAAAAGACCTAATTGATCAAAAGTTACAGAGAAAACAAAATAAAAAATATTTTCCGACGGGGGGTGATTCATATGCAAAACTTCTGCATTGAATATCTCGAGTTAGGATAACAATAAAAATATGCGCCAGGTTGCATTTTGTTCGGGAAGCCGATCCCTAGAGGAGCATTTTTTTTCGTGCTGCCAAAAAATAAAAAAATATTTTGTTACGCTGTGTTATTGGCGAGATACAGCGATTTTACTGAAAAAAGTTTGATTTTGCGCAGCACTCGGAAGTGGTGTACTTTTCAACAAAAAGGGATGAATCCCGCATATGACAGAGTACTGCACAAAATCAAACTTTTTTTCAGTAAAATCGCTGTATCTCGCCAATAGTTCATTTTAGTTTGAGGTTTACTTGATTTTTATGTTAAATTGTCCGGGGAACACGAAAGTGACAAAATAACAAAAAAAATATAAGGAATTGGTCAAAAGTGAATTTTAGTACTTAAAACGGGGAATTTAAGGGTTAAAACTATATTTTTATCGGATTCCTTGAAAAATTTTCTATGGGTAATTCTCTACCAACTCACACGAAATCGGGAAAAGTTGCCCCGACCCCTCTTCGATTTGCGTGAAACTTTGTCCTAAGGGGTAACTTTTGTCCCTGATCACGAATCCGAGGTCTGTTTTTGATATCTCGTGACGGAGGGGCGGTACGACCCCTTCCATTTTTGAACATGCGAAAAAAGAGGTGTTTTTCAATAATTTGCAGCCTGAAACGGTGATGAGATAGAAAATTGGTGTCAAAGGGACTTTTATGTAAAATTAGACGCCCGATTTGATGGCGTACTCAGAATTGCGAAAAAACGTATTTTTCATCGAAAAAAAATCTAATTTTTTTTTTAAATTCTCCTATTTTCCGTTACTCGACTGTAAAAATTTTTGGAACATGTCATTTTATGGGAAATTTAATGTACTTTTCGAATCTACATTGACCCAGAAGGGTCATTTTTCATTAGCACAAAAATTTTCATTTTAAAATTTCCTGTTTTTCTAACTTTGCAGGGTTATTTTTTAGAGTGTAACAATGTTCTACAAAGTTGTAGAGCAGACAATTACAAAAATTTTGATATATAGACATAAGGGGTTTGCTTATTAACATCACGAGTTATCGCGATTTTACGAAAAAAACGTTACTTAATCCACCCTTAGGTGGTTGGCGCCTTCCTCACATTTAAAGGGTGCTATCCAAAATGCAAAAAGTGCTTAAATAACGCTTAATTGCATATAACTTTTGATAGGGTTGTCAGATCTTCAATGTTTTGGACGCGTTGGAAAATTCTTTTGAATACCTATCCAACGATAGGTCGCATGAAAGATCCGGACAGCATTTTCATCAAAATATCTGAGATCCGGCCTAAAAAAAGTGCGTAAATATCACTTTAATGCTTATAACTTTTGATAGGGTTGTCAGATCTTCAATGTTTTGGACGCTTTGGAAAGGTCTTTTGAATAACTATCCAACGATAGGTCGCATGAGAGATCCGGACAACGTTTTCATGAACATATCTGAGATCCGGCCTCCAAAAAGCGTACAAATAACACTTAAGTGCTTATAACTTTTGATAGATTTGTCAGATCTTCAATGTCTTGGACGCGCTGGAAAGGTCTTTTAAATACCTTTCTGAAAATGTATAGCATGACGGGTTTTCTTACAAAAACCACCCTTTTTACAATCTTCCGGACTTTTGTTAAAATCGTTTTTAAGCATAACTTTTGAAGTACTTAACTAAACTGCATGATTTTTAATAGCGACTTATGGGACCCCAAGACGGATCGAATGACGCCAAAACGGACAAAATCGGTTCAGCCAATGTCGAGATAATCGAGTGACAATTTTTGATCAACATCCCACCACACACACAGACATTTGCTCAGAATTTGATTCTGAGTCGATACACAGAAAAAAAAATCATGGTAATATTACATCTGGGAAGGGGTACATCTTTTATGTAAGAAAAAAGGTGTAATTTTACCTCTGGAAATGTGTAATTTTACCACTTTTCTGGTGTAATGTCACTTTTTCAGTCTAAATTGAGGTAAAATTACATCTTAAAAGAGGTAATATTCAACCTTCAAAAATTACAGCTTCCAAATTTACATTATTTTTTTCTGTGTAGGTTAGGGTGTTTCATCCAAAACCAAAAGTTCTCAGAATCAGGCAAACCGAGGTTCCTTTATTAGAGGATACCCATAGGGACTCTCATGCCAAATATCAGCCCATTTGGTTGAGAATTGGCCTGTCCCCAGCGGGTTAAAGTTTACATTGAAATTACTATGGGATTTTTGTTTTCATTCAATCGTTCCTACAGGTCTGGGGACAACATGGATTCACTCGGAATAAAGACTGGTGTGTAGGGGATGGTCAATGAACACATTCCAGAAGGAATTAGGCTTGTCCATTCTGTCCCCAAGGTGCGCATTGGATCGACGTCCGGTGTCTCCAGAATCAACGATTCATCCTTCAAAAGCATCGCATTTCCTTAGTATGCTATGACGGCTAGGTGGAAACCACGACGCCCCATATGAGACGGTGAACACGTGGAGAGGCATCGATTGCATTATTAACACAAAATCATCATTTTACGTTATTTAGAATAGTTGAAATTCTTCCAGGAACAACAATAATTATAATTTTAGTATTTTAAAGAATGTTTCTGAGCCAAAACTCGAGTAGATGCTCTGCCACGTGTTCACCGTCTGACATGGGGCGTCGTAATTTTCAGCTAGCCGTCATAGCATACTAAGGACAATGCGTACATTTGAAGGGTGAATCGTTGATTCTGGAGACACCGGACGTCGATCCAATGCGCACCTTGGGGACAGAATGGACAAGCCTAATTCCTTCTGGAATGTGTTCATTGGACCATCCCCTACACACCTGTCTTTATTCCGAGTGAATCCATGTTGTCCCCAGACCTGTAGGAACGATTGAATGAAAAGCACAAAATCCCATAGTAATTTCCATGTAAACTTTAAACCGCTGGGGACAGGCCAATTCTCAACCAAATGGGCTGATATTTGGCATGAGAGTCCCTATGGGTATCTTCTACTAGGGGAACCTCGGTTTGCCTGATTCTGAGAACTTTTGGTTTTGGATGAAACACCCTAGTGTAGGTATACATGAAGGTCTAGGAGGTCTAATTGAGAAGTTCATTTTTCGAGTGATTTTATAGCCTTTCCTCAGTTTCGTGAGGAAGGCAAAAAGTCTTAGGACAAAGTTTCACGCAAATCGAAGAGGGGTTGGGGCAACTGCTGTATGAGTTGGCATATAAAATGCCACCAGTTGCAAAGATATGATTGAAAGGAAAAAAAGTTTTTTAGAAAATCGTCAAAAAAGAGGGATGGTCCAATCAGCACCAAACTTGGGATTTCTGTTAACTGTCGATAGATGAAAGTTCCCTCCAAGTTTTTCTTAGAGTTCATCATATTATTAAAAAAAAAATGAAGGTTGAGGAGTTAGGGTCAGTGGAGTCATCCCTTTTTGAAGATTTGAATTTATTATAAAAAAAGTTTTTTTTATCCTCAGTCAATTCAGAATACATATAAAAAACAAATGAATTTTTAATCCAAAGAAAATGTAACATTTGCTGCCATTAAAAGTTTGAACAAGCAATCTAAATTTTCACAGTACCCAGTTCAATTCACCTTTCCCGTTCAATATCCAAAAACCCACACCGGGTAATTGTACAAAATTCCCTCATTCATTTGTTCATCCATTCAGCCGTTCCCACATTTCACACCAGCGAATCTCAAAAGTGGATGCCACGACGACGACGACGTGTGAGCACGAATCCGACACAGAGTCCCCAATTAGGAGCCAAAGTCGGTCGTCCAACACCATCGCTCTATCCTCCTCCACCAGAGAAGTTATCATTCCGATCCGCATTCCATCGCGGAACCGAAACCCACCGCCACCAATGTTGGCATTCATGCGGCCATTTGCCACAAAACCGCGGCGCATTGCTCGAACTACACACTTCTAGTCACGACTCGTTGGTGGTGTGCCATATTGTCACATGCAATACAATTGAAAAGTTTCAAATGCCAAACGTTATACCTGAAAACACATTCTGGAGTCATGAGTACTACATGAGCCAGATGTAGTAAATTTGGATGAATATTTATGCCAGAAATGTATTTTTTAACACCAACAATTAAATATTTGATTACATTTGAAGTTCTGGCAACCCTGCTAATAGATATCGCCACTTAATTGAAATCGTATTTTTTTTATAAATTTGGCTGAAAATGACTTCCAGAACTCTTAAGAAGGAACCGTAAGGAAATCTGGCAACCCTGTTAATTAGGGTGCTAAACTTCGACAAGACAAAAAGCTACAACCTGCCACGATAGTACAACGGCAACCACCGACCAAGACCAACTTTGGCCGGTCAGGGCACATCTAGCCATCACATATTCATGAGTTCCAAGAGGAAGTGTAGTAACATGCGCGGAGGGATGCTGCGCCGAGAGATCTACGATGGGGTTTGTTAGCATAGTTGAGCCTCGCTGGAATGTCAGCTACGAGCTATGATGTTCACACGACGCCCCCGCCGCAATGTTGCGTTGCTGCTGCTGGTGCCACCTACCAGGAGAGTGAAAGGATAAAGTTGGTAAAGTGGAGGCGGCACCGTGGCATCATTTGGTATTTCGCTGCACCAGCCGGGTTCGTTTAGAGAAGGTTTTCGGAAAAGTGCACGGGGTCGGAAAATGCATTTTAGCCCGGGCACTTCCGGTGACGGACGAAAAATGTGGTTTTAGGGGAATGCATATCGTAATTTTGTCTAAATGATTCATTTTTTGCTTTCCTCACCTTACTGAGGAAAGGTTATAAAGTCACTCGAAAAATTAACTTATTTATTTGAACTCGTAGGCCCACCTTCACGTATACATATCGACTCAGAATCGTGTTCTGAGCAAATGTCTGTGTGGATGTGTGTAGGTGGGTGGACAAAAAAAATGTCACTAGATTATCTCCGGACTGGATGAACGGATTTCGACCGTATTAGTCTAATTTGATCTGTCTTGGGGTCTCATAGGTCTCTATTTAAAATCAGCAAGTTTAGTTAAGTACTTCAAAAGTTATGCTTAAAAATCGATTTTGGCGTATGTCCGGAAGATTGTTAAAAGGTGGTTTTGTAAGAAAACTTCACACACCTTCATTTTCAGAAAGGTATTAAAAGACCTTTCCAAAATTGCTCAAAAATATGTATGGATATGTTTTAGGTGACCTAAGATTCCATCTTTGAAGTTAAAACACAAACTGAATAATTCTATTTAACCAAACTGTTAAAAAACAGTGTTTTGCCTTCCTCACGTTACTGAGGAAAGGCTATAAAATCACTCGAAAATTGAACTACTCAATTAGACCTCCTAGACCCACCTTCATGTATATCTATCGACTCAGAATCAAATTCTGAGCAAATGTCTGTGTGTGTGGTGGGATGTTGATCAAGAAATTGTCACTCGATTATCTCGACATTGGCTGAACCGATTTTGTCCGTTTTGGCGTCATTCGATCCGTCTTGGGGTCCCATAAATCGCTATTAAAAATTATGCAGTTTAGTTAAGTACTTCAAAAGTTATGCTAAAAATACGATTTTACCAAAAGTCCGGAAGATTGTAAAAAGGGTGGTTTTTGTAAGAAAACCCGTCATGCTATACATTTTCAGAAAGGTATTTAAAAGACCTTTCCAACGCGTCCAAGACATTCAAGATCTGACAAATCTATCAAAAGTTATAAGCACTTAAGTGTTATTTATACGCTTTTTGGAGGCCGGATCTCAGATATGTTGATAAAAACGAATCTCTCATGCGACCTATCATTGGGAAGGTATCCAAAAGAGCTTTCCAATGCGTCCAAAACCTTGAAGATCTGACAACCCTATCAAAAGTTATAAGCACTTAAGTGATATTAACGCCCTTTTTCGAGGCCGGATCTCAGATATTTTGATGAAAATGCTGATCCGGACCATGCGACCTATCGTAGGATAGGTATTCAAAAGACCTTTCCAAAGCGTCCAAAACTTTGAAGATCTGACAAACCTTTCAAAAGTTATATTAATAATTTCGAGAAAATTAGAATCCTGCGCTCCAATTAATCGCCGCAGAAAGGTATCGTCGCATAGATGAGCGAGTAGGCTAAGAAAAAATCAAATTAAAGTCGTCTGTCAATTTGAGAAAACCGTGATAATGCGCTCTGTTCGTATTTTTTCTGTATTTTAGAGGAATTCCTAAATTAAACATTTTTTTTGAAGATTTTTTTGTAGAGATGGCGACGGCGGCCGTGACATCGTCCGGAAAGGCCGGAACGATGACGTTGTCAATTAGAGTGTGGGTGAAGCCGAAAGTGAAGCAGCTGTTTAAGCGACAGTGTTGTCGCTGCGTAAATGCGACGGCTACTCCGGGACCTTCTGTGGGCATCGGTTACCGTGTTATGTCGTTTCCAAGTCCTGTTTGGACTCAAGCTGTTGGGACCCGTATCGGGTCGATGGCAGGAAGGTGAGTTGCATAAGTATTTTGTTTTTTGAAGTTCTTTAAAAATCATTTTTCCAGGTCCACCCTCACATTCCAGAGCTGCAGAACCTTGAGATCAACTTGCACAACGCAACAGCCAGCGAGGCACTCTCCATAGTCACGACCACCGTACTGGCGTCCTAATCCACCAGGGACGTTAACTTGGTAGTTGGTTCCGGCCCGGGAGGTGGCCAAAATCTACGACAAGCTTACTTTTACAAAAAAAAAAAATACAAATTGAATGTGATGTAAACTGTGAAGAGAACTAAATTTAAACGAAATAGAAGAAAAAACAAATTAGAACTCGAGTTTATTATTTAATGAGCCGCGTGCGTGGTTCATCTCGAGCAGATATTCGAGCATCTCGCTCATAAATTTGTAATGGCCTTGACAATGATTTTTTTAAGAGGTTTGGCTCGCATTTTTTATTTTTCAAAATTCTCATTAGCTGCCTGGCTGAAGATTACGAAGAACTCGACTACCTACACCAAAGAGCTTAACAGAAAGCTTGAATTAATGTTGATTTAACGGTGTGCAATTGCCTTCTTCACGCAGAAATTCTAACTGACTTAATTCTGGAAATAGGCACCATGTCAAACCACCATATTTGAATCAATAGTATATCAATAAAAGAAAGAAGTTCAATTTAAAATAAAATTTATATTTTCCGTCAAAATCACTTGCTGTCTGAAATAAACCCGCTCGAAACGCAAAATGATACATTTGAGTTAAAAAATTTGAGGTGATCTGACAGCCACATAACGCGAAAATCAACAAGATTGCTACGATCAATTGAAAAAAAATTTGCGCTCGTATCTTTGAGACCCCTACACGAAAATCACCAAAACTGATATTTTCTCAATACGCGCAATAAGCACTTAAGTGATATTAACGCACTTTTTGCATTTTGGATAGCACCCTTTAAATGTGAGGAAGGCGCCAACCACCAAAGGGTGGATTAAGTAACGTTTTTTATTTAAAATTGAATTCACAAACGATTTTTTTAATCATTTTTTTTTGATAATACGTACTTAGCCAGTGATGTTTGTTTTCATTAAAAGTGACGCTTTTACCCTAAGAAGTCATGGCTTACTAAGAAATGTTTTTTTTCGAAGAGTTCGAAAAAGTTCGAAATATTTTGTTTCATCAACATACAAAATTAAATTGAAATTGTATTTTCTGGATTGTCCAGTTTTTAGTTTTCATGTCCCCGAAGGAATGTTGGAAAGGGTCAACCTTTGGCTTAGTTAAAAATTGAGGTTTAGTGTTTCAAAAATCAAACTTTCCACGATTTTTTTCTGTTCTGGAAAGTTGTTGAGCTTGAAAATCCAAGCAATTATGTCACAATCTACGCTTTCTACGACTGAGTTTATCACTAACATCAGAGCTAATACTAATGAAATCAGTTTTTTAACGTGGCAATTCAGAGTTAGTTCTGGTGATGTTCTAAGCACTTTTAAAGCACATCAAACATTTTTTTTCGAAAAATTATTTCTGAATTTACTGGTCAAAATTTAGAGCCGTTTCAAAAATAAAAAAGGTGCAATTTTAACACTCAAATATCTAGAAAAAGCGCAAGCCAATTTTCATGCCATTTTAATGCATAACTCAAGCTATTTAGATTTGAAAATTTCCATTTTTTTCAGGAAAAAGTATATAACGCTGAACCTGAATCTAAAAAGTGTCAAACTTTTTAATTATGGTCAAATTTTGGAATTACGTTACATACCTCAAATAACAAATTATACCTGTACTGGTTGCGCTTTTGCTCGATTATGTAAGACTAGATTAAAACTGGCCTTGTAATGTTAGACTTGAATTCAATAATTTGAAAATAATGAAAATCTCACTAATTTTTAGGTTATGTCATTATTATGCTTAATATAATAAAAAAGAACAAGTAATGATATAAAAATATTTGCTACGGCCTTATTCAGAATTCGATGTTTTGTTCAAACTTGTAAAGTAATAAAATTAAAAATAGAAGCATTTGTGGGGCTATAAATTATATTGCTACAATGAAAAATAATTTTAAAAATATCTAGAGTGGGGAGCAGTTAATGTGACTTTCCTCTTTTCTATGCAATCAAAACAATTTGAGAAATATTGATTATAATTATATTGATGGTATTGGCTCTTCTCATCAAGGATTTCATTTGTATTTTTTTTCAGTACAATACAGAAGACAAACTAAAATAAAATAGATTTTTTGTGATTACGTTGTTTGTTATTGTTTTTTTTTTTGTTTTTTGTTTTATCTCTAATTTTCTAAACAATGATTTGAAGTTCTGTTATTGAAAACGTTTGATTTACAATGCTTACATCTTAAATTTTATTTTTAAAAAAGTTAAACACTCGATTCATAATTTATTTTGCTTTCGGAATTAATTAAAAGTTTTAATTCTAACCACCATGCATCCAACTAAGCATTTTTCTACTAAGACCGGAAATGGATTTCAATAGTATTTTTGATTTGGCTCAAATTTTGTGGGGCCTTCCTATGACCAAAAAAGCTATTTTGCGTCATTGGTTCACCCATACAAGTCTCCATACAATTTTGGCAGCTGTCCATACAAAAATTGTATTTTTTTTCAAAAAAATCTCTGGTTGTCAATATCCAAGGGACCGTCGAGGAAGAGAATCATCAGTTTACAGAACGATGCAAAAGGAAGAATCGATTGATTTTTTTTTCTTGTTACCCAGCTATGGGAGAGAATCATGGCAACGTCCAGCAAACCAGTCATGCTTTTGAACGGGTTCTCCGTTCGTTCAAGTTCACAAAGCAACACGAAAAATAACAGCTCTGAGAACGAACGCTCGTCTCTAAGAAACGTTCGTTCAGTAGGCCTTTTTGAAACGAACCGAGAACCTAGTTCAGAACTTCAACATTTTCCTTTGATAAGACCTCAGTAAACTAGCTAAACTTCATTGACTTTTAATCGTCCGTTCACATGTCAGTCCTGCTAGCTTAGTGGTAACAATTTTGGTTTAGTAATCAGAGGTAGTGAGTTCCTGAACTTGAAAAGCATGTTTTTTTTAAATCACAGTGGCAATAAGATTTCGTATCCATTTTAGTTGGGGGTCCTTTTGCATTTGAACCGTTTCATTTAGTCTCCCTAGCCTCCCAGCTGGAGTTTCCCTTGGTTTGTATAAAAAAATTAATTTCAATCGTCGTCAAAAAGTTGCTACCCAACCACGCAAAAAAAAATATTTCAAATACTTGAGATTCGAACTCACTTCCTTTGAATACTGTACTTGCATGTTACCACCGAGCTTACTTTTACTCAAAAGTGACAGCTGTTTGAATATTTACGTACTATTTTTGTATGGACAGCAGCCAAAATTGTATGGAGACTTGTATGGGTGAACCTATGACACAAAATAGCTTCTATGGTCATAGGAAGGCCCCACGTAGTTTGAGCCAAATCAAAAATACAAAAATAAAATTGGTCTAAATCGGCCGATTTCGTAGAGAGTTGCTCAACTTTCAAAAATCCAATAAATCATATGCACTCTGCGACCGCGTCTCTGGTGCAACTAGGCTTGCGTACAGGTCGCAGGCTTGCGGACATTAAGACCCTCTCCACCCACCGTTCTGGTTCCCAGTTAACAATAACACCTCCACGCGTGTTGGCTGGTGACACGCAGAAAGGAGCAAAGTTCATGCACGTGCACCGCGCATCACACGTTGCAGAATTGGATTTAGGTGAACAAAAAAAACAAGAAAAGAAAAAGTGCAGCTCAGGTGTAGAACATCATTTTCCAGTAAATCCAATATGTCTACCGTGGAGCAGAAGAAGGATCTCTGACACGTTTGCGCGTGTGTGTGTGTGTGGGTTGGGTGGGTGGCCACGTGGAAAACTTCTTCTCTTGGTTGGCGGATAGAGCACAACTTTTTAAAAGCTTTCGAATGATGAAATATTGATGACAGCGAACGGACTTATGCGGTGCCCGGGCCCGGTTACGGTGATGGGGTTTTTATAGGTCTCCTTGGGTGTAAGGAAAATGGGAGAAGGATTGGATCTTGGATTTAATATATTTCAGTATTTTGTTCGCTGAGCTGGGCTCTTTAGGAGGGGTGGCCATTTGTGGTCGAAGATTTGTTGGAAGACCACCAATTTTTCATAAGGTCTAGACGGTGTAGATTGTGCTCAATCAATCGATTTATTGGAGAGGAATTTTGAGTTGATTGAAGATTTAACAGGCTTCATTCATCCAAAATAAGGTAGAATTCCAGTTTATCTTTGACTAACTTTTTCAATTTTGTACGTGTTGTGTACTTATATAACCAAGCATAGAATAACGAATTTTCGTTTCTTATCTGTTTGCACTCGTCTTGCCAAGTTACCTTACATTTCCTCTATAAACATAATTTTCTACCACTCATCCAAAGCGCTGGTCATCTTTCCACTTAGCACACTATCTTGTCCCTTAACGTTATTCCTTACAACCTTCCACGAACAGCCTACAAAAACAAACCTTAACCTTTTTTTCTTGATCCTTTCGTTTTTCCCCTCCCTGGGTAATAAAACAACACTAAAGATTTGCCCACATTCCTCGCGGGCCTCTTTTTCTCAAGCAAAAGAAAGGGTTAGCAAAGACAATCGAAATAAAATCACGTACCTTCACGCCGGGGCCAGGTCATGCCAAGAATTTCCCAACCAAACCCGAAGAAAGGCAGCACCGGCGGCGTCTCAGTGTGGGAAAATTCCAAATCCAAACCCCACCAACCCTTCAAAATCTCTGCCTCTGAAACCCTCCCCCCCCCCTGGGGGAGGTAGGTAGACAGCAATCCTCTCCTCATGCATAAAACAGGGGCCAACATGTTCCGCCGAGGCTAAAATAAACTTCAACTCGGTTGGTTGGTTGGTCGACGGGCTGGCTATTTTTGTACCTGTTTTTTTTTTTTTTTCGAGGAACTCAAAGTGCCACGTCGCGCCCTTCTCGGGAAGAAGGGGGTTGAAGGATCTCACTAAATTAAATATGAGCTGTAAAAGCTGGGTTTGGCTGGGTATTTGTGACCATCCCACCCCACCGCTTTATTTACGCGGGAGGGGTTGTTTGTTATGGTGAATGGAAAAGGATGCCGTGCACGATTAGCTCACCGTTGGAGGCAGGATTTTAAGGGGAAGGAAACCTTTGGCGGGAAGAGTTCGGATACAAGTGACAAGCGGAGGCATGATGAATGAGCGAAAATGAAACTTATTTATCTGTTGTGAAATACAAATCTTGAAATAAATTTGGTTTTAAATAATTGGTCTTACACAGCAAAAATCCGATGGTAAAATCAAAAGCATGCACATTCACCTTCGTCAAAATAAACACTTAATATTACACACTGCATGTACATTTTTTGCAAAAAAAAAAATAAAAAATTGCAACCGACGGGATTCAAACCCAGCACCAATAGTAAGGACTGGCGCCTTAGCCCACTTGGCCATCAGACCGATGAAACGCTGTAAGGATAAACGCAATTGCAGAAAATAATGCAATATTTATTTTACACCCACGCCTTTTACACGCAGCTGGATTACTACTTTTTTAGCTGTGTAGATGCCTTGAGGACCACAGGAAATCACCACTTTTTCTGATTTTTGATGGAGCTGTATAAACTATCGAAATATGCTAGAATGCCAAAGATGATGCTCCCCAGGCGATTTTACCTAAAAATCATCATTTTTCTAGATGGTCAAATTGAAATCTTTTTAGATAACGAGAGCAATTTTTGTTTTCAATTTTTCATGTAAAACATGTTTGAAATATAAAAATACACTTTTTCATAAAGTGCATAATTTTAAGTTAAAATTGTTTTAAACCGTAATTATGATAAAAAATGAAAAAAATTAAAAATTTAAATAACTTTCCAGTGTATTCCAACGAAAATGTATTTAAATGCATTTTTTTCAAAACATTAGTTATTAAAAAAATAAGTTACAAAATAATGTTTTAGGAACTCCAGCTCAATTTTTTTCTAGTTCAATTGCATCCGATCCGACTGTTTTTTTTTTAATCTGATTGTGGGAATTGACAAGTGGGACAATTTTACATGAAAGTCTCCATATTGATCATTTTCTTAAGTTCAACCCTTGGGAAGCTACAGCGGTTTTAAAAATACAAATGTTGGAAAATAGGGGTAGTTTGTGCGGTACCGTACATCATCGAAATTTCACATGACACACAACTTTAAAATATGTTTCATATTGCATGAAAAGGCATTTTAAAAAGTGCTCAGTTAAGGGTTACATACATGTAGAAAATCACAAAATTTCATATTACAGAAAATTTATTAAATCAATGATGATTTTGTTTGTTTGAGTTAGAGACGATTTAAGCTCAGAGTTTTGCCATACGCAAAGCAAACTGTCTAACTTTCTGAGCGTTTTCTCAGAACACCAAGTTAATTTACGGGTGCCAGGATATCTCGAGATGGGATCGACCAAATTGGCTGAAATTTTGGGTGAAGACTCCCAAGACATATTCCGTGTGCATGACGAAGCCCGATTTTGAAATTTTGAATTTTCAAAAGTACAAAAATCAAAAACTGGTGATTTTTAATATAAAAACCGAAAAATATTTTTATCTTTTTTAAAATATTTTCGTCCTTCGTCATATACACGAGACCAGTTTAACGAGTCTTCACCAAAATTTTGAGCCGATTTGGTCAAAGCAATGTTGAGATATCGTGGCACCCGTTTTTTGAAACTGCTAACTTCAAATAGCTATATCTCGGCAAAGCTACAACCAAATGTCTTCAAATTTGTTTTGTTAATAGATAAAAAGTAATATTTTAATGCCCTGAAAATAAATTTCAAATAAAGTTTAAGTGTGTGCTCAAACCCACCTCTGACATTTTTGCCGATTTACATGTATGTAAATCTTAAATACTTAAATGCATTTCTGTTTCCATTGAAAGTTGAAGTTTTTTTTAATGTTTGTCTCATGAAATTTTGAGCGGGTGATAAAAACATAGAAAAACATTTGCTACAGCCCAAAATTTAATGACAAAAACTCGATTTTAAAAAACTTGACTCAATTTGATAATTTTAATTTTTTATTTTGAATATGTTCTAGTAGAACTTTTGAGCTATTAGACATGATGAATGTTTTGTTTTTGGCAAAGTTATGATTTCCTAAAATAAAATGTTTTTTTAATGAATTGAAAATGCTCACACAATAATCCAAACATCATTTTTACTTCTGTAAAATTTTATTAAATAGTAGTTTTTGCTTTTAGCCGTTTTAGGTCCAATCATTCAACAAAGTCTTTTTTAAATGTGGCTTCCTTGCTTATCTTTATAAAATAATATATTCGAAAAGCTAAGAAAATTCTCTACATTTGCTTAGAGGAATGCCTTCCAAGGAATTAAAATGACCAATTATGAATTTTTAAAAGTTCTACTCAATTGTCCCTCCATTAACAATCAATGACAACTTGAAAACCATAGATCACATTATCAATGTTTAATAATAAAACTTGTTTAAAATTTTCTTAACATTTTAAAAAAAATATTCTAATTTTGAAAATTAGGACTCACATTTCAAAAAAGCTTCAATCATTCTTTTTCGACTTGAGAAAAATTCACATTTTCTTTCGTAAAGATCGAATAATTTCAGAAATATTTTCAAAATCAGTCTGTTCTTCTTTTTGGCGCAAAAGTTGTGGGTTTTGGCTCTCAAAAAAAGTAATTAAATATGGATTTTGGGAAATAGTTTTTTTTGTATACAAAATTTGAGGCCAGCAGAAAGAAAATGAGTAATTTTTTTTTACAATCCTCATCAATACCTAAACTTTGCCAAAGACACCAAATTAGTTGAAAAATTCTCTTTATTTTTTAATGATTTTTTTTGCTTTTTTTTTTGTTCAAACAGTACATTCTCAAAATAATAAAGTAATATGAAAAGATAGTTAAGCCAAATTTTAACAGATTTAATTATAACAAAAATAGCTTTTAATGTGGAACCAGCGCAGCACAAAATTCCCTCACGAACAGGATAAAAGTAAATAAACTTAAAAAATAGATAGATGAGATCTTGAGAGGTTCATCTAGCGGCCAGAATTCACAATTCTTCAAATATTTTAGATATTTGAGCAGCTATAAGAAAAAAAAAATTAAGTCGCCGCATGACGAATTTCGATTAAAATTGTCAAATCTTTGCGAATTTCGTTTAAAACCTTATTCAAAAAAATGTTTTATTTTTAAATGTTTCTGAAGCATCAAAATCGATTAATTTTTCACAATGTTATAAGTGTTTACATTTTGAGATTTTGAAAAGTTATGGTTTGTTTTTAATTTGGTGATTGAATTTTAAAAGAAACAACTATTTTTAATATTGAAGTACTGTTAGTATCAACTTGCATGCTTTTTTTTTTTTGATATACAAAAAAATATTTTTAGAAATTTTCGTTCTCTCTGTACATTATGTAAACAAATATGTTTTAAATCTTGCAGATATTAGTATTCTTCCCTATGTACCGAATTTAATTCAGAGGTGGAGCGAGCCGCTCAAAGAGCCGGTTCACTGAATAGAGTGAATGAACCGTGGCTCACAAAAAAAGAGCCGCGGTTCTTTTTCAAACTTCGGTCTTTTGAAAGAATCGGCTCAAGATGGCATGATTTTTGTTATTTATTGAATTTCAAAAAAAAATGTATTAAATTTGTTTTTGAGAATTGAAAATGTATTTTTAAGTATTCCAATGCATTCAAAAATTAATCTCAAAAGTAAATGATTTTTAAACAACATGAAAAAAATATGCACTTCACAACTAATTGTACACAGCAAAAAATTGTGTGAAATTGAAAGGTGCACTTTTGGAAGGTTGAATATTTCCTCTTTTATGATGTAATTTAACCTCATTTAAGACTGAAAAAGTGACATTACACCAGAAAAGTGGTAAAATTTCACATTTTCAGATGTAATATTACCATGATTTTTTTCTGTGTACATTAAAGTATCACTGGAATACAAATTTAAGCATTTCAAATTGCATAATTTGTAAAATATTACCAAAAATCTACTGAACTGCCGCTCAAAGCATGTCCGTCCCATATGTAATTTCGTCAATTTTGAGGTAATGATTTACATATGGGACGGACTCGGCAGTGAATAGTTTAGAGATCTTGGAAAAAAATCCTTCTGTCCGATTAAACTTTAGCGTGTAAAGACTTTATCTATTGAATCAGAATGTAGAAAAGAGTTCACAGAATATTTTCTCCAAATAAAATATCAGCATTAGTTCAATTATTGCAGAAATAAACGCAATTTTCAAAACAATAACAATTTTTCAACATCCTAGATTTAAGTTCGGAAGCTGTTCAATTACTCGAATGTTTAGGTTCGAGTAGAAATCTTGACTTAGAGACGCCAAGCGAGCCGCCACACGGAGAAAAATGAGTTCTCAAAATCGTGAACAAGCGTTCATGAAAATGAGAACCGCTTGTTCACGATTTTGGAAACTCATTTTTCTCCGTGCAAGACCTATGGTTTTCAAGGGCATATTCTCGTTTTCAGTTTCTTTTTTAAAATCAAATAATTTGTAAAAGTCTAATGTGAAATTAATTATAAATTCACACGATTCTAAAAAAAACCTTTTCATCCAAATTTTGAAAAAGAGCGAAAGATCCTTCAAAAGAGAGGCTCTTTTTAATGAGCGAACGAAAATGAGTCGCTCCTAAAACAGAGCAGTTTTGGCCACCTCTAGAATTTATACATTTTTTTTTGTCCAAGAGACATGAAATTCATATATTTCTTAGTATATGTAAATCTACAAGTATGTTATGTGATTTTTTATTTGGTTTCGTTACCAAAATCTAGTTAATTATAATGCTTACTAATACATCTAACAAAAACCCACTCGAACAAGCCATTGCCGCCCGGCATGTCAAAGACCTGTCCAGCTCCACACCTGGCCAAAAGCCTTCCCATTTGCCTTCCCATCTGCCAAAACTGAGCCAAACCGCTTCGCACCGGTTTTTTTTTTCCTGCGCAAACAAGAACAAGTCCAAACAACAAGAACGAACCACCGTCAACAAAAGCGGATACATCGCAAACAATTCTCGCCTGTACGGCGGAGGAACTTTGTACAACAATTCGATGCGATTGTGCTAGCTTGTCACATACTTTTTGGTAAGAAAATGCAAACATTGTATGAAGAGTGGCAAAATTTCCTTTGAGTTTTTTTCGGGAGTGAAATCCTCGTTTGAGTCAAACCCAACATGAACCAAGATAGCACAACGGCACCAAAGCTACCACCTCGCAGCACACAGAGTTGAGCCGCGGTGTGAAAGCCTGTGTCGGTAGAGATAATAAAACTTATTGCCGGTCGTCGGCGAAGGATTGTTTGCGGCCGCCGGAACCACCGTCACGTCCTCGGCGGTGGCCGGTTCGGTGGCCGCCCAGGTCCCCGGAAAATATTCCTACACATGGCGCGCGGCCCAGGTGAAATCGGAGCCCACCGAGGCTAAAAATAGCTTTTATGTTTGTGTATTTTTGCACGACCGGTATTTTCCTCTCTCTCTTTCATTCCTTCCAACCTTCTTTTCTCTCCGTCCCGCCGCCGGAAAATGGCTTGTTTTTCTCTTTATTTTTGGACGAAAGCGACATTTCACCGGTCGTCCTTTTTGGCCTCCCCCCAGAGGGAGGAAGGGAGGGAGTGTGATTTTCCCACCTTACCCCACATCACCCTCCCTCCCCCACCCTTTTTTAGGGTTGGAAAGTTCTGACATTGCGATAGTGTTGGTGTGGCGTTGGAGATAGTTTTGCTTCGGCGGCCTGCCGGTCGTTTGTCCTTTCTGATGCAAATACAAACGTAAATAAATAACTAACTTTTGGCAAGCTTTTGCGTCGCAGGATTTGTTTTGGGACGGTGGGTTTGATTTTTTTTCCTTGCTCCTTGGTAAGGGAGTTCTTTCTTGGAAGTTGTCGAGGGACGAAGATATCCTTGCCGATCCTTGCGGGATTTATCATCGGACGGTGGGGCGGGTGATCCTTAACGAGGAGAAAGGAATTGATTTGGGGAAATGCTACCGAGGGGAGGGAGCGGAGATTTGTTGTGGTTCGTTTTGAGGGAAAAACGTAGCCGTGGAGGGTTATTTTAAATTTTGCTGAATCATGACAGGTTCTTTGCTACAAACTGGAGAAAAGAGGTTTATGGAAGGTTTCAGAACTCTAGAAATACAAATAATTGGATCAAATTTGCAAATCGTCGTGCTCGTGATATCTTGCTACACGTTGATTTTGGCCAAAATTGACTTTTTGACCTTCACAGATTCTCAAAATTTGATTCCAATCCTGAAATATTCAATAAAACTGGAAAAAAACTACATGCTTTTTTGTCACTTTCTATCTTGACACATCCTGGAAATTGCTGCATTTGCGACAACTAGTCATAGGGAATTTAGTCAGAAGTAGTTTGACATACGTACTTGCCCGACTACTTTAAACATTTTAAATTATAACTCGCGACTCTGGCAACCAACATCAAAAATATCTTCGGGAAAAAGCACACAACGGAAAGCCAAACAAAATGTGTGTTCTATTGTTTACATTGCGTGGACTAATTTTTGTTATTCATTACAATCGCGTCGTAATGAGGGATCGGCCCGTATTACTATACTTAAGTATTCGCTTATGAGACTTTTTTTTTGTTTTCTTTTACAGAACTTTGGTATTTAAGAGCGAGTTTTTCACCAGTGTGTAACAGGCCGTATCGAGGTGCTTCGATTAGGATGAAACTTTCAGCGTTTCTTTGTCTAAACATGAGATGAACTCATGCCAAATATGAGCCCTCTACGACCAAGGGAAGTGGGGTAAAACGGGCATTGAAGTTTGAGGTCCAAAAAACATGAAAAATCATAACATTGTTCCCATTTGCGTAAAACTAGATCTTTTGAAGAACTTCAAAATGTGCCATAGACATCCAGGATTGGTTTGACTTTTCTCATAGCTTTTGAAAATTACTGTTAACAATTGTTTTTTAAACCCCAATATCTTTTGCAACAGTCTCCAACACCCATACTCTTATAGGTCAAAAGATAAGTAATTTCATGGACTATAAGCCTACGGAATTAACTGTTTGGCCAATCGCAGTTTTTTTCACCCTGTAGCCCAAGAAGACGGCTCTTTTTGGGCTCAATGTTTACATATTCGGAATCCTCGGGAAATTCCACGAAAGTTTGAAGTTAAAAAGTTGTTAATTTGATTGAAAAAATTGTCATTTAGAATGAATTAAAATAATTTTTAACATTTTGTCAGCTTAGAGGTAAAACAGATATTCGCCTACTTGACACAGCACAGAGTAAACCAAATCTAACGTTTTTTTCAAAAAAAATTATTTAAATATTTTCAAATCAAATTTACGACTCGAATATAAACGCTGAAAGTTTCAAAACGAGCATAATCCGCAAAAATTCCTCTTAACAACAATTTAGTAATAAAGTTCAGCAAAAAGACTAATTTCGATGCAGTAAATTTGCAAGTAACTGCACCCAGCATGAAACCTTTCTCCTACCGAAAACTCCTCCTCAACCACAGAGATAAACGAACCCATGGCCATGCCCGCGTCGCGCCCGCAAAACCCAACCCCCGGGAAGTCCTTCCTGTGTGTGTGTGCACTAAAAACCAATAAACGAAGCGACTAAAATACATAATTTATCACAGCCAGCTGTGACAGGGCGCAGTCACCTGAAATTTGGACCGGTAGAAGCAAGCGGGGCTATGCACGAGTGCTAAAATACCAAAAAATCGAAGCACGTCACAACAGGGCCAGCCCATTCACAGACTTTCGCCGGGGCGCGGAGTGTCCTCCGTGTGGTGTGGGCCAAAAATAGAGCCGGCGCGATAAAATTCCGGCCTTCGCCGGCGAACAACAACAACAACAACGTTAACCCTCGGATGATCCGGTCTAAAGAGGGGACAAGGTCGCGCCGATTGTTGCGATTGTGGGGCGCCTGAAGGTAGGCAAAGCCTACCTTTAGGCTTCTAAAATGATTTGCGCGCTGAAAACAATCGAGGGTTAACGCAAATGAACCTGGGGCCGCTGGGAGTTGACACTCCGGTTCCGGAGGGGGGCTCTACTGGAAGCCCATTATCGGGCTGGTCTCATTCTTGGCCATGGCCGCATTGTCCTCATTGTTCCGCGAGTGTGTCGTCTGGTGAACCTTTGGCACCTGCTGGGTGCACGCGCCTTGGACCGTATTAACTCTGATGAGGGATTCTGCTGGGCGGGGACGATATTTGGGGATTCGGGAATGTTTGGTCACCCATTATTGGTTTCGATGGGTGAGGTTCGCACAGCTGGAGAGTGCATTAAACAGGTAATTTACTGCGACGGAAAATTGCGTTTTTACTTCAAATTAATGCTGTGGTCTTTAGATGCTACTTGTAGAAAGCTCTTGCATATAACATTTTAGGCTTTACAGGAAATGTTGAAATTTTGCTGTCTGTTTGAAAATTAATCTTACTATATTCTAACTTCTAATTAAACATACTACTGCTTAACATCTTCATCATGGTTTTGATTTTGAAATCCCAACATGACCATAAAGGAATTCATGCTCAATTTTTTTTTAAAATAATTTAATTTTCAATTTTTGTGATAATCGGTTAGATTTATCAAAAGCATGTTCTACGATGATCAAAACAGAAGCATCTTAAGACGACTTTGAAAATTCTATAAATTTCAAATAAGTCTCTATATGTCTTGACAGTGTTGCCAGTTCTTCAAACTTTATGAATTATCGGAAAGATAGACCAAATACCTTCCAACATGGAAGCATTTTTTTCAACAAAAAGACCAACATCTGGGATGTGGCTTTTCGGATTTTGAATAATAACACGTAAGTTTCGTTACCGTTCGACAGTGTTGCCATAGTTTCAATGTTTCGAACTTGTTGAGATGTTTATCAAATACCTATTAAACAATGCACAGTGGTCCGAAACCGAAATCTAGCGTGACAAAATTGATAGCGGCCACACGTTAAGATTTAGAGCTTTGGTGTCTTGGGGACAAATGATCAGGGTCAATAGGGACATCTTTTGGTATGGTGGACATTAGGGTGGTCCAAATTTTAGGGTGGTTCAGAATTTTTATTTTGGCGGGATGACGAGATAGCGCTTTGGTTTCCTGAGAAAAGTTGTAGAAAACACCATTCTGAGCAACTTTGCTTAAGAGCACAAAGCTCTATCTTCAAACGGGAAGTTTCTAGAGCCATTTTTGTAATTTAGGTTGAAGTGTTTATGAAAAAATGAGTTGTTTGAATTTATCAACTCAGGCCTATGTCGTAGCGAGTTGGTGTCTTCTAGACATTTGTAGAGCTTATCAAAACACACATTTATGTCCAAGAGAGCAAAAATCGGACCTTTAAAACGAAAGTTATAGTCAAAATACGACGAAAAAGACGCCATTTTGAAATGTACATAACTCGAAAAGGTAGTGGAGTTTGACCTCGCTCTTAGAAGCATCTGAAAGTACACATTTTAGAGTACATTTGCTGAAAATATCTCGGGGGGTCTTTTTTGTTAAACTTATTTAATCTCAATTTGAAAATGAGCAGTTTTTTCGTTCTTTGCCCATAACTTTTGATAGAATTGACCAAAATTCATTTTTCATGAATAAAAATGTTCATTTTGACAAGCTGATTTTTTTGGTAATTTTTGTTACAAAAATGTAAAAAATGATAAAATGATCAAAACATAAACATTTTTATTTTGTTTCTCTGGAAAAGTAGTTAGCAACATTTTTCAGAATGAAAATTTGAGAGTCACTATTGGGAGTTGAAGTTTGCTTGAGAATATAAGAAAAAAAATGTATAAAGAAAGGTAAAATTTTCGATTTTTTGTTTTTTTTTTGTTGTTGTGATTGTTGTGTAAAATTTTGTCAAGGGTGAGGTTTCACGCTCTACAATTTTGTCGTAGAGTGCAAAGCAATCCTAGTTAACCCTAAAAATTAAAATTAATAAAACGTTTAATTCAAAAAGATTTGTTTTTCACCAACTTAAAAGATCTATTGTGACTCATTAACCTTTACCGATTCGAATCAAAATGGGCACATATGCTTAATTTTGCCTAAGGAATCGAGCCAGAGGGTGTGCCTAAAAAATATTTTTTGTTGTCAGCCTCTCGAGTTACGACCACTTAAGTAATATTTATGTACTTTTTTGAAGCCTGATCTCAACTAAATGTATGCAAACGATGTCCGGATCCATCACCCGATCCATCGTTGATTAGATAATTGAAAGGCCTTTCCAACGAGTTCACAACATTGAAGATCTGGCAACCCTGTCTCGAGTTACGAAATCATCTGAATTCTACAAACTTTTGAAAAGATTCATATCCTCCCTGTAAGATTTTTGTCTGCCAGATTTTCCCAGATTTTTTTATTGGTTTGAACTGGCAACCCTGGTTGCTTATCAAAAGTTTATCAGGACCTCTAAAATTTGCCAAAAAAGTGTTTTTTTTCGCTATTGAATTGTTTGAAGTTTCGATAACCAGTTCAAAAATTGTGTACAAAAATGTGTTTTCACATACATTCGGATCCCGATCCATCGTTGGTTAGGTAATCAAAAGACTTTTCCAACGACTCCACAACATTGAAGATCTGGCAACCCTGTCTCGAGTTACGACCACTTAAGTAATATTTATGTACTTTTTTAAAGCCTGATCTCAACTAAATGTATGCAAACGATGTCCGGATCCATCACCCGATCCATCGTTGGTTAGGTAATTGAAAGGCCTTTCCAACGAGTTCACAACATTGAAGATCTGGCAACCCTGTCTCGATTTATGACCACTTAAGTAATATTTATGTACTTTTTTGAAGCCGGATCTCAATTAAATGTATGCAAACGATGTCCGGATCCATCATCCGACCCATCGTTGGTTAGGTAATCGAGATACCTTTCCAACGAGTCCACAACTTTAAAGATCTGCCATCCCTATCTCGAGTTATGACCACTTAAGTGATATTTATATACATCTTTGAAGCCGGATCTCGATTAAATGTATACAAACGATGTCCGGATCCATCATCCGACCCATCGTTGGTTAGGTAACGAAAACCCTTACCAACGAGTCCACAACATTGATAATCTGGCAACCCTGTCTCGAGTTATGACCACTTAAGTTATATCTGTGTACTTATTTTTCTGGATCTAAAAAAATAGCTGAAATATGTGTCCAAACCACTCATATTACCCATTGTTGGTAAAAAGTGAGGAAGGCATCATTCACATAGGTGGATTAAGTTATTTTTCATTAAAATGTTACTACCTAGAAAAAATCGGTAGGGTTCCATAAAACATAATGTAAATTTACACCTTATTTTTTACTTGCAACATAGTCTTTAAAAATGGAAAAATGGATTCAACGAGTTTACCTATATGTCAACATTAGGTGCTTGACTTAAACACTACACATGCTAAAAAAAATTTAAGTTTGATTAACTGAAACCTTTTCCGACATTTGAAAGTGGATTCATTACATACAATTTGGATTGGTCCACATTTTTATAATTGCGATCTTCATGAAAAAATCCTGACAAATTGATAAGTGAAAGTCTCATCCATCAAAAACCTTGGAAGGATCCATTTTCCCACATTTTTGGTTTTAAATAATATAAAAATAAGAATTTTATTAACAATTTGGGCAAAAATGACTCTCTCCCGGCATCTTCAGTGGATTTTCCCACAATCAAAAGATTTTTATGTAGTTTTTTACAAGGAGATTATAATTTTTTAAAAATATTTTCGAACTGATTTCAACATATTTTGAAATTTTCTGAAATTATTGTGCGATGTTACACATTAAACCATAATTTCCTAAGAATATAAATTGCTGCTTATAGATTAAATTAAAATTTAATTCAGCAAAACAAGTTTTAAAAATAGACAATAAATGATAAACTACCAATTACTGACAAATTGTGTCCTGAATAAAATTAAACCATCCAATTGTCCGACGAAATTGTCAATGAATATTTCACGAACTTCAACGAGCCTCTCCTCTAAATAAAAATTCGGCAATTCGTCGAAGACGAAAAAGAAAACCAAAAAAGAGAAAAAAATAATCATCATGTAAATCCACGCTTAAATTCAGGTAAAACCGATCCACATTTTCCTTTCTCCCCCTCACCCCATTCAATCCATTTCACCGGAAATATTCAAATTATGGCCACGTTTCGGTGACACTCGCTGACAACTTCACTCCACTGCTGCTGGTCGGCCTATGACTGTGTGTGAGTGCAGGCGTATTAAATCTGGCTCGAAAAGTGACTAAAAATATCTGCCCGTGACTTTCCCTTCGTTTGCGCCGGCAAAATGAGCACTGGGAATTGCGGTTTATTTTTGGAGGAGGGGTTGATATTTTTAACGCAAATTGTGTGTTAAAAAAGTTGGCACTTTAATTGAAGTTCGATGTTGTGGCATCAATTTCCCAAGTGTCATGGTTGATTTTTTAATAAATTGACTATTTTTAATTTTTGTGTTCAAACTTAAATTCAAAACTACATCTGTTCCAATCGATTTCCAATCGATTACATCCCAATCCCAACAAAAAAAAAGATTTTCCAAAGCTCTGTCGCCAGGAACGGGAATACACACAAAACCATTCTGCCGTCTGCCGGCTGGTGACTGTGTGAGAAAGGTGACACAAACAGACAGACAAACAACGGTTGTGTGGTGTAACTTTCTGTTACAACAACTGGAAAGGCCACGTGGCTTTTGTTGGTGGCGACCTGCCACGGCCAGATGGAGCCACGCTGCACACGGACTGACACACTGAGAGACTTACTTTGGAGCGTGTGTTGGGCTGGGTTAGGTTCAATCACCCGCCTGTAGGGCTTGTAAGCCGGAATAAGGGCTTGTTAGCATTTTTGGTTTTACTTTTCTTAAAATTGTCAAATAATTCAAACCTAGTTTTGAAACTAAAAATATTAAATGCTAATAAGCCCTAACAAAATGTTCAATCCAAGGGCTTGTTAGCACTTAATGCGGAAATGTGACGAAATTGGCAGCAAATCAGCGCCAAATGTGTCAAAAAAGACAACCACCACACAACGAGAAACTCGGTAATCCTGGTCAGAAATTAACAAGATTAAGTGTTATTATTCGTCTGCTTTTCTGTATTGTTCCGAACCTGAACTCGCGCAAGCTTCGTCTTAATGAGTAAAGAAGGAAGTCGCAACTATTTTCGGGACGCGCTTATGTCACAGACATCCCCAAAACATGACCTTCTGGAAGTGAGCAGCAGTTGTGACACGTAGGGATTAGTCCAGATTTGTGGCCCCCTCTATTGATTGCAACGGTGGTGGCGGATTATTGGCCCACCAGACGTGGGTGGGACGTGGGTTGTAGCGTGCGTTTGCAGCGGTAAATATGTCAATTTGAAATTGATTTGTGCGGGGGGGAAATTAGTGGCTACGGTCTGGGAAAGGTCGTGGGTTGCGAAATTGATTGCTGGTAGACTTACGAGGCCATTTGAATTTTTAACTAGAATTTCTAATGATCGAAACAAATAATAATATTAAAAATCTTAACCCAACTAATTATAAATTTATTTCTATCTCTATTTCAGGTAAGTTCATGGCATCCGAAAATCAACAGATTAAAAACCGCACTTGTAAGTCAACCTAATCAACGTATCAACATAAACAAAAAGGATAAAAAATCATACTTCCACATCTTTGAATGGTCTAATTTGCAAAGTACTTGCTCAGGCATTCAGTTTGATGCAATTGAAATATTCTGACGATATTTTTCTTACATCAAACCATTTTGTAAACTTTACTTTTATTAAAAACTCATAAAACATTGTTGTATTTTGGACACCATTCTCGAATGAAGAAATAAAAAAATTAAGATTGGAACATGTCACAAAACAGTTTTCGCTTTTTTCTAGTTTTTCAATCGACAGCAGGAAAACTATTTTAGCACGATTTATGTTTCTTAACATGTTTATCTGATACCCAGTTTCAAAGCAAAGTTGCTGTATAATTATTCTTGAATAAACTTCAGGTTCATATCATTTGAAACATGAGCAACTCTCTACGAAATCGGCGGATTTCGACCATTTTTATTTTTTGTATTTTTTGATTTTACTTAAACTTTGTGGGGGCCTTCCCTATGACCAAATAAGCTATTTTGCGTCATTGGTTCACCCATACAAGTCTCCATGCAATTTTGGTTGCTGTCCATACAAAAATGGTATGTAAATATTCAAACAACTGTAACTTTTGAGTGAATTTTCTGATCAATTTGGTGTCTTCGTCAAAGTTGTAGGTATTGTTGAGGACTTTTGAGAAAATATAGGTACACGGAAAAAAATTGCAGATTTTTTATCAACTTTTTTTTTTACCAAAAACTCAGTTTCCCAAAATACGTATTTTTCGATTTTCAAGATTTTTTGATATATTTTAGGGGACAAAAATCCGCAACTTTTGAGCCATAGAGAAACAACGTCAAAAAATTTGCCACCGCGTTATTAGTTTTTGAAAAAATAATGTTTTTTGGAAAAATAGAAATTTCATGCTAAGATTTTAGCGAAATATTTGCAGTTTTTCGATTTTCAAAAATAGTGACCATTTCTAGAATTTTTTTTTTAAAACTTCATAAAATTTGCTATAAAATTGTCTTAGAGACATTGAAGATTGGACCTATGGTTGCTGAGATACAGGCGCTTTAAGAAAAGAAACACGAAAATTGAAGTTTTCTAAGTCTCACCAAAACAACTCACCATTTTCTTATGTCGATATCTCAGCAACAAATTGTCAGATTTTCAATGTTAAAACATGAAACATTCGATAAATTTTCCGATCTTTTCGAAAAAAAATATTTTGAAAATTTTTAAATCAAAACTAACATTTTAAAAGGGGCAAACATTGAATATTACGCCCATTTAAAATGCTAGTCTTGATTTAAAAAATTTCAAAATATTTTTTTTGAAAGGTTGGAAAATTTCACGATTTTTTTATGTCTTAACATTGATAATCGGACCATTATTTGCTGAGATATGGTCATTAGAAAATGGTGGGTTGTTTTGGTGAGATTAAGAAAACTTCAATTTTCGTGTTTCTATTTCTTAATGCGGCTCAATCTCAGCAATCCGAGGTCCAATCTTCAATTTCTCTTAGACAATTTTATAGCAAATTTTCTGAACTTTTAAAAAAATATACTTAGGAACTATTTTTAAAAATTGAAAAACTGCAAATCTTTCGCTAAAATCAAACTTTTGGTGGCTATATCTTGAAAACGGAGCTCTTTTTCAAAAAAAAATCTGTGAAGTACTTTTCGAAATTCAATTCTGCATTAAAAAATAATGTCAAACTTGTTTTTGCATGAAACTTCGATTTTTTTCCAGAAATCACTAATTTTTCAAAAATTTATAACTCGGTGGCAGATTTTTTGACCATGTTTCCCTATGGCTCAAAAGTTGCGGATTTTTGTCCCCTAAAACATATAAAAAAAACTTGAAAATCAAAAAATATGTATTTTGGGAAATTGAGTTTTAGTGAAAAAAGTTGATTAAAAAACCTGCAATTTTTTTCCGTGTACCAATTTTTTTTCTCAAAAGTCCTCAACAATACCTACAACTATGCCCAAGACACCAAAACATAACTATATTTTTCAAAGATTTGACTTTCAATATCATTAGAAAATGTGAAAGTTTTTCACTTATTGTTTCATATTTTATTTTTATGGCATTCAAACCAGAGAGCCCAAACATAATTTTAAAATTTTTTAAGTATCCCATTGTTAAATTTAAAAAAAGGAAATTAAATATTTCAATTGAAAAAAAGTTGATGAAAATTTATTATCAATGTTCAATCACCTAATTGCACAATTTTATCAAAAGACGCTATCGAATAATCAAGGGAGTTTATTTTGATTTTAAAGTAAAAACAAAATTATTTAAAAAAAAATTAATGTAGGATGCATAGTTTATTAATTTATCATTTAGTTTTGACAAGCAATTCAGCAATGTAGTTAGAGTTTCAAGTTTTTACTTCAATAATGTACAAAATTTGGATTTCAATAATGCACAAAATTTGGATTCTCATCGTATATCATGTAAAAGGGTTCAAAAACTACGTTCATTTGAACATATTTATCACATCCCAATCCAATTTAATGTAATCCAAAAGACATTTAATTCATTTTCAAATTTCGTTAATTCATAAATTGTTATAAGGCCATCGAAAATTTAATTAAATGTTTTTGACATATCTCCCCTTGAAATAAAGGGGCAAAATAATATTATCGCATTTAAATTAAATTTTCTTTGGAACAAAAACATGCAGAATCGATTGTTAACTATTCAGAATACATTGTATAATGCTTGTTATTTGTTTGATCATACATAGATTGTTCAATCTATTTTTAAATTTGTAATTTTGAGATCGTAAAAGGTTAAATTTTGGATAGTAGCATAACTGTACTGGTGCATAAAGGAGCATTTTGCGGTACTAAAAATTAAAGAAAAATCGGAAAAATCAGGCTTGACATTATGTTTGAGTTATGTTTTATTTTAGATTTATAGAAATTTTGTGATAAAGGGACTTTTATGTCAAATAAAATTCCAGATTTGATCAAAGTAAAGAAAAAAACACACACACATTTTTCATTAAAAAAAAGTGTTCTAAAATTGCTGCCTTTTTTCTGTTACTGAACTGTCAAAAATCAGAAAAAAATGTCATTTTATGGGAAATTGTATGCTCTTTTCAAATCTGCAAACCTCCCAGAGTGGCATTTTTCATTAAAAACAAAAAAAATCATTTTAAAATTACGTGTTTTTTGTAACTTTGCTGGGTTATTTTTAAAGAGTGTACCAATGTTCTTCAAAATTTTAGAACAGACAAAATAAATGATGTAGATGAGTTTGCATGTATTTTGTATTCGAGTTATCAGAATTTAACGAAAAAGTTTTAAAAAAAGAGTTGTTAAATGTAAATTACCACATTTGAATGAAAAAAGTTTTTGATAATGCATTATACACCTATCCGATAGTTTTGCAATTGTAAGTTTCCAAAAAATTCAAAATATTTTCAGATAGTTTTCAGTTGCTTGGACTCTTATTTTTAATGATTTTTTTAGATTTTTTGAAGAATTTTTGTTTTGCCCCCTGATTTTCAGATCAATTTTAAAGAAGGGTGGGGGCGACATAAATTTAAAAAAATATATTTGCGACGCTTATATGTCTGGTATAAAACTTTGTAGAACATCACAACACTCTAAAAATAATAATCCTGAAAAGTTACCATGTACAGGTAAATAAAAAAATGTTCTAAATAGAGTTGGGCAAAACCGCTCTTTTTTAGGAGCCGCTCATTTTCGCTTACTCATTAACAAGATCCTTTGAACGGCTCTTTCACTCTTTTCCATAACTTAAAAACAAGTTTCAAGCATAGTGTGGTTTTTTTGTTTTTCATTTGATTGTAATAAATTATTTGAAAAAGTTAAAACGAAAACATTTGCTCATAAACTATAAATATTGGCAGTCCTTATGTTAAGATTTAAATTCGAACCTTACCCATCGATTGCTTGGATTAAGAGAGCATTGAAATTTAACGAACTTTTCCGAAATTCTGATTTAATCGATAAAAATAAATGGCATGCCATGGTTTATTCGAGTTTGATGATTTTTTTTCGTGATCTCATGGGTTTTTTTTTATGGTAAAATTTTTCAAGTTGGGCATTTTAATTTGCTCATATTTGTATTCAAGCAATATTAAAACGATCTTAACGATGAGTTGAGCAATGATTTTTTTAAATTTCTTTAGAAAATCATTCAGCATTGGAGTAATTTCAAAGAGCAGTAAAAAAATGGAGATATGGGTTAAAATACTTTTAAGTTGTTTTCAAATATTGACAAAATGCTATTTAGAGTCTTTCATTGTCAATTGATAAAAAGGTTGCAACAGACTCCTTCAACGAAATGTGTCGATTTAGCTCTGAAAAAAGAGAAAAAAACCCCTCTTTAACTTGCCGTTATTTTCTAAAAGTTCTGCAAGCCTCTAAAAAATATGATTGATACTATGATTTTTTGTAAATTTAAAGAATTAGATTTTTAAACACAAAAACGAAACAATTTAAAAAATATTTGCATCTTGGGACGGTTCTTTTAAAAATACCGTTGTTTCAAAAAGAACCGCGGCTCTTTTTTGTGAACCATGGATCGTTCACTCTTTTCAGAGAACCGGCTCTTTGAGCAGTTTGCTTTTTTTGCCCACCTTTAGTTCTAAATGACTAATGGGTAATTGCAAACTCAAAAAGTACAATTTATTCATCATAAAATAACATGTCATAGTTTTTTGACAGTTGAGATACAGAAAGTGACAATAATGTTTTTCTGCATTTCTACACCCCAGTTGACGGGGTGAATAGGGACTACAGGCTAAATAAGGACGGCCCTTTTTAGAGCACTTAAAAGCCTGAAATTTGGAAAACGTAACACTAATGTTGTTGTTCTGTGTCTATTCTAACTGAAACTAAACAAAAATATCTAAATATTGTGCTGTTACAAGTCTAAAACAGCTGTCCCAATTCGCCCCATGAGTTCCGTTTTGACCTAGATGACGATACGCTATCAAATTGGGCGTTTCATCTTGCATTAAAATTCTTTTGATTCAAAATTTCTATTTTTCTCGGTTTTAGGCCACAAATCACTGCCGTCCACCGTCACGAGTTATTGAAAAATGAACCTCGATCCATGATCAGGGACCAAAATAACCCCTTAGTGTTACGGTTTTATGCTAATCGTGCCTTTAAAAGAACCTCTCAACCTGTGCCAAATTATTAAATTTAAATTCGATTTATAAAAAAGATGTAAGTCAATCAGAAAATTTTCTGCCAGAGCATCGATATCGATCGATGACCGAGCCACGTAGCCCAGTGGTAACGCTTCCGCCTCGTAGATCGGGGTTCAAATCCCGGCTCGGACCAACACAACTGGTGATCTTTTCCCTTCTGGAATCGATTGCTTAGTAAAGCGACCTTATCACGACACCTTAGGGAGGAGACCTATGGAATGTTAACATTAACCTTAACATGTTAACATTAAGTTGAGAATGAAACTGCCACTGAATCCGCTTTGTAAATGCCGGCCCCGATATTCTTCAAGGGTGTTCCCCTCAGGAACTGGGAAAGATTTACTTTTTACTTTTAAGAGCATCGATACAAAAAAATTCATCCCAACAGAATGTTGTAAAATTTTACGATGTCTCCCAGCAGACGTCACGGCAATTCACAACCAAAGTGTTTTCCTCCGTTACAGCCATCTGGCTAGAGAAAAAAAAGAAGCAAATAAAGCTCAACTGGAAAAAGGCGGAAAAGCAGATCAATTTTACTGCTATCGATTTTCGCAGAAAATTTTCCCTGCTATCACACTTTGGAGAAAAAAACAGACACACCACACCAAGATTTACTGACGCCCCAAAAGTGAGCAGCAGCTCGCGCCAATGACAAATGAGAAATTTAATTTTTCTCCACCAAAATGGGTGAAAGTTTTCCCCACTGCTGCGAGCAGCACAGTTTTCATTTTGCCGCTGCCCGTCCTCTTCTCAAACAGACAAATTGAAAACTTTACGTCTGGCATTTTAAGTTTCTGTGTCTGGCAGACTCTTCCGAACCGGGAAGTTCGGTTTTGTCCGGGGAAGGAAATTGTTCGCTCGACGCGGCGGGGTGACAAACCGATCTGGAAGTGGAAGCTTCTTTGGTTTCACAGACGGGGAGTGCACAATTATCTCGACGGAGAGATGCACTTGCAGTGTTTTGAGTTTTTGAGTTTGAGCTGGAAAGTTTTTGAGCTGATGAGTCAATCGCTGGGATGTCTACGAAAGTTTTCGAAGTAGATAGTGAGGCAGTTCAAACTAAGATTTATGAGGAGTATTTTTTTGAATTCAGAAATAAAATGCCAGAATTCCATTCACAATTTCCCCGCCCAGCTGGCCTAATGGAGCGCAACCCGCGCAAAGTTATAATGACAAACGAAAAAAAAGTAATAATAAACTAGCAAAAAAATAAGATGATTTCCCAAGTAGTCTCTTGGATAATCATCGTCCTCATCATCATGCATAGCGCGTCCTCCTCTAGTGGGCTAGAGAAAAGTGAGTTTTTGCTTGAATGAAAGTGAAAGAAAGGAAGAAAAAAAGCCAAGAATGGAAAACGTCAATGCCTGGTTCGTTCTGCGGCGCGCTCATTGACGTCATGCCGTCGACGCTGCTACAAAAGTGAGCTCGAACAACAATACAATGGAGTTGAACATACAAACACATATTCTCATTTGAGTCAGAGTTCATTTGGTTTCTGATTGTTGGCTTCTTGTTTGAATAAGGAAGGCACTTGCCACCGAGAATTGCGCGATGCTGGATATTCTGGATTGAGAGTAGAACTAAATTTGTTAAATTTTCTTTCCAGAACACTTTTACAATCTAAAGTCGACTCTTCCATGAATGCACCTAACCTCAACTCCCTTTTTCTCGCACCACGTGCAGGATTAATGACTCAATAGGTGTAAGTAACCGTAACGAAGCTCGTGTTCCAATTACCTTCCTACCTCCCTTCAACCCTTTCCCCCACCCTTTAATTTCCATTTTTCCTCCCAACCAACGCAACGTCTGTATCGGACCGGAAGTGATCAGCCTCGTTTTCTCACCAAGAGAGGGCCTTCTCTGTCTTTGTTTGGCCGATGGTGCGGAAAATTGTTTCCCACCTGGCCACGGGTCGTCGTCGTCGACCACTTTATTGGAGCGATCTTTTCGAATTGTCAAGAAGGGGTGGGTGGCCAAGTGACGAACCGGAAAATTCGCTTTACGACGCTATTCTTGCTCGCTTGCTGGTCGGTTCTCTAAGGGACTTACCATGGATCTGGAACATTGCAGGGAAGAACCTGTGAAATGGGAACGCAACAATGAATATCGGGAGAAACGAAACTGCGATCAGTGGACTTCAAATTTTAATATAATATAAACATTTTTTTAGATAATTTTTTCAGCAATTTATTAAAGTCGTTGAAAATATTTTACAAAAACGGTCCCAAAAATCAAAGGGCAAAAAAAAGTTTTTTTTGTTCAAAAAACTTCAAAATCATAACGATGTTTTGAGTACAATCAGCTAAAAACTTTTAGAGTGCGTTTAAATATATTTTCAATTTTTGAGAAAAACTTTTGTACAGAAATGCAATAATATTTTTTCGCGTTGAAAAAAAATCGTCTATACCTAGATATTTTTTAATTCAAGTGATAATACCATGGCTTGTGATTTCAATGTTTGTCCTTTTTTTTCTGCCAAATTTGAGAGACATAATCTTCAAAAGATATTTGCAACGGCCTTATTATTAATTAAATATGTAGCAAACTCATTACTAATTGGAAAAGCTTATACAATTTCATTGGAAAAAAGTATAAGAAATACTAAAGCTAAAGTAAAATTCTAGACTCACACTAGAAAAGAACGTATAAGAACTTTGACAGCGGAAACATTTTCGCAATTTTCGCACCTCAAGTAACCTTTTCACCAAACTTGAGGTGCAAAACAACAGATGACATTGATCCGAAAAATCTGGGGCAAAAAATATATTTTTTCAAAAATCTTCAAAATTTTAATGAAAATAGAAGTCAAATCAACTTAAAACAATCTAAAACGCATTTTTCTACATTTACAATCATATTTAGCATGTTTGGGCTGGATTAAATGTATTTTGATTTTTTATTAAATTTCAATGTACAGCACCGCAAAAACTTTTTTTTGAAAAAAATAAATAAATTTTTCTTCAATACTTAGATATTTTGGAAACTAATGATTGCAAAACAACTGGACAGGTGTATAATACATTTTAAAACACTTTGTTCATTCAAATGTTGAAACCATGGGTCGTAAATTAAATGTTGAAACATTTATTTTTTTTTTTTGCTCCACCCCTCGAATTTGGTCAGAGTCGAAGGACATAAACTTCAAAAAATATTTGCAACGGCCTTATCAAAATTCAAAAGGCTTGGCCCTAGATGGGCTCTGATTTCAAAATTCGCAAAAAAAAAAACAAATTTTCAACCAATTTTTGACGAAGTATGACTTGTTTTATGTGACTTTGTCATTTTTTTCTGGGGTCAACTTTGGCTGTGTTTCTTTCTAACATTTCCTCTAAATTTTGTGAAAATAAGTGTGTAGTATTTTTTTAAAGTGCCAGACCATAGCTCTAAGCATTTTTTTACAATTTAAATGATAATGCTATAGTTCTGTAGTAGAAAATGTGAAAAACAAGCAATGACAGGAGGTGGTAGTATCAGCCAAATACTATTAGAAACAGACATGAACTAAACAACATAAATTCAAATTGAAATACTTAAAATGAAACAAAAAAAAATAAAACAAGAGAAGTAAAGATTTTCGTAGAACAAAAGTTACTTAAAATTACCTACTGAACACGGGAAAATTAAAAATTAAAAAAAAAATCTCGTGATTTTCAATTATATTTTCCCAACTATTTTTTTGGCAAAAGTGGAAAGATGAATAATTGATTATTTAAAAAAAAATTTAATCGAATGTGTGCCAACCGAGCAGTAGTGCTACGGGTTGGAATTATCAGTATATTTTCAGAGTTTTCATTAGTTGTGAGATTTGCAAAAACAAATATTTTGGCAAAAAAAACATTTTGCGATAATAAACATAGAAAAATTTCAAAAATTCAAAAGATTTTTAAATCAACTCAAACATGCTAAAAATGATTCTAAACGCAGGGGAATGCATTTTAAATTGATTTCTGCTGATCCAAGTTAAAATTCCATAAAAATTTTGTAGTTTTTTGAAGAAAAAAAAATCCCCCCCCCCTCGATTTTTGTGGCCAATTTTGTCAAAGTTTAACTAAACATGTTCAATATAAGTTAAGTTAAAATGTCATAAAAAGCAAGAACATGACCAACTAGACCGCTATAATTAGGAAGGTGTTAAATTTTTAAGAAATTAAAACTTATTTGCTTGACTGTTTGGGACCATCCACAAACCATGTGCACTTTTTTTGAAATCTCAACTCAACCAAATTTGAAAAATAAAATTACGTTATTACTATCAATAAAACTACAAAATACATTTATCAGCTGAAGTTTTTTTTTTTTTAATTCCATGTATGTTTTTAACATGAGTCAGTGCGTGGCCGAATGGTTACGCTGTCCGCTTTGTAAGCGGATGATTCTGGGTTCGATTCCCATCTGCTGCAACCTTCCATCGGATGAGGAAGTAAAATGTCGGTCCCGGCCTTGGTTGTTAGGCCGTTAAGTCATTCCAGGTGTAGGAGTCGTTTCCATGCCATAAGTACAAACAACACACCAAACCAAGCCTACTCCGGTGGAATCGCTGGCGGCGGTTGAACTCGCAATCCAAGGGTCGTCAGTTCAAACACTGGGGTGGAAGGTTCCTTGGAGTAAAAAGAGGTTTGGGTGCTCTCCCCATTCAAGCCTTCGGACTCCTAGGTTCGAGCAGTAACTTGCAATAGAGACCACAAAAGACCCGGGGGTCGTTAATGTGGATGGTTTGATTTTTTTTGATGTTTTTAACATTTTCGTAATTCAAATAATGTAGAACAAAAATGATAATTTTCAATCAGATTTGCTCTAGCTCTAGCTCTAACTCCAGTTTATTTAAATCAACAAAACTGAAAAAGGCAAAAATATCCAATACTATTATGGACCATTGAACAAACATTGAAATCAAGTAAGGCTGGATTAGGCCCCTGCACATATTTTTGTACAAAGTTGATATAAATTTTGTGGTTGCAGCAGATCATAATTTCTGAAATATAATGGTAATAAAACGAAAAGGTATTTAATTTAATGAAATTTTGTCTTCCTTAAAATATTTATTATTATTTTAAGAGGGGGACCCAAACTTTGCAAAATGGTGTGGTGTGGTGTGTGGTCCAATCCAATACCCGCTAACCGGTAGCGATATTATGGGAAAGTATAATTTGTATCAGACTTTGTATATGCCGAATGCTGATACAACTTATCTCAGTCCCGGGTATTAGGTGGTGATAGCCCTCGCGCTGCTTCCAACGACCCGTTTCAGAATGACAGAGCTCCTTGCGGTCCAATTCCGAGGTCGCTGGGCATTGTTCGGCCCCGCCTAAACATAGAAGCAAGCATCTGAAGGAAACTCGATCTATATTTAGACTTCTAATCCCCTCAGGCAAATCAGGGATCAGCGCGTATTTAATATGGGAAGATAGCAACACTACGGATCAATTCACTGCTAAAGTGTAAACCTTCTGATAGCCGACTGCTTAGCTCCCAGACCACCAATCCAGAGGTGTGAGTTCGAATCCCACCTGATTCATTTTCGTTTTTGTTCATATTCAAAGTTCAAATTCATGATTCCAAGTTTCAAAGGTACCGACCGGGATTTGATCCCTGAACCTTCTGCTTGTGAGGCAGAAGCCGGAACCATTAAGCCACGGAGCCGGGGGACCCAAACTTTGCAAAATGGCGTTATTTTTATTTTTATTTATTTTTTTTTTTTTGAATAAAATTCTACAATGATGACAAATCGTTTCAAATAGGGTTTTCAACTATTATTCCACCAATTTCAATAAAGTTCGATGAAATTTTAGTATGCCTGAATAAGACGTAGCCAATCAGATTCATAATCCAAATGTCATGCGTTTGAATCCCGAGCTGTATGGTTTCTAAGTGCAACACAAGTTTGAGGCCCAGCCCACAAGAAAATGGTGCGTTATAACTTTTTGAAATGTTTGGAATACCTGTCTTTGCAATTATAACAGTTTCCTACTTAAGTCAAATTTGAACGTAGTAAAAATGCTCTTTTCCAAAAAATGTTTGATGATTTTTTTACGAAATTACTGATTCAAATCACATTTAAACTTTCAATGTGAAGCAAGTTATAGTCTCAACATTTGAATTCATTTTACACTAATTCAGTTGTTTTGCAATCATAAGTTTTAAAAAATTTAAGATTTCGACGTCGTCGTGCTATCTTGTCGCATCCGCCATTTTGACGTTCCGAGAAAAACGCGTTTTAATGATTGACCGTGAATATTCAAAAACGAGAGCACGCAATGTAAACAATAACAAACACGTTTTGTTTGGCTCACCATTCTGTGCATTGTCCCAAAGTTTGGTTGAAGTTGGTTGCTGGAGTCTCGAGTTATAATTACAAATGTTTACGGTAGTCTAGCTTGTACGTGCGACAAACGAATCCTGACTTTTCTGGCCTGAAATCCCTTTGGCTTTTTGTCGCACTTACATCAATTTTCAGATAGCACGACAAGATTGAAACTACTTTCATATGTAAAGTGACAAAAATGCACGGAGTTTTTTCGGTTTTTGTTGAATATCTCAGGATTGAAATCGAATTTTGGGGATCTGTGAAGGTCAAAAGGTGAGGCATTGTGAGCTGCACAAAATGGCGTTCTTAACTCAATTTGGCCCAAAATGCACGTACGACAAGTTAGCACGATGGCGACGATTTGACAAATACAAACATTTTAGCGTACATGGCAAATTTTCAAAAATTTAAAAGATTTTTTAAATAAAACCAAACATACTTAAAAATGGTATTTTAAATTGACTTCAGTAGATTGCACTTAAATTTCCATTGAAATTTTAAAGTTTTTGGAAAACAAAATTGTTTTTCCCCCTGGTTTTCGGTTTGATTTTGAAGGGGGGTGACAAAAGCTTTCAAACATATAAGCATAGAATGATTAATCTGCTTTTTTTAAAATATTCAAACTGCAATTAATAACAAATCAAAAAAAAAAGTTGAAAACCACTGCACGCCTGCTTCCAGCCTCTAAACTGGCCACTGGCAGCTCCTTCCACACACCATTGTCTTTGAGTGCCCCGGGATCGTCCCGGCCATCCCCGCACAACACACCCCACCAGCAGCGGGACGGGTAATTCGCTCCCATTTTTATGGCTGTGCCATTCCATTCAACGCCAACGTTCTTGCTCGGGCGCGCGGCCGTCCCTCTTGGTCGTCCGGATGTTCCCGGGGATCACCCGGGGACGACTTTTTTTCTCTCTTCTGGCTCGTGCACGCTAGGACACGTGTAGGCTATTAATTGAATTGTTAACGCTGCTCTCGTGTGAATGTGTGCTATCAATAAATTTTCATTTACCGAAGGTCATGCGTCACGTCAAGTTCGGTTTGACGTCCGAGGGCAGCAGCAGCAGCAGCAGCAGAAGAGAGACCGGGACCGTGGGCAGGTCAACATCACGTGTGTGTGTGTGTGTGTGTGAGCATTTGATATTATTTTCCAAAGTGCTTGGGGAGTTTACCTCTGAGCTTCAGAGCAGGAAAAAGAATGCTACAATAGCACACGAACACACACAGCCACACACAGTCATGTGAAAGAACAATGAACGTGTCCGGAAAGGACTTCCGTTTGATTACCTGTAAAATGGGCAGAATAATTGCTTGGACGTTCGATTGCGTACGTGTGAGAAGTAACGTAAGCTTCCTGTATCGTTCCGGTTCATTGGGATACATTGACATTTGGAGCACTGCTGACAATTGCAATAAACTGCTGGAATGGTTTTGTAGTGGAATGTTGGAACATAGTCTGCTTGCACACATTTTATTGAGAAAAACGGAGTTGAGTTGAGTTGAGTTGAGTTGAGTTGAGTTGAGTTGAGTTGAGTTGAGCAACCCTGACTTGGTCTACCCCTTCAATTTAATAAATTACGTGTTTCGTTTGACCCGCGTTCAACAAAAACTATACCCTTTCTCCTTAATCGCGGTTAACCATGGTTGATTTAGAAAAGCTGGAAAGAGAAAATACGTGACAGTCCCATTTAAGTGGGGGAGAGAATTCGATCAAAAATAACCCTGTGGTGGTGTTCGACTAAGCCGCAAAACGTACCATCGGCCGTCATTAATACTATATTTAGAACATTACCTGCCAAAAATAAATCGAAAAGGTTGGCCGTCGAGAGTCGCAGCTTTTCTTTCTTTCGGTGACCCCAACAAATGAGAAGCTAACTTGACGAAAATTTACTTCTTTTGTTTTTATTGTAGAAAATATTTTGAAAATATAAATAGAAGCAATTTTCTATTATTAAATTTTGAAATGAGCAATTCCAGCTCAAATCAGGATTTTTTCTGGTATTTTTGTACCCGACCCTCTCCGATTTCAATGAAACTTTGTAGACATGTTATCCTAGGCCTATATAAGTCATTTTTGTGTATATGGAGCAAATAGTACTCGAGAATAACATTTGAGAAGGGCGTAAGGTATCTAAAAATTGTATTATTTTGCAATTTAAAAATTACTGTATCTCGAAGCCGTTGCATCGTATCAAAAAGTGGTCAAAGACAAACTTGTAGGAAATTGTACGGGCTTTCTGGTAAAAATACACTAGAACAAAAATACACGACACTTTAAAGTCATTTTTCAATTTTTAAGTTTAAAAGTTAAATTTGAAGGTGATGTCACGATTTTTTTTCGTTCAAAATTTTTAAGGAAATACCCTAAAATGTTACCAAAAGACTGACGAAAAATGCAGGATGGTATGTCTCTCCTAAAAAAAACAAAAATCATTTACTAAAACTGTTTTTTTGAAAAGTGGTCTAAACGTCAAAATTTTTAAAAACCGGTAGTGGGAATCGATTCCCCAGATAATTTTACATAAAAGTATCCGTATTGACCATTGTCCTATGTCCAATCCTTGGAAAGATACAGCGGTTTTAAAAATAAAAATGTTGAAAAAACGGGATTTTTGGTGGTTTTTGGCATTTTCTATATGACAGACTTAGTTTTTCAGTCTCGTAAATATTTTTACCGGAAAGCTCGTCCAATTTCCCATAAGTTTGCCTTTGACAGCTTTTTGATTTATATCGTTTTTATATTTACGTAATCAAATCAACCAGGATGGTTTCTACCACACTGAAAAAAGTATTCTATTTTCAGTTACAAGCAATGTAATTAAGCTTATATCTGTAAGCCCTTACATCCAATTGAAATGCTGTCAAAGGCAAACTTATGGGAAATTGGACGAGCTTTCCGTTAAAAATATTTACGAGACTGAAAAACCAAGTCTGTCATATAGAAATTGTCAAAAACCACCAAAAATCCCGTTTTTTCAACATTTTTATTTTTAAAACCGCTGTATCTTCCCAAGGATTGGACATAGGACAATAATCAATACGGAGACTTTTATGTAAAATTGTCTGGAGAATCGATTCCCACTACCGGTTTTTAAAAATTTTGACGTTTAGACCACTTTTCAAAAAAAAAACAGTTTTAGTAAATGATTTTTGTATTTTTTTAGGAGAGACATACCATCCTGCATTTTTCGTCAGTCTTTTGGTAACATCTTAGGGTATTTCCTCAAAAATTTTGAACGAAAAAAAATCGTGACATCACCTTCAAATTTAAGTTTTAGACTTAAAAATCAAAAAATCTCATAGATATGGCGTGTATTTTTGTTTCAGTGTATTTTTTTCAGAAAGCCCGTCCAATTTCCTACAAGTTTGTCTTTGACCACTTTTTGATACGACGCAACGGCTTCGAGATACAGTAATTTTTAAATTACAGAATACAAAAATATGTAAATATCTTACGCCCTTCTCAAATGTTATTCTCGAGTACTATTTGCTCCATATGCACAAAAATGGCTTATAAAGGCCTAGGATAACATGTCTACAAAGTTTCATTTAAATCGGAGAGGGTCGGGTACAAAAGTATCAGAAAAAATCCTGATTTGAGCTGGAATTGCTCAAATATAGCATTGGAAAAAATAAATAAATCTTGAAAATTTAATTTGACTAATTAAATTTTGTAAAGCAAAAATCATTAAAAATATCGAAAAAAAAGTTCATGGAAATCGGATCAATGAAAATTATTTAAAAAATTAAAGAACCCTGCACGACAAAAGACCCAACTTAAATTTCAAGGCTCTTCCCAGCATCGATCCCGACACGAATTTTTTGCCACTTGCGCCGCACATTAAAACTATTTCGCAAATATTAATTGCCACAGCAAAGTTTTCCACCTGCGTTCTGGCGACGATGGTGGTTTTTCGAAGTGGAAAAATGAAACATGCCACCCCTTCCCCCTCCACCTTGCTGTTGCTTACAGTTTTGCTCATTAAAACTTTGCTTGTTTCACAGTTTGATGGTTTCCTGCCGCGTGAAACCCGCCTGCTCGCGAATGCGAGCTTTTCCCGTTCGTGATACAAATGAGCTTTTTTTTTTTTTGTGCTTGCTTTTGTTGTTGCCGCCTCTCCTGAGTTACTTTTCCCGAATCGATTCTGCTGTGTAAAGTGGTTTGGCTAGCCTTCGAGGTGCAACACCTGGCTGGGCTGGGCCGGGGGAAAGCCATTTTCCAATTAAAAATTCTGACACGTGGTTTAACCATTATAATTACAGTGGGAAAAGAGAAATGGAAATTATTCGAGGAAACTTAACAGTTTCTGAAGAATCCTTTTAATGTTATTTTCCGAGTCATATCAATTAAATTGCATGGATTTTCAAGTACAGATAAGCAAACCCTGGGCTGAGAAAATATGTTTGATAACAAACCTGAAAGATTCAAATGCTGCGGAATTTTCTAATTATCGCTTCAAAAATTTAAAATTGAGGAAAAACTAATTTCTAACCCATTCCGGTAAAATCTTCAAATTTTTAAATCTTCAAATCTTCACATCTTCAAATCTTCAAATCTTCAAATCTTCAAATCTTCAAATCTTTAAATTAATAAATCTTCAATCTTCAAACCATCAAACCTTCAAATCTTCAAATCTTCAAATCTTCAAATCAACTTCAAATCTTCAAATCTTCAACTCTTCAAATCTTCAAATCTTCAAATCTTCAAATCTTCAAATCTTCAAATCTTCAATTCTTCAATTCTTCAATTCTTCAATTCTTCAAATCTTCAAATCTTCAAATCTTCAAATCTTCAAATCTTCAAATCTTCAAATCTTCAAATCTTCAAATCTTCAAATCTTCAAATCTTCAAATCTTCAAATCTTGAAATCTTGAAATCTTGAAATCTTGAAATCTTGAAATCTTGAAATCTTGAAATCTTGAAATCTTGAAATCTTGAAATCTTGAAATCTTGAAATCTTGAAATCTTGAAATCTTGAAATCTTGAAATCTTCAAATCTTCAAATCTTCAAATCTTCAATTCTTCAAATCTTCAAAACTTCAAATCTTCAAATCTTCAAATCTTCAAATCTTCAAATCTTCAAATCTTCAAATCTTCAAATCTTCAAATCTTTAAATCTTCAAATCTTCAAATCTTCAAATCTTCAAATCTTCAAATCTTCAAATCTTCAAATCTTCAAATCTTCAAATCTTCAAATCTTCAAATCTTCAAATCTTCAAATCTTCAAATCTTCAAATCTTGAAATCTTGAAATCTTGAAATCTTCAAATCTTCAAATCTTCAAATCTTCAAATCTTCAAATCTTCAAATCTTGAAATCTTGAAATCTTGAAATCTTGAAATCTTGAAATCTTGAAATCTTGAAATCTTGAAATCTTGAAATCTTGAAATCTTGAAATCTTGAAATCTTGAAATCTTGAAATCTTGAAATCTTGAAATCTTGAAATCTGGAAATCTTGAAATCTTGAAATCTTGAAATCTTGAAATCTTGAAATCTTGAAATCTTCAAATCTTCAAATCTTAGAATCTTCATATCTTTATATCTTCAAATCTTCAAATCTTCAAATCTTCAAATCTTCAAATCTTGAAATCTTGAAATCTTGAAATCTTCAAATCTTCAAATCTTCAAATCTTCAAATCTTCAAATCTTCAAATCTTCAAATCTTCAAATCTTCAAATCTTCAAATCTTCAAATCTTCAAATCTTCAATTCTTCAAATATTCAAATCTTCAAATCTTCAAATCTTCAAATCTTCAAATCTTCAAATCTTTAAATCTTCAAATCTTCAAATCTTCAAATTTTCAAATCTTCAAATCTTCAAATCTTTAAATCTTCAAATCTTCAAATCTTCAAATCTTCAAATCTTCAAATCTTTAAATCTTTAAATCTTCAAATCTTCAAATCTTCAAATCTTCAAATCTTTAAATTAATAAATCTTCAATCTTCAAACCATCAAACCTTCAAATCTTCAAATCTTCAAATCTTCAAATCAACTTCAAACCTTCAAATCTTCAACTCTTCAAATCTTCAAATCTTCAAATCTTCAAATCTTCAAATCTTCAAATCTTCAATTCTTCAATTCTTCAATTCTTCAATTCTTCAAATCTTCAAATCTTCAAATCTTCAAATCTTCAAATCTTCAAATCTTCAAATCTTCAAATCTTCAAATCTTCAAATCTTCAAATCTTCAAATCTTCAAATCTTCAAATCTTCAAATCTTGAAATCTTGAAATCTTGAAATCTTGAAATCTTGAAATCTTGAAATCTTGAAATCTTGAAATCTTGAAATCTTGAAATCTTGAAATCTTGAAATCTTGAAATCTTGAAATCTTGAAATCTTGAAATCTTGAAATCTTGAAATCTTGAAATCTTCAAATCTTCAAATCTTAGAATCTTCATATCTTTATATCTTCAAATCTTCAAATCTTCAAATCTTCAAATCTTCAAATCTTCAAATCTTGAAATCTTGAAATCTTGAAATCTTCAAATCTTCAAATCTTCAAATCTTCAAATCTTCAAATCTTCAAATCTTCAAATCTTCAAATCTTCAAATCTTCAAATCTTCAAATCTTCAAATCTTCAAATCTTCAAATCTTCAATTCTTCAAATATTCAAATCTTCAAATCTTCAAATCTTCAAATCTTCAAATCTTCAAATCTTTAAATCTTCAAATCTTCAAATCTTCAAATTTTCAAATCTTCAAATCTTCAAATCTTTAAATCTTCAAATCTTCAAATCTTCAAATCTTCAAATCTTCAAATCTGCAAATCTTCAAATCATCAAATCTTCAAATCTATTCAATTCTATAAAATCTATAAATCTTCAAATTTATTATTGATTATTGTCTAGATTTACAAGTAAAACACTGATCACGAAACTTGTAAAACTGTTCAGCAATTGCATCACATCCAAAATCTCGCGAACCAGATTGCGTAAGCTGCTTTCCCACTCCACCCTCCCACGACTGCCAAGAGAGGAAAGTGCTCTGCCAAGCACTTTCCACACAAATCAAACGCAATGATGATTCGAGCGCTTTTCAAGCACCATTTGAAACGGGGTCTCAAGCTCGCGCTTTGCCAACCACTCAAAACCCACTCTCAAGTGCATCCCTCGTTCACCCACACACTTTCAAACTGACTAGCGATCGAATCGCGCGCGACACACCCAAACCGCAAATGTCGCCACCAATGATGCAATTATTTCCCGAAAACCACCCCCCTAGAATTCAAGCCACCCCCAAAATCGCAGTTATAAATAGATTTTCGTACCTAACCTTTGGTCCACGTGGACCCACGGACAGCTCACACATACAAACGCAGCTTCCCTTTTCTTTTTTCTGGAGGAAGGTGCTCGTAAAACACGAAAGGTGAGCACAGAAAACATAAAAAAGGAGCTCACCCCTTCTTTGCTTTCGAACCCGAAAACTGGTGACAACGCAGAAGTAGAGGGGAAACGGGGAGGTCCGAAAATAACAACCATGTTGTGAAAATAGTTTTGTGGGAAAATTATTGCACATTTGGATTTGAGGTAAAGAAGGGTCAGAATAAACAGAAAAAATTGGAATGTAAGGAAAATTAAGCAAATTTTATTGAAAAAATTAGGATATAATAAAGCATTATATAGAGAAACAGCAATTCCCCACGAAAACAGCATGATTCGAAAAAAAAGTTCTCCGATCGGGCTCAAAATTTTTCTGGGGAATCCTTGGCCGAAATAATTAGACCCTTTTTTTTGTTTGGCCATTAGGGTGACCTAAGCCGTGTTAGGGTGGTTCGAAAAATGGCAATTTTCGTAAATTTTCGCAAAAACCACTGTTTTCAAAAAATCATATCCCCGCGCCATTTCATCTGATTTTAGCTGTCCTAGACGCAAAAGAAAGGTGATTAGTTTGGCTATTTGGGAAAAATAGTAAGAAGTTTCAAAAATCTAGCTTAATATTTGAAAAGGTTGAATGAAAACATAAAATGCTGTTTTGAAGGTCTCGGGACGAAAAAGCCTATGTCTGAAAATATTTTTATCGGATGCCTCGGAAAATTTCACATAACATATCAAAAAATGGTGAAGTTATTTTTTTCGATACTCTGAGATACGATTTTTTGAAAATAAAAACTAGGGTTTTAGACGCGCCACGCGCAAAAATGGAAAAATGACGAAACGAGAAAAAAACGATTTTTTTTCACTAAAACTGCGATAACTTTAAAATGTCAGCGATGACCTATACACCTACCAAAACTTTCGTAATTTAAAGATGCAACCTTTAGTACCATAACATCCCCCGATCGGAGAACTTTTTTTTCGAATCAACTATTTTCGTGGGGAATTGCTGGAAAGAACTAAAAAAACTGATAAAATATAAAATTGTTTTGATTTTTCAATTGTATATAGACCGTTACAAATAAATCAGGGACATGAAATTTTTTTACAATAAAAACTCATCAACCTAAAGCAAATTAAATTCATTTGCCTGCTTTGATGAGCACATGTAAAATGGTTAAGCTTGATTGAAAATATTTTAAATATCTCATTTTAGTTTTCAAAAGGTCCTCAGCATCAGCTGTAAACAAACGTCGTTTTTCGATCGGTTCTAGATCATTTTAAGAGTTATCAAATTCAAATATACTTAGTAGAGTGTAACAAAAATGACTTTTTGGCGGGCATGCAAGGGTTTGTTCCGGTGGGCATACTAAGCCCAAATCCAAAATATGAGCTTGATTGGACGTAACAGGAGCTGGCGCTCCGCCCTTCAATGTTAAATGGGATTTAACCCGTAAAAAAAGATTTTTTCAAAAATGTCACTTTTTGAGGCATTTTGGCCACCAATGCGTTTATCAAAAACATCACTGGCGTGTAGGCCAGATCCTTGCGCATCTTTTGGTATATATAACATTGACATTTGGAGCACCCTGGAGCTCGGTACAGGCCTTCAAAGTTTGTCATTTTTTCGAAAAATCGGCCGCGGCTGTTTGTCGACTGTTTGTTTTGCAAAATAAAATATTTTTTTTGCAAAATGCTTCATTCAAACTAAAATTTTTCATGAGTTTGATGATTTAAAAAAAAAACAAAATTTACTTTTTTTACTGTTTTCTTTGGATATTTTTTGCAATTTCGTTGCATAAATCGCAATAAAAAGCAACACGCTAAGATTTTTCAACACCAGTAGTTAAAAAATCAAACATATAATCAGTTCAATACTCTACCGTCAAAATGAACAAAACATTACCAAATATTTATTGAATGACAAAAATCAGATGCTATTAAATTTGGGTTGAAAAATCTGCTGAATTTTAGCAAATTCAGTGGGCAAATTAAGCTTGAAGATTTCGCATAAAGAAAATATTCCATTTGAAATTCTTAGCCAAAGTTTCAGTTTATAAAAAGTGCCTTTTCACATTAACTTTAAACTGATTTAAAATTCAATTTAAAAGGCATACATGTTTTTGAGGCTCCAAAAAAAGTCCAAAAGTCTTCTTTGAAATTACACGAAACAAAAATAGGTAAACAATATTATTAAAATCATCCTCAATCAGAAACAAGAGGATGAAAAAAACTACTTTTAACTCTTTCAAACAAGGGATAAACAGAAAAAGTCGTTAAAAATTAAAAATTTTTGAAATGTCTAAAATTTCAGTGCTTACAAATAGGATTTTTCTGGAGTTTTTTAAAGGTCAAAAAACTGAAAATTTGGTTTATTGGACCTTTAAAAAAACTCCAGATTTCAATTCAAAAGTTATTATAATAAGAATATTTAATTTTTCAAGCAACGACATCATGATCAGTAAAAGTCAAACTACTTGATACTAAGAAAGCAAAGAAAGAAAACTTTCGAGTAATTTAAGGATTTTTTTCTCATTTTACTAAAGGCTTCTTGAAATGAGGACAGTTTTCAAGTAATTTTTTTCTCAGAAGTGTGTTAACTTTCCTCTTTTTATTTGTACTTTGCAAATTGATCAAATTGATCAAAAAAGAAAAAAAACACTTAACCAATATTTTCATCTTTCAGTTTTTGATTTTCTTCCATGACTTGATGTGTTGTTCAACATGAAAGCTACTGTGCCCAATAATCACCCAAATTGAAAAATTTGACAAATGCTCCTCTAAATTGACAACCTTCCAATAATTGGACCTGTACAACACGGAATAATTTGTTGCATTTTATTTCATAATAATTTTCTAGATTTTTTAAACATATTATTAAACACTTCAAGGATGTTACAATCATTTTCACAAACAATGATTGATGAAAGTGTAAAAAATAAATAAAAGTCAATAAAAAATAAAACCTCAATATAACAATGTATTTGAAAATTTACATTTCACTTGCAATCATAAAATAAACTCACGTAATCACTTTTCTTCTGAAATCAAAATTGGAACGCATTTATTAAACTAATCAAAAATAAAATAAACTATTTAACTAAGATACAATTTTTAACCAAAGTCAATAGCAATGTATGTTAATACAGTCCAGACTCGATTATCCAAAGGCCTTGAAAAAATTTCACTTCGAATAATCGAATCAAGAATTTTTTTCCCTGTCTTATTTTTGATTGTTGAGTCTAAGTATGACCTTTAAACTACGCTAACGTGATTTACATTTTTTTAATCCAAGATGGCGGCCAATCTTGCAAAGACGAAATATTGAAAAAAAAAATGCATTTTATTATTTAATTAGCAATCAACTATTCCAATTTGATTAAAAGAGGTCGCAGAACTCGAATTTGATGTTAAAAACAAGAAAAAGAAAAAAACGAAAAAAAAATTGTTCGTGATTCGATTATCCGAAGTCCCATACAGACCTTCGGATTATCGAGCTTCGGATAATGGAGTCTGGACTTTAGGTGCCCTTTTTTGCAACTTGAACTACTATTTTCAAACTTTTTACGTCTTTTTCCGCTCAGTGGACATAAAATTCTAAATTAAAGAGATAAAAAATCTCTATTTAATAGGAAATGAAAAAAAAAATAAGCAAATTGCATTTCAAATATTTGACAAACAATTTTACAAATTGCAGGTGAAAATTCAAATTTCGCGCAAATTTAGTTCATTTTTATTTGAGAAAAATTTGAAGGGAAAGGAGAGACAAACCATGAATTAAAATTTGCATTGGCCAAATTTTAGTTTCAAAAGTATTAAAGGAAGCGAAATAAAAATTTAAAATCTTATATTAGGGTACATCAAGCAAAAAATGTCAATCTTTTGTCCACTTTTCCCCCGTCCAAAAGTGCCTCCCACTGTGCCCCAAAACTTGGACGGAGGTGCAAGTGGACCAAAATTTATGGCCCGAACACTGGGTGACACATAACTACATTACGCTCCCTTAAAATAAGCGGGGAGAGGGTGGCGTGTGGGGTGTTTAGTTCGGCCCCCTCCAATGGGAAAATTATGTGTGAAAGGGTGGGAAAATTGTGGTGCCTCACACTCGCACACACATTCTTGCTAGGGAACGCAGTATAGTCGTCGCACATAAATATTTTTCAGACCAAGTGTCACCCACACCCCGCCACGCTGGAGGAATCGAAGCGAAAGCTTTCGGGGTTGCATTTTGCTTCTTGTTCCTCCTGCTGGCTGATGTGAGTGTGAGTGTGCTGTGCAAGTGGGAAAAGGAAAGCTGCAAAGCTGTTTCACTTCCTGTGGGGGGTGCTTTTCAATTTGTCGTTTGAATTTATTACAAATTTCCAGTTGCACTTGGGAATGGTCATTCTCGGTAGCTTTGCTTGCTGAGAACGTGATTGAATTTGAACTCAATTTACTTCTTGTCTGTTTTGATTTCATTTGTGTTTCTAAACATATTCAAAGATTACATCAAATAAATATAATAAAACAATCTGCTGCTGGTTAGTCACATTTCGAAACCACCTCAAATCTCAAAATGTATAACCCAAAAGACCTCGTCAAACTGTCACTCTGCCAGAACAAACCTCATTTTTCTCCAGAAACATAATCAACCACCAGATCATCCCAGTCAGATGTGAATAAACACAGCTGAATGTAAATTTTACGTAATAAAGTTGCAAATTTGTGCCATGCTTCACCTGGATCACTTTGCTCAGCCATTATCCCAATCCTACGTAATTTTGCAGTCCAATCTGTGTGGGTGAAACTGGAAACGAGCAGTGTAGCCAAATTTATTTGTATCACTCTTTAATAAAAGAAAAAAGAGAAAAAAAGCAAAAAAGACAAAAAAGACAAAAAAAACAAAAAAAGACAAAAAAGACAAAAAAGATAAAAAAGACAAAAAAGACAAAAAAGACAAAAAAGACAAAAAAGACAAAAAAGACAAAAAAGATAAAAAGACAAAAAGACAAAAAGACAAAAAGACAAAAAGACAAAAAGACAAAAAGACAAAAAGACAAAAAGACAAAAAGACAAAAAGACAAAAAGACAAAAAGACAAAAAGACAAAAAGACAAAAAGACAAAAAGACAAAAAGACAAAAAGACAAAAAGACAAAAAGACAAAAAGACAAAAAGACAAAAAGACAAAAAGACAAAAAGACAAAAAGACAAAAAGACAAAAAGACAAAAAGACAAAAAGACAAAAAAGACAAAAAAGACAAAAAAGACAAAAAAAGACAAAAAAAGACAAAAAAAGACAAAAAAAGACAAAAAAAGACAAAAAAAGACAAAAAAAGACAAAAAAAGACAAAAAAGACAGAATAATGTATTTTCTCAACGTTCCAAGTTTAATTTCTCATCACTGATTCCTAGCATCAACCACAGAAAAAAAAACCAGTCATCCCGACTAAAAACCGCACAAACCGAGTTGAAACACGGATTCGGAATGTACTATCAATTCCAAAAGTCACCTGCTATTGGGCGGGTGGGAGAACAGAGAGAGAGAGTGCGCATCTGTCTGGATGCAAATTTGCATAAATTGCTCCGCTCCTGATGGTGAATGCAAATTGGATGACCTGCTGCTGGCTTTGTGGTGTAGGCACCTGGCATCACTGGCAGGTTGCAATTTACCATTGGAAATTTCCGAATGAAAAAGAAACCGAACCAGGGGATGCATTCTGGGACATTTTCACGTTGGAAGAAGGTAGCTTCTCTAATGACGATAAGACGTGATGGTTTTGCAATTAGAGATGAACTTGGTTTTGGTTAGGTTGGGTCAATTTTTGGGAGATAAATTCGTTGGTTTGAGTTTCTAGTTACAATAGAGAATTTCTAGAATTTATATCGTTCATTTGTTTGTTCTGTTTGTTCTGTTTGTTCTGTTTGTTCTGTTTGTTCTGTTTGTTCTGTTTGTTCTGTTTGTTCTGTTTGTTCTGTTTGTTCTGTTTGTTCTGTTTGTTCTGTTTGTTCTGTTTGTTCTGTTTGTTCTGTTTGTTCTGTTTGTTCTGTTTGTTCTGTTTGTTCTGTTTGTTCTGTTTGTTCTGTTTGTTCTGTTTGTTCTGTTTGTTCTGTTTGTTCTGTTTGTTCTGTTTGTTCTGTTTGTTCTGTTTGTTCTGTTTGTTCTGTTTGTTCTGTTTGTTCTGTTTGTTATGTTTGTTCTGTTTGTTCTGTTTGTTCTGTTTGTTCTGTTTGTTCTGTTTGTTCTGTTTGTTCTGTTTGTTCTGTTTGTTCTGTTTGTTCTGTTTGTTCTGTTTGTTCTGTTTGTTCTGTTTGTTCTGTTTGTTCTGTTTGTTCTGTTTGTTCTGTTTGTTCTGTTTGTTCTGATTGTTCTGTTTGTTCTGTTTGTTCTGTTTGTTCTGTTTGTTCTGTTTGTTCTGTTTGTTCTGTTTGTTCTGTTTGTTCTGTTTGTTCTGTTTGTTCTGTTTGTTCTGTTTGTTCTGTTTGTTCTGTTTGTTCTGTTTGTTCTGTTTGTTCTGTTTGTTCTGTTTGTTCTGTTTGTTCTGTTTGTTCTGTTTGTTCTGTTTGTTCTGTTTGTTCTGTTTGTTCTGTTTGTTCTGTTTGTTCTGTTTGTTCTGTTTGTTCTGTTTGTTCTGTTTGTTCTGTTTGTTCTGTTTGTTCTGTTTGTTCTGTTTGTTCTGTTTGTTCTGTTTGTTCTGTTTGTTCTGTTTGTTCTGTTTGTTCTGTTTGTTCTGTTTGTTCTGTTTGTTCTGTTTGTTCTGTTTGTTATGTTTGTTCTGTTTGTTCTGTTTGTTCTGTTTGTTCTGTTTGTTCTGTTTGTTCTGTTTGTTCTGTTTGTTCTGTTTGTTCTGTTTGTTCTGTTTGTTCTGTTTGTTCTGTTTGTTCTGTTTGTTCTGTTTGTTCTGTTTGTTCTGTTTGTTATGTTTGTTCTGTTTGTTCTGTTTGTTCTGTTTGTTCTGTTTGTTCTGTTTGTTCTGTTTGTTCTGTTTGTTCTGTTTGTTCTGTTTGTTCTGTTTGTTCTGTTTGTTCTGTTTGTTCTGTTTGTTCTGTTTGTTCTGTTTGTTCTGTTTGTTCTGTTTGTTCTGTTTGTTCTGTTTGTTCTGTTTGTTCTGTTTGTTCTGTTTGTTCTGTTTGTTCTGTTTGTTCTGTTTGTTCTGTTTGTTCTGTTTGTTCTGTTTGTTCTGTTTGTTCTGTTTGTTCTGTTTGTTCTGTTTGTTCTGTTTGTTCTGTTTGTTATGTTTGTTCTGTTTGTTCTGTTTGTTCTGTTTGTTCTGTTTGTTCTGTTTGTTCTGTTTGTTCTGTTTGTTCTGTTTGTTCTGTTTGTTCTGTTTGTTCTGTTTGTTCTGTTTGTTCTGTTTGTTCTGTTTGTTCTGTTTGTTCTGTTTGTTCTGTTTGTTCTGTTTGTTCTGTTTGTTCTGTTTGTTCTGTTTGTTCTGTTTGTTCTGTTTGTTCTGTTTGTTCTGTTTGTTCTGTTTGTTCTGTTTGTTATGTTTGTTCTGTTTGTTCTGTTTGTTCTGTTTGTTCTGTTTGTTCTGTTTGTTCTGTTTGTTCTGTTTGTTCTGTTTGTTCTGTTTGTTCTGTTTGTTCTGTTTGTTCTGTTTGTTCTGTTTGTTCTGTTTGTTCTGTTTGTTCTGTTTGTTCTGATTGTTCTGTTTGTTCTGTTTGATTCTTTGGATTATTTTGATTCTTTTGATTCTTTTGATTCTTTTGATTCTTTTGATTCTTTTGATTCTTTTGATTCTTTTGATTCTTTTGATTCTTTTGATTCTTTTGATTCTTTTGATTCATTTAATTTGTTTTCTGTTTTTTTTTTTCTTAAAAATGTCTTTCAACCTTTTTCTTGAAACCGCCAACTCCAAACGATTCAACTTGCCTCATTACACACATTCAAAACGACATTACACATTTCCACCCCGCTCAAAAAACTTACAGCTCCAAAAAGGGCGTCCATAATCTACCGATATTTGTGCCATTTTCCCAGGGTTCGTTTCCCACAATTTCCACACTTTCCGCGGGTGAAAATCGAAGCCAAAGTGACGAAGGGTCAGGTTGAAAAACATGCTGTTTTCGGTTACACACATTGTCGTTGGAACCTTCTTTTTTCCCCTCTGTCGTCACCGACGACGTCATACACACAAAATTCACATTACACGAAAACGCATCTCTCTCGGTGGCGGCGGTGGAAAACGTTCCCCAAAGAGCAACTTCAGAAGGCAAACCCTCTCCTTGTATGTGTGACTCTGCTGTGATTTCTGGCAGAACTTTTGGAACTCTCAGTGGAGGGGGGGGGGGGAGAAATCCCAACCGATAAGGCGCCACACGGTCCAGACAAATTGGGTGGCTGTATCATTCGATTTGTTTTTCTTTCCTCCCATTCACCCCCAACTCGCTCACCCACACTGAAAAGTGACGCACACACACACACGCTTGCACGAAAACGGTTTCATTCTCTATCTCTGGTTCTAGCAGCCCTCCTGACCCTTCCTCCGATAGTGGCTCAAACTATCGCACCCCCACCCCCAATAGTGTCTTCTTTTTGAGTTACACACTGCCTGGGCTGGAGGGGTTTGCGTCTCCTTCTATCGGCCTCTCTCTCTCTCTTGTGATGTTTGTGGTGGGGTGGGTTAGATCCGTGGGAAATGCGAGCCGGGAAATCCGGCGTCTTCTTTGCGTGGATTTTGTCTCCTTCTGACTCTTGTGGGAAATCTCATTCACTTCGAAGAGCGCTCGGTTTTCGAATGATTGTCTTAAATTTAGAACATAATAACCAAATTCAAATCAATAGAAAGCCTACGTTATAAGTAGGGTTAGTGAAATTTCACGATTTCGCGGACAGCGTGAAATACGCGAAATTTGTCTTTTTCCGCGAAATCCCGTAAAATTTTATGTTTGCGTGAAAATGTAACGATTTTTCCAAAATATTGGAATTAAAAATAATCGTAAGAACTATTGTTGACTCAAGCGAGTGAATAACTTTGTTCAATTAAAGAATATTTTTTATCTTCGAACCTTTAAAAAAATGATTTTTTTTTCTGAGTCCTATTAAAATAATTTTAACGATATTTGATTATTTATTAGGGTGGATGATTCACTTAAAAGTTAAAAAAAGCACCTTATTCATTTTCTGTTCTTATTTTGAATAAATATTTCTTTTTCGTTCGTTATTTTTGCCTATTGGTTTTAAATTAAGTTTTTGAAAAAGGAGATGAAAACCTTAAAAACTATTTTGAATGGACTAATTGTCGCGGAAAATTAAAACTATTTGACTTATTTTGGCTGGACAAGATTGTTGAATCTTGCTTTTATATGAAATTCAAAAAAAAATTGAATTGATGATTAATTGATAAAACAGAAGCAAATCAGCGAAAACATTTTGGCTTTCTAAGTCGAATATTCAAAAAAAAGCAGTTCAACAAATGATAATTTGCATGCTTACATTTTGTTTCAAAATATAAATAGAGCCCATCCATTAACCGGATGGTAACTTTTTTGAAAATAAGGAGATTTTTTTGTTGTGTCGAGTTAGAATTTAGTGAGGTTTTTTTTAGTTTATTTGAGAATAATATTTAATGAAGCATGAAAAGTAGTTTCTATGATTTCCAGAGTTACTTTAACATTTTTCACGTTCCGTAAAATTTGCGTGAAATTTGGGGTTTTGAAATTGAGGTCCTCATGAAATTTTCTATTTTCGAGCGTGAAAAATCACTAAGCCTAGTTATAAGTTAACCATTGTTTTTTATTTATATTAAAACTTTAACAATTAATTTACAAACGAATTGATAGGCCCACTTGAAATGAAAGTCGTGATTTTGAAATCTCTTAGTATTATTGCCAAAGAGTTAAGAAGAGATCAAATAGCTGTAAGAAAAACTCATCATTGTAGAGCATTTTCTTAGCTTTTCAAAATTAGTTTTTAGAGATTGATGAGGACGGACAATATTAAAAAAAAATTAAAAAAGACTTTTTTTCGAATATTTTTTATACCATTTTACATTTTATTAAAAGTTGGGGTGATTTAAAAAAAAATCAAGATATTTTTTTGTTTGACCTGTTTTGGGCCGATTATCAAAAACATAAAAAAATAATAAAAAATACTACATTGGATTTCATTAAAAATCGTCAAGATTTTACATATTGGTTATTCACATCTATGAATAAACTAAATTTAAAAATGATAAATATTTAATATTGCATTGCTGTCATTTCAAAAACATAAATTTTGTTTTTTTCAAAATTTAAAATTATAAAATAATATTAATGCAAAATATGACGGTTGCAAATATTTTTCAAAGTGGTATCTCTCCGCCCCCCCCCCCCCCCTACCTTTTTTAAAAATCGGCTCGAAAAATCTGGGGGCAAAACAAGTTTGAGTTCATTCAAACAAAATTTAATATTTTAGTGAATTTTCGATGTAAAGAATAGCAAAATGGATGCTTCTTTTGTTTGAATTTTGGTTTTTATATAATCTTACATCTTTTGATAACTAATTATTACAAATTAACTGTTTAGATGTAGAATGCATTTTCTAATAGGGTAATTCTCTACCAACTCACACGAAATCGGGAAAAGTTGCCCCGACCCCTCTTCGATTTGCGTGAAACTTTGTCCTAAGGGGTAACTTTTGTCCCTGATCACGAATCCGAGGTCCGTTTTTTGATATCTCGTGACGGAGGGCGGTACGACCCTTCCATTTTTGAACATGCGAAAAAGAGGTGTTTTTCAAAATTTGCAGCCTGAAACGGTGATGAGATAGAAATCTGGTGTCAAAGGACTTTTATAAAATTAGACGCCCGATTTGATGGCGTACTCAGAATTCCGAAAAAACGTATTTTCATCGAAAAAACACTAAAAGTTTTAAAATTCTCCCATTTTCCGTTACTCGACTGTAAAAATTTTGGAACATGTCATTTTATGGGAAATTTAATGTACTTTCGAATCTACATTGTCCCAGAAGGTCATTTTTCATTTAGAACAAAATTTTTCATTTTAAAATTTCGTGTTTTTTCTAACTTTGCAGGGTTATTTTTTAGAGTGTAACAATGTTCTACAAAGTTGTAGAGCAGACAATTACAAAAATTTTGATATATAGACATAAGGGGTTTGCTTATAAACATCACGAGTTATCGCGATTTTACGAAAAAAAGTTTTGAAAAAGTTGGTCGTCATCGATCATGGCCGTTCATGGTCACCCGCGACAGACACGGACGACGAAACAAAGAGAAACGCAAAAAGTAACTTTTTCAAAACTTTTTTTCGTAAAATCGCGATAACTCGTGATGTTTATAAGCAAACCCCTTATGTCTATATATCAAAATTTTTGTAATTGTCTGCTCTACAACTTTGTAGAACATTGTTACACTCTAAAAAATAACCCTGCAAAGTTAGAAAAAACACGAAATTTTAAAATGAAAAATTTTGTTCTAAATGAAAAAATGACCCTTCTGGGACAATGTAGATTCGAAAAGTACATTAAATTTCCCATAAAATGACATGTTCCAAAATTTTTACAGTCGAGTAACGGAAAATGGGAGAATTTTTAAAACTTTTTTAGTGTTTTTTTCGATGAAAAATACGTTTTTTCGGAATTCTGAGTACGCCATCAAATCGGGCGTCTAATTTTACATAAAAGTCCCTTTGACACCAGATTTCTATCTCATCACCGTTTCAGGCTGCAAATTTTGAAAAACACCTCTTTTTCGCATGTTCAAAAATGGAAGGGGTCGTACCGCCCTCCGTCACGAGATATCAAAAAACGGACCTCGGATTCGTGATCAGGGACAAAAGTTACCCCTTAGGACAAAGTTTCACGCAAATCGAAGAGGGGTCGGGGCAACTGCTGTGTGAGTTGGCGGAGAATTACCCAATAGCTTTTTCATAGAAATATTAGAATTCTGACTTTTAATTCCAATTCTTCTATTTTATTTTTTTTTTTTTGTTTTGGTGTCTTCAGAAAGGTTGTTCAAACATATTTTTGGGAATTTATTGTCTTCTAGAAAGTTGTTGGCCAAAATTTTATCTCGCAATCTCCTTCTATGCCCAAATTTAGAGAGAGCATCTGAGCAAACCTTCAAAAATCTGTTTTTGAACGCAGCAATTCAGGGTTAAGTTTCAGATAGAAGTGATAGTGTAGATCAAGGTTGTTAATCGATAAAATGGTTTGAAATTTTTGGTATTTCACAAAAAAAGCTTGAATTATGTGAAAAAGCATACACAATTTCGCTTCGTTTGAAACCCATATTGCATGTTTTGGAAATTTTAGTACTTTCAAACAAATACGGTATTTTGTGAAAATTTTGAATTTTCAAAAAAAATCTATCAATGTTAAAAAATAAACACAATTTCGCATTGTTTTGAACATTTTGAAAATGAGAGAATTATCGAAAAAATACGGTAATTTGTAGAAACTTCACTATTTTCAAAAAAAAATCTCTAATAAAGTGAAAAAAGCAAAGTAAATAAAGCATTGAAAGATCGCTTCGTTCGATACATTTATTACATTTTAAGAAAATTTGATTTTTCTCGAAAAATAAGATAATTTGTGAAAACTTTAGTATTTTAAAAAAAGCTCTAATATAGTGAAAAAGCATACAACATTTCGTTTCGTTTGAAAACCATAGTTTAAACTTTGGGAATTTGAGTACTTTCAAACAAATACGGTATGTTGTGAATTTTTTTGAATGTTCAAAAAAAAATTTATTCCAATTACCCGTATTACACATTTTAAAAATTTGAGTTTTTTTTTAAATACGGTAGTTTGTTAATTTTCAGTATTTTCCAAACAAAAATCTCTAATAAAGTGAATAAGCGAATTTTACTTCGTTTGATACTCATATTACAAATTTTGAAAATTTAATTTTTATAAAGAAATACGGTAATTTGTGAAAACTTAAGCATTTTCCAAAAAAAATGTCTTATAAAGTGAAAAAGGATAAGAAATTTCGCTTCGTTTGATATTTTTAATGCATATATTGAAAATTTGAGTATTTTCGAAAAAATACGGTTATTTCTTAAAATTTTAGTATTCTCCAAAAAAATTCTAATAATGTGTAAAAACTATAGAAAATTTTGCTTCGTTTAATATCCATTTAACTTATTTTGAAAATTTGAATTTTATCGAAAAATACGGTAATTCGCGAAAACTTAAGTATTTTCAAAAAAAAAAAAAAATAATGTAGTGAAGAGCATGCAACATTTTGCTTCGTTTGATACCCATATCGCAAATCATGAAAAATATAGTAATTTGTAAATAAGTTTAAGTGCATATTTATACTTTAAAACTTTCAACATTTTCAAAAATATATTCTTAGTGAAAGCATTGAAAATATAATACGATATGGTTGAATTAATCGATTTCAGAAAGATTTAAAAAAATAGTTATCGTCCATTATTGGCGATAAGATTATCTCCGATAGAATTATCTAAATAACGATAACGATAGATAATCGTTATTGTCCCGACGATAAAGATTGAACTCGATAATTTTATCGTTAACAACCTTGGTGTTGACACTTTTAGATTTCTAAAAACAAACATTTTTATTTTTCGACAAGTCAAATTGAACATAAAGTTGCAGTAATGTTAAGGTGACAAAGATGCAAATTCAAAACTTAAATATTTCGAAAAGTCGCAGGTCAAATTTTAAGAATCAGCTTGCGTATCGGTTTTTGTTCATATTTTGGGTTCCTTGGTGAAATTATTATAAGAATCCCACAATTTTCCAAAGGTAGATTTTCAAAATCACCATCCATCAAGCCAACAGTTGTTCCTTCTCATTTGCAACAACTCTTCTGAAAACACCAACACTCCAAAACTTCACCTTTTTTCAGGAAATCCACTTTCCACTTAATATTGCAATCATTTGAAGGAAAGTTTACAAAATTCTAATTTAGCCAATAGCTGAGAAGTGTAAACATAAGTCATATTCATGGTAACCAGTTTTCAGGATCATCGTCATCTGGGGTGAAACGGGACACATGGGGTAAATTGGGACAGCTGTTTGAGCCTTGTATATATTTGGATAATATATTTGGAAATTTCCGATTGGTTCGATTAGATCAGACATAAAAAACAGTGCGTTTAAGTGCTCTAAAAACTGCTGTCTTTATTAAGTTTGTAGTCCGGATTCATCTCAGTTGACGACATGACAAAATATGCTTTCTATTTGCCCCTAACTTTTAAAGACCACGTTTTTAGGATTTTTTTTTTTCACTTTTTATAAGATCATTTGAGTCATTTTTTACGACAAACTCTACTTCGTCAGTTTAATCTTTTTCTTCATAAATATTTAAATATAGTTTTTTGCTTAGTTTTTTTCTGGATAATTATGCAACTTGGAATGCTGTATTTTATCACTTTTGCAACTTTTTCGATTGTAAAAAATGATTTTTCACATTTTTGTATAAACTTAAACCATTAGCTTTAAAGTCACAACAAAATTTGTTAATGCATAATTTGGGTCAAAGCAAAAAACTTCTTATGACGAAAGAAATAGGAAATATCAATTTAAAACACGGTCATATTTGACTGCACAATTTTTTATTTTAAGTTTTGGCAAAGTCATATGAAACAAGTAGAATCATCAACTCATTGAGTCTTAGAAGGTGAATTAAAAAATTACAATGAATTTCAATTCGTTATGTTATTTTACTGAATTTGAAAATAAACATTAAAAAAATCGAAATTGAAATATTTGAGTATTATTTTGAAAAAATAAAAGAAAATGTGTGATACTTTCCGTTGACTTTTATATTTTCAAAATCATAAAGAAAAAGTATGGTTCTTGAAAAAGAAAATAGAAATAATTTCAATATTGAAAAACTGCTCAAAAGTCAATTAAAAAAAGTCGAAAAGGACAACTATTCCATTATCCTTCCAAAATATCTTCTACTTGCTCCCGCCTCTTCAAATAGTGGCGATATGGTTCGAATTCTCGAAAACATTAAAACGACTCAAGAGACCAAGAGGACGGACGGGGATCCTGGGGACCGGCTCAGGCTACAGCGTGATGGCAGCGGCAGCGGCATCGTAAAAGTTATTCATTGATCCAAAATATTTCCTCGCACTCCTACGACGCAGCTAAGATGACATCCCCCGCCTTTTCTAAGACGGGTGGGAAACTCTTTGAGATGTGCGGGGGAAAGAGATAGCGAGAAAGCGGGTTGGAAGTCCTTGGAGGAAAGGGATTGTCGTTTCGCGTGGGTGGCACAGAATCACCCAATAGTGACACAACATTCAACTGAAAGAAGGCTGGAGGGGGAGATCCCTCAATGGGTGGCAATGATTCAACTCTTTTGCAGTTTTCCCACACATAAAAATCCGTTTTATGGGTACGCGCGAATAAATAGTCCTTGCATTGATGGGTGGAGGGGGAGTGGATTTGTGGGACGATGAGCTGACTTGAGAAAATCTTACGAAATAGTGAGTCACGATGTCTAAATTTGGGGGAGGTTTCTTCGGAGGATTATAATCGTTATGAAAGGAAGTCACTGGATTATTTTTAGACTTTATTTTCAAGCATGTGATTTCATCATCCAAGCATGTCTACAATTATTTCAATAAATTACAAAGACTTTCAAGAAATTGATTTCCCTCCAGTCCTTCCCTCGCAAATTTCACCGAACTCGAACCCCACAATTTCAAACTCAACCAGCAAACCAATAACCGGCTATTGTGGCTCCACTTAGCTTAATTCAATAATTATAACCCTCTTCAGCTCATTTTCCCTCCACAACCCCACCAAACGACACCCAGCTCTTCCACGTCATTTGCTAAGCTTTAAATTGCACATCTCGAGCGCTCCTTAAAATCAAGCACCAGCTAGTGGGTAGGAACCTACTTAGTACATAATTTGAAAACGATTTCTGAACGCGCGCGTCGTCGTGAGCTCCAGTTAGTTGGCTTTTCCGGGAAAATTTACCTTCCTCCTCCTGCCTCATGAACTGAAAAGCTGGTGCGCTCTAATTAAAAGTCCGATCGTTTGGGGTGCGAGCAAGCTTTTAATTACCACCGGCGGCTTTTTCCAGGATGTGGTGGTTTTTGCAAGATTGGAGTGAAGCGAAAAGTTTTGGATATTTTGAATAATTGATTGGATTTTTTTTATCATTTTTGCCCTTTGCTATTCATCTTTCAAAAATATGTTTAATGGATGCATATTTCCCAATTTTCTTGATATTTTCCACATTTTTACTATTTTTGAGAAATCACAAAGCTGAATCATCTGTAACCATATTTTTAAATTCTTCTAAGCAATGTTTTATGTTATAGAGAATTAATTAGCAAAAATTACATTAAACATTGAGTGGTTAGAATTTTTTTGATGAGTTCATTTTCAAAAAATGGATAAAAAAAATCAAAAGATGTTTTGCAATACTACAGTTATACCACCATCAAAAATTTGCGTAGTGTCAATAGTTTATAAAAATATGTTTTGTTAAACAATTTTCCCTTAGTTGAAAATTTGTAATAAAAAATAAAAAGTCTATATTTGATTAAAAATACCTAAATAACAATCGATTTTTCAAGCTTCGTCATCTTAGTCAATTTTTCGTCATCAGATTTTTAAAGATTTTTTTAAAGGGCAGTGGGAAGAAAAACTTGAAATAAAATTTGCAATTGCTTAATTACGGAACCGTTGTTTAATTTGACTTTTTCAACAATCTAAAAGAGTAATAATTTTCTCCACGGAAATAACTTTGGAAATTTTTTTCTAGATGCAGTTAAAATGATTTCTTAATGACAAGTTTTAAGTTATTTTAGAACAAAATTTAAATAAGTTTTCTAAATGATATAAAATTTCAAATAAGTTTGAAATCATCGAATTTTTGCATCAAAATCAGTTTAAATGCCACTATAAACTTTTTTTATGAATTAAATACTATTTTCCAAACATTTTTGGTGAAATATTTCATAAAAATTCTACACTGAAAATCTACAAACAAAGATTAATAATAATAATAATAACAGAAACTTAAATACCTTAATACGCCCAATTTTACTTGGAATTCAAAAGGAAACACGGTGGCTTACAAACTAATGAAATATCGATTATCAACCCAATTAATTTATAAAACTATCTTGTAATTATTTCATTGTACTGGAATATTTCTTTATGCCATTATGCTGCATAAATTAAAGTTAATTAATTTACTTTTTGCCATGAAATATTGAATACAAAAATCCTTATAAATAAAATTAAAAAAAAAACATATATCTTTTGTGAAAATATCCCTCGGCTCTGACCGGGGTCGAGGGGGGGGGGGCATTAAAATAAAATAATATTAATATTAAAATAACAAGCCTTGACTAGATTTGACAAAACACAAATTTTAGCGAAATTTAAAAAAAAACATTTGCATAAATAAACATCGAAAATTTTCAAAAATTCTAAACATTTTTAAATCAACCCAAACATGCTAAAATGATTCTAAACGCAGAAGGATGCATTTTAAATTGATTGCAGCAGGTTACAATTAAATTTCCATTCAAATTTTTAAGTTTTTTGACAAAAAACATTTTTCTCCCCTCTGATTTTTCGGGCCAGCTTTGAAACGGAGGGGGGGGGGGGAGACTCAAACTTTAAATAAAATTTGTACCAGCCTAATAATCAAAAAAAATCCTAAATTCCAATTGAAAAGTTTTTTTTATGTTCGTCTAAAATTCAATTCTTTGGTTTGATAATTTAAACACAAAAGATATTGAAAAAAACACTAATAAAAAAATTCAAAAATCGTCATGGTTAACTTTGGAGAAACCATTAATAATATCTTTAAATGCAATATGTAAAAAACGCTCTCAGTTATATCACTGTCACAAAATTTGAATTAACTCAGAAATCATGGAAACAAAATCTTCATCTTGCCCTTGATTTTTTTAAATTTGAACAATTATTAGGGTTAGTTAATTTTCACGATTTCGAGGACAGCGAAAAATCTTAAAATTCGCAAAAACCCTTGTATTTTAAGGATTTTTTGGACCTCAATGCATAAAAAAACAAATTTAACAGATTTTTTTATTCACAAATTTGATTAATTATCATTTGAAAAACGTGATTTTTACTTTATGAACTCTTGTACTAAACTTTCAATTTGGTTTTCAAAGTCTTAATTTCTTATTTAATGTTGCAACAGTTTTTTTTAATGTTTGTGTTCCTTTCACATATTAGGAACACAATCATTAAAAATAAAACTGTTGCAACATTAAATAAGAAATTAAGACTTTGAAAACCAAATTGAAGTCAAAATACAGGCAATGAAAATAAAATACAGGAAATAAGTCTTTAAAATAATTTATAGCACAAATTTGGTCACAAGCCACAGAATATTTTCAGAAATCGAAAAACTTATAAAAAAAACTAAAAACTCATCTTAGAAACAGGTTTAAAACATTGAAAATAATAAGCAACCTTTTTTAGAGCGCCTATAATGCCACTCGTGAAAAAATTCAGGAATATTCCTATTTATTCTTGGTTTTACCGCAACATCAATCACCATGTCATTTTCCAAACTAATCAATGTTTTGTCACTAGTAAAGTTATGTTTTAAATTGATATCGATTAAATTCATTGTCTTATTTTACTTTTTATTTTTTTTTATCCAACTATATTTTACAATTGCCAATTATTGTTATTTTTATTAAAATTATCTTTTTTAAATTAGAAATAGTCTTCAAGCGTAATATTTACCAATTAATAATAAAAATTCAATTATTTTAAAATTTTGATTTCTTTTAAAACATAAAAATAATGTTTATGGAGATGAAATTTCTAATGTTATTTTTCATTTATTTATTTTTACCTCAAACTTTTTTAAAACTCTAATAATGCATGAAATATTCTAGGTGATGCCAGAATACAAAACCCTGTATATAGAAAAATGAAAATATATCGATGTCAATGTCAGTTTCTCGGTCAAACTTCAAATTAAAAAAAAATCATTTTAAAAAGAATTTTCCATATTTCTTCTATTTCATCGAGTCGATTATTGCATTTCATGAGTTTATGATACACAGTTGTTATACAAATGTGACAAGTTAGAAAATTATTGGAAAGGGACCAAAAAAATTATAATTTAAGCAGTATGCTATGAATAAAATTTGTAGATTTTTTCCTGAACCTTTACAAAAAAATACCAAAGTTGATCAAGATATCGGATCAGATCTTATGCATACTAACCATTTATAAGAACATCACAAAATACAGAATTTAGAAAAAAATATGGTAAGAAGTTACTCAAATTTATTTCCATATCACGTTAAAGTAACGTCATGATTCGAATTCCCGGACGCTTCGAAACCCGGACACTTCAACTTGTTTTATCAATTATTTTGATACAAGTTCGCATTATGAATGTCAAAACTGTGTTATTTGATGAATTCTAACATCAACTTCCATTTAAAGTTTGTTTGAACGTTGTAATTAATGCCAAAACAATAAAATAAAATAAAAGTATAAGTTTACCAAAAATGCGAAACATTTCAACGGAAATATTTCAAAGGCTTCCGAAGCAACGGGAAGGCATAGCAGAATTTCATGTTTTTGATTTTCTTAAATTCTAGCCATTAGCACAACAAGTCATTTTATTTTTTAAATTCTGATGAAAAATTGTTGGAAAAGACATATTTTGCATGCATTCTCTTAAAACTGACTGTTTATACTAAATTTTGATGATATTTCTTCATTTCCAACTTATTACATGATTTTTTGCCAGCTATAACAAAAATAATATGGTACTAAGTGTCCGAATTTCGAATCATGACGTTATACGTTTATGAAAAATTCTGCAAAAAAAAATCACCATTTTGCAACTAGTAGTTAAATCATTTTTTATTGTGTTTTAATATTTCATCCAACTTTTAACTTTATTTAATGCTTGGCATTTTTTACACTCTTTGTTTCATTTCTTTGAAATTTTGGTTACTAAACTATATCAATCTAAAACAAACAAAATTGAACTTCCCTAATCTTTCCGCTCACTCTTCACTTGCAACCATGTTACGACCAATTAATTACTTCGAGCCGGGGGGACGGAGGCACAGCGGCGGCCTAGTTTCTTTCATTTTTTTTATGACATCCAGCAACACCCAGGTCCCAATTCCGGTGAAAAGCGCGCGACTTGCACACACCCGCAATTTTTATGACCCCGAGCGGGCGGCCATCACTTTTCCAGTGAATTTGCGCGGTTGTTTGCCCGTTGTGTGGTCATCGGGGGCCAACAAGTGCCATAAAAATTGAAGTCCTATGGGGAAGCAGGGAAGGATATCCTCCTCACACAGGTCGAGGCATTTCTCCGGAGAGTCGTATTTCCGAGGAAGTGACCTTTGGAGCGATGCTTAGCAAGAAGAAAAAAAAACAATGAAAGGGGTTTAGCCTCGCTGGTGGCGCGACCTTAACGGATCTCCCGGGAAAAGCCTAATGACTAAAGTTTTGGAAGGAAAAAAAAAGTTTGACGTTCCGGGCGCGAATACAATCATTTTTCAAGATTGGCTGGCCGAGATATGCAACCCGCACAACAATTTATAAACTCGTTTTTTGTTTCGCGTATATTTTGTTGTAATTTGATGTGAAATTCGTGCTCTAAAGTGATTTGCTGCGGAAACTTGGGAAAGCTTTTTAGTCGGAATCAAAGTCCACAAATTTTAGTGTGAAACTTTTCTCAGTGTTTGTTTTTCCTTCGCCCTCCTTTGCAACAACAACAAAAGAATTCACTTTTCTCGCTTGACATAAATTCTCATAATTCAACTTTAATTGCAATATTCTCCGAGGGACTTTCACGCTCACACACACACACACTTCCCTACCCATTAATTGCCGTTTCATATCCTTGGGGCCAGCGCGAGCCACCACGTGGTGGTGAAGAGTTTTTCTCCCCCACCTCAAGTTGCGATGACCAACCCGCGAACAGCACTTTGGGACCTCAACCAGCAGAGAGAGCAAAAAAAGCAGCCTGGGAACCATTAATATCAGTTAACGGTGACATCTTACTCCTCGTTTTGTTACCCACGATGTTGGCGGTTGTGGTGGTGGCTGTTGGGGTTTTCTTTGTTTTTGTCACTTTCTTTTTTTCTTCTTCTTCTTTTTTTAAGGGCAAAAGTCTTAATGGAGTCACCGGGGAATGGAGCTCAGCGGTTTTGTCGCAGAAGGTTTTTCAACAGGTTTACGAAATCAAAGCATGATTTAAATTGTTGAAATTTTATTCCCTGTTCATAAAATATTAAAATCGTGTTGGACTTCCCAAAAAAATACAACATTTGAAAAAAAAAGCGCTTACGCATTTTGACACTTAGAACTATTTGACTACCACGTTTTACTAAAACCCGCAGTGTTGAGAAGTACCTGAGGAGACCAAGCGGGAGCTGTGTTCTATCCCAAAACTGTTTTGGGCTGCACAATTCTTTCTACTCCAGAGAATGAAACAATACAAAATCTTACCCGCCTTTTTTCGTGTTGCTCCAAAGCTTAGATTTATACAAGTTAGGCAGAGTTAGGCAGATCAAATATTTTTGAAAGTTTATGTCTCCTCCCTCTCTCAAAAGGCAAATTATTGTTATTATTTTTATTTTTTATTTTTTTTTTTTTTTTCAAAAAACTTCAGGATTTTATTTTTATTTGAAAATTTGCAATGCATTTTCTTGGCATATTCCTAAAACTTTTTTCATTAAAATGTGGAGTCCATGGCTTGTAATTTCAATTATTATATTTTTATCTTTTATTTGTAACGGCTTTATAGATAGGAATAATTCAATCCATGTGAGCTGCCGATTACTTTTTCAACACGTTCTACCTAACAAAGAAAACCTTATAGAACAATATCATATTTATTTCCCGAATTGTTATTTAACAAGTTGTGAAATGATGATTTTTTTCAGCACCTGTCGTCTATTTTTGGAAATCCAACGAGGTTCTGAAGAGACGACGACGAGGACGAGTGCTGAATAAATTCAGTTTTGTAACGATTTGCATACAACATTTTTTGCAATTCAGCAAAAAAAAACACATTGGAATTTTAGTTTTGAGGGAAACGTTTGTTTCAAAAATTCATACGGTGTCGAAAAATATCAACAAAAATTTAATAAACAAAAACTTTTCAACACAAGTGCTGAAAAATTCAGCTTTTCTAAACTAGTACTGGAAAGTTTAACTTTTCGGCACTCAAATGAGTGCTTAATGAACTTTTGAGCACTGATATTTTGTTGGGCATAAGTAGGTCATTTTGTCATTATAATATGACAGAAGAAGTGAATGTTTTCAAAACGGAATCGTGATAAGTATTTTTGCAATGTGTAGAAAAACGTTATTGATAGGTAAAACGATATGAATATTTTGCTGAACTATGTTTTTTCCTCTTGCGATACAACTTTATAATGCATTATTGGGCTTTTTTATTTTGTTGTTTTGTAGTTTTTTGTTGTTATTGAAAAACGATGCGATAACTTCAAATTTTGAAAGTATTTTTCAAAAAAAAATGCTGTATGAGTTCAAATTAATGTCAAACTACACATAAAAAAAACCAACAATTCAAGGTTATAATATTCTTCAACGTAAATGAGTGTGTATTCCAAAGCATTTACTTTTTTTCAGAGTTCCCAAATGAACCGGTTAGGCTAGGTTCACCAATAAAATTGGTTCGGCTTAAACCTCCCTTTGTGGTTCAATCCTGGTTCTGTGAACCATGAACCATGGCTTAAGCCAGGCTAACCAGGCTAATGAAAACCATGACTATGCATAGGTGTTAAGGTGCAACAATGCTACCGTGTAACTAATTGATGATGTAACAAAGTTACAGTTTATTGAATGATACGGTGCAAAAATGTTACGGTGTAACAATGTTACGGTGTAACAATGTTACGGTGTAACCATATTACGGTGTAACAAATGTTACGGCAATGGTTACACTGCATCATTCGTTACACCGTATTATGGTTACACCGTAACTTTGTTACACCGTAATTTTGTTACACCGTAACTTTGTTACACCGTAATATTCATTACACCGTAAAATTCATTACACCACAACATTCATTACACCGTAACATTCATTACACCGTAACATTCATTACACCGTAACATCCATTACACCGTGACATCCATTGCAGTGTTACGGCGTAACACGGTTACGGTGTAACTCGGTTACGGTGTAACAATGATACGGTGTAACAATGTTACGGTGTAACAATGTTACGGTGTAACAAATATTACGGAGTAATAGATTTAGGTTTGCACAGTGTCACGGTCTAACAGAGCTCACCGTTTAGCCTAACATTCTTTGATCAGGTTCAAGCCTGGTTCAAGCCAATGCATTGGCAATGGTTCATTTTGGCTAGCTTGCCTGGTTTGAACCAAATGAACCATGGCTCACGGCGCTCGGTGAGCCTGAGCCGACGATGCTTGCCGACGTGTGGTGTGAACCTGAGCCAGAAAAATGAACCTAGCCGAGCCGATGGCTCAGGCTCGTGGGAACACTGCTTTTTTTTGTTGTTGATTATCTGCTTTTTTTCAATTATAATCGAATGTTTGATGCTTTGTATAAACGGTTATTTCGAAACTTTAGATCAAAAATGACCAAATTACAGTTCATTTTAAACCCATTCAATTGATGTCGAATTAGTTGTTTATTCAACAAGTTGCCACAAGAAGATTTCTTCAGCACGAGTTGTACATTTAACCAACGAGGTTTTCCGAGTTGGATAAATACGACGAGTGCTGAAAAATTTAAGTTTTGCAACGAGTTGCTTAAAACATTTTTTGCAATTTCGAAAAAAAGCTTTTTAATGAAATTTTATGTCAAACATTCAAGTGTTTAGTAAATTAATCGTTCAAAACAAAAAAAAAATATTGAAAAATGTTACTTTTCGATACTAGTGTTGAAAACGTATTCACTTTCCATTCTGTTATTTTTGGTAGGGAAAAGTAGGCCGTTTTGTTTCTCCAGAAGGACAGGAAAAGTTGACAGTTTCACAGTGGAATTGCAAAAAATATTTTCTTTTATTATATAATTATTTAGTATATAATCTATTTTAAAAACTTCGTTTCTTTTAAACAAGTTATAAGAGCAATAAATAAAAGTTTTGATGATGAAACATAGAAAAATTGTATGGTATAATATTATCTCCTTTGCGAAGTAAATTAAGCAAATTCTTTAATAGATTCAAATCCTACCGAACAATATTTAGGTGATTTTTTTACAGAAAACAAAAGATTTAAAATAAAACATAAAAATGCGCATTTATGTAAACCCATTCGCACCTTCTACATATTATTACAAATCTTGGTAATATAATATCGGTCAATGTTGACTAAATTTATGACAGATCAATATTTCTCTAAAAATGAGTACATTAAATTTGTTTGAATCGAGGTAAATTTACATCGCAAAGATGACATCGTTGTTTTTAATCTTCGAAAATTAATATTTTTATGGTTTTGCCTTCCTCGCCTTACTGAGGAAAGGCTATAAAATCACTCGAAAAACGAATTTCTTAATTTGACCTCTTACCCCACCTTCATGTATACCTATCGACTCAGAATCACATTCTGAGCAAATGTCTGTGTGTGGTGGGATGTTGATCAAAAAAGTTTGCACTGGACTATCTCGGCACTGGCTGAACCGATTTGGACCGTATTGATCTCATTCGATCCGTCTTGGGGTCCTATAAGTCACTATTGAAAATTATAAAGTTTAGTAAAGTACTTCAAAAGTTATGCTAAAAAAAAACCGTTCTAACAAAAGTCCGGAAGATTGTAAAATGGGTGGTTTTTGTAAGAAACCCTGTCATGCATTTTTATAAAGGTACACAAAAGACCTTTCCAACGAGTTCAAAAGATTGAAGATCTGACAACCCTTTCAAAAGTTATAAGCACATAAGTGCCCTGAATTATGAAGATCTGAATACCCAATCTGATGGTATGAATAATGAATCAAGTTGATAGAACACTGAAAGGTCCGTCCTTTTGTATCTATTTTGGATAGCATTATCCTCTGAATGTGAGGAAGGCACCAACCACCTAAGGGTGGATTAAGTAACGTTTTTAGAATCAATTTACATAATTATCTAAACAGAAAAAAAAATTATGGTAATATTCATCAGGAAATGGTGACATATTTTGTGTCCAAAAAAATGATTAATTTTACCCTAGAAAATGATGAATTTTCATCAGTTTTTGATGAATATTCATCAGGTTCACATTTTTACACATTTTTTATGTAATATTACTCAAAAGAAGAGGTAATATTCAACCTATCAAATTTTCAACATTCCAAAATTCAACTTTTTTTTCTGTGTACGTATTTGTTGCAATAATATTGATAAAACTTATGAAACCTTTATGATGAAATCTAATTCTAATTTTTCGCACAAAATTGTTCAACAAACTATCACAAATATCAATGTCGAATGTACAAAAATTTCTAATTCAATATATTTCTAAACAAAAAAATCTAAAATCTTATAGTTTAATTTCAACACATGTCTCATTATACGAGATAGCAAATAGCTTCAGTCCAGTTCAGACGATAAGCCGATTAGCCGAAGTTTCGATTATCCGATGATTTTTATTGAACTTCGGATATTCGAATCAACACCAAAAAATTTTTTTTTTCCTTTTTTCTTTTGTAACTTTCAAGCTCAAATTCGAGTTTTGCCATCCAATTTTAGTAATTTTTTTATGATTTATTGACTATCAAGTAAAAAAAGCATTTTTTCTTGGATATTCAAATTCCAAATCACTTTAGCGTAGTTTAGGGGGCCCTAAAAAAATAACGGAGGTATTAAAAATAAAAATAAAACAGACCAAAGGCTTAACATGTGAATAAATGTTTTGCAATAATAAGTTTTCAAAAAATGCAAAATTTTACAAAAACAAAAATTTTAGCGAAAAAAAAATTTGCGGTTCTGCCCACAGAAAATATTTAAAATTCAAAAGATTTTTGGATAAACCAAAACATGCTATAAATGATTTTCAACGAAGGGGAATGCATTTTGAATTGAAATAATGTCGAATTTTTAAACGCATGTTTTATTGAAAATAACCAACTCAAGTGATTTGTTTAAGAAATTGATTCAATACGTATCAATTCATTTAAAGAAACACTCAGATTAAATCCGTTTTAAGCCATATCTGGAGTTTTTTTCTGAATAAAGGTCCAAACAAACTTTTTTTTCTTTCTTGGTGTTTTGAAACCGCCTTGATTAAGGGTTGATACTTCAGTGTAACAACCTTGCAATATTTTCTTTTGTAATTAATAGTGCGTCCATCCCGGGAATTCCCGGGACAAAAATCCCGGGATTTTTCCTAAACCGGGAATTCCCGAATCCCGGGATTTTCTATAATTTGTCCCGGGAATTCCCGAAATTGAAAAAAAAAATCATATTTTGGTCTGGAAATTCAGATTTGGTTGTGAAAATAGTAGAACAATAAAATGAATTAAAATTTGTATTCAGCAAATCTCAGCATTAAATTGGCATTTAAGGAAAAAATATTATAATTTGAATTACCAGGTCCGCAAAATGCCTAGTGCTTTACATTTTTCTCTATTATTTTATTTTTTTGAAAAACTGGATATATTTACGTATATTTTCGATTTTAAATAAAAAAAAATAAATCTCATATCAAATTATTTATAATCAAACACCGGCATCTAGGGCAAATAAGTACAAATGTAACGAATAAATACAGCTATTAAAGCAAAAAATATTTGCATGACGTTTTGGACTACTTCGGTTGAAACAGTAACAGAACAAAACAATTTGTACTTCCAAATGTATTGCTCTAAAATCTCCTGTACCTATTTAGACTGTAATTCTGATTTTCCTCGGTTGGCGGTAGTAACTTGAAGATAATTTGTAAAATATGTTTTATATAAAACAATGAATTCAAAACTTATCTAAAATTTTACATTGACTGGTATCATTTTATTTATTGTCGTTGTTTGTTTTCTAGCTGTTTTAGTCATGTCATATAAAATATATATAAAAGAAAAAAAATATGAAAGAATTCCAAAGTTTTTTTTGAATAGGTCCTATAAACATATGGAAAACAAAAGCTTATTGGACATTTTCAAAAAAAAAAAAAAACTCAAGAATTATGTAATTTGATTCGCATATAAAAAAAAGATTAATCATACTGGAATTAAAAATAGTAGTTGATATAAAATTCTAAACACCACAAAGACAAAAAAAATTCTTTTAGGCTATTTTAAAACTGTCGTCTTTGTTTAGATTGAAGTGAGGATTATAACCATTTGATATTATTAAACTAATTCAATGATTTTAAGCTTGAAAACATATCAAATAAAATGAAACATAGATTTTATTACTGATTCAAAAATTTCCCGGGATCCCGGGAATTCCCGGGATTCCAAAAATATTTTTCCCGTTTCCCGGGAAATTCAAAACCCGGGAAAATTGGACGCCCTAGTAATTAAGCTTTAGTTTTTGTTTAAAAAATACAATTCCACTTAAATATCTTTCTTTAAACTTAAATTGTACATTTATGTGACATAAAATATATAAATTTGATGATACTTATAATGGATGGAATGACCAAGAAGGTTAAAGCTACCAGAAAAAGACGAATTATATATTATATTTTTAAATTTAACATTCGTGTTTCAGTAGTGAGTTTAATTTAAATTTGTTCATAACATGTTTCTGAAATAACTTTTATGTTAGAGCTCTATTTCTTTCTTTCTTTAATTTCCTTAAATCATCCGTCAATCAAGCCTTCCTCTTTGTTTTCCTTTAATAGTAACACAGGCCAAATCCCAAATCTCTTTTCTCTACAAACACTATTCACACAATGCCAGCCAGCGAGCGAGAGAGGGGCCATATAACTAAATGGATCCGGCTATTAGAACCAGCTTAAACTTTTTCCACATGGAAAAATCGCCCCTCACTTCCCTTTCTTCATCACTCCCAAAGGCAGTTGAAAAGCTAGGCAAAATTGAGTGAAACAATAGAACAAATGCTTCGGCTCCGGATATTCATAATTTTATTCATATTTCTCCCCTGCCCAACTCTCCTTCCCCCAAATTTTCCACCCCCTTTCAATTTTCAATGATGTGATTGACTGGAGAGTGGGGCGAGAAGGGGGGGGCGAGTTTTCCACAGCCCAGATGAGCCATGACGGCATGGAAAGTCGTCCTCGTTGTCGTCGTGGGAAAAAATGGCTCCAAATGCGTCGTGTCGCTGTTGATTGTTATGTAAATTGATTCCCGCTGAAAATGGCGCAATATTTAGACTGGGATGGCTTTTCGTTTGTTCTTTTTCATTTTGTTAGATATGAAAAAGTGTTGTAATCGTTTTTTATTGAAGTTTGCATGAAACTCATGCAACATTGCATGCAACTTTAACATGCAAAAAATAATTTGAAGCAAGTTTTACAACTACCAAGTCTAGCTTTAGGGGTATTAATCATGAGGATTTCCCTTTCTCAACTCTGTTTGCCTCATTGGAGTTGGGTGAGAAAAAAAGTGATTACACTTCACGGAGAAAAAAGAGTTCCCAAAATCGTGAACAGCCGTTCATGAAATTGGGAACCACGAACAAAGTGTTCAAATGCCATGGTACGATTTTCAAAAACGTACCATGGAATTTGAACACTTTGTTCGTGGTTCCCAATTTCATGAACGGCTGTTCACGATTTTGGGAACTCTTTTTTCTCCGTGTTTGTTTCATTTTAGCGCGCCACAAAATGAAGCCATCGATACACTGACTGTTTCTGGTTGGCTGGCTGGCAACACTGCCACCGTCAGAGAGAAAAAAAACAACGAATTTAATTTGATGTGATTTGGTTTCGACAAATTGAAACTCATTTCAGGCAACGGCTTCGAAATTGTATGCAAATTGATTCATCGCGGGAGTGGTGATTGGGAAAAACTGTTTGGGATTTTTGTAGCAAATCCGTTGCGGACTTGTCTAATGAATGTTTTTTTCTTCCCACTTCTTCCACAGAATGTCCACCCGCGATGGACGGGATGGAGCGATTTGCGTGTCCCACGCCGGACAGACAGGGCCGGTATCGGTGTATAGACGACCACGTGCTCTGCGACGGGTTCATCGACTGCCCCGAGGGCGAGGACGAGGACCGGCAGGCGTGCATGTTCTACAAAACGGTAAGTTTGAGTCATGACCCTATCTTTATAGCTTGAAACAGAGGAATGCAATGTTTTGAAATTTTGAGCAATTCTTGTAAAAAAGAAAAAAAAGTTTGAAAACAGTTTGGAAAAGTCGATTTTTCAGTACTCAAATTCCATCCAAACACTCCCCTCACTCAATTTTCCTGAGCACTATTTGAGCAACAATTCATGTCCAATAAACTCGCTTCTGATGGGGCAAACCGTATCAGATTGAGCTTCACTCATAATTTCGTCCTATCGACCTCCTCTCCTTGTCCCTACCAACTCGTTGTAGGAAGCACAAAGAAAGTCCGTTCGGTAAGTTCCGTACTAATCGTCGTCACCATTTCGTGCTCTGTTCCGTCTTATCGGACAGCAATAAAACAACGCTGACTTGGGGGGGGGGGGAGCTTCAAACACTCCCTCCTCATAATAATAAGAAGAAAGCGTCATGAAGCATGAAACATGAGAGATGAAAGTGAGTGAGTGAAAGGCGACAGGCGAAATAACCACAATCAAACAGCACCCACCAACCCACACACAATAATAGCGATAATAATATTTTTAATCCGATTATGACACCCTCTCGAGGAGGAGGTTCCTCCAGAAAGCGCTCTTAGTTATCGCGACAACGTAATCTTTCTTTTGGTGAAAGGTGGCGCAGAAGCATGATGTTGTTTTGCGAGGTGGAACATGACTCAGGACAAGATGGTGCTTGCTCACTTGGGGTGAACAGGATTTAGGGGAATGTTTTTTAAAGGGATGTAGATATGAATGCTTTTAATTAAGGTATTTCAATTCCTTGTTCAGAATGTCAATTTCAGTGACATAATCTGATAATTTGATTCATGGTTTGAATTAAAAATTTTAAAATTGTTTTTAAATTGCATTAGGCCGTTGCAAATATTTTTCAAAGTTTATTTCGCCACCCCCTTCAAAATCAGTCCGAAAAATCAGGGGGGAAAAAGTTTATTTTCAAAAACTTCAAAATTTTAAAGGATTTAGAAATCAAACAAACTGAAAAAAATGAAACGTCTTTCCCTGCGTTTAAAAATATATTCAGCATGTCTGCGATCTATTTTTATTTTTTGTGGAATTTCAATGTACAGCATCACAAAAAGTTTTTTTTTCGGCGGAAATAAAAATCTCTTTAATACTTGGATATTTTGCGAACTAATGATTGCAAAACAACTGGGCAGGTGTAAAATGCATTTTAAAACAGTTTTTTCATTCAAATGTTAATACCATGGCTTGTAATTTAATTTTTTATATTTTATATTTTTTGCTCCCGCTCCTTCGACTTTGGCCAGAGTCGAGGGACAAAACTTCAAAAAATATTTGTTAGGCCTTAAATGTTTTACCAAATCCTTGCCCTCTTGTAATTTCATATTTTCCAGACACTTTTTGATTAGTTGCCCTCTGTTTCATGTTTGCTTAAAAAACCAAAAAAAAACATTTGAAAATAGTTCAGAGCAAAACACTTGCCAAATACTTTGTTGATACACACTGAAAAAAAATAAAAGTGCCAAATTCCTAAATTCTAGGAATTTTGGCTCTTTTCCTTATTAAGTAATCCAAAAAAACTCGATTACTTAATAAGGAAAAGAGGCAAAATTCCTAGAATAAAGGAATTTGGTACTATTTTTTTATTTCAGTGCATAGAAATATCGAATGTTGGTCAAAAACGCGGTAAAGGTTGTAAACAAAAATTTTACCTAAACATTAGTCATGACACTCAGCATACCTATAAAATCTATTTGTAAGGCGAACATTTTGAAAATTTAATTTCAAAACTTTACATAAATCTCACCAAAAATTTACCTTTTATATGGTTTTCTTATGAAATCAACAAATTGTACACTTATTATCCAAAAATGGCAAAATGTAGAGAAAATTATTAACTGTATTTTGCCCAGTGGTGCGTTTTCATCATTCAGTTCAAAATGTAGAAATTTTAGGATGCAAAAGAAATATTTTTCAAATAAAATGCAATTGAAATTGTTGATTTTTCATTATTCTATTGTTTTTTTAAATAAGCAAATCGATACTTCTGTGCTCTCTTGTACTATGCTTGCTGGGATTCCTATCTTGTTAGGATAAGAGAGCACAAATGCATCGAAATATAAAAGCAACTAAAGCAACAATAAACTGGTAACTGTTGTTTGAGAAATAATAATAATATTAAATATATTTTGATTGGCAAATTGGAAAAGGTTGGATAAATCCTGAAACTTTACTTAAGTTGATTGAGAAGTTGACTAACAAACTTTGAAAAACGAAAAAAAAAATATTTTTCAAATCAAGCTTGAATTAGATATGTTTCAAAAGTTTTCAAAAACTAACTATGATTGTTTCCGAAAAATGTGTTCATTTACATAATTTATCTAGGTTATTTAATTATTTATTTATTTTTTGGACAAAATCTCATAAGGGACCAACCACAAACCACGTGGACACTTTTTTGGAAATCTAAACCCCCCCCCCCCTCGTGGACAATTGACTATGCAAAAAAAAACTTTTTTGTATGGAGCGTGGACAATCGCCATACACCCCCTTCCCCTAAAGTGTCCACGTGGTTTATGGATGGTCCCTAAACACAATTTTCAGTATTTGATTTTTGGGTGTTTTAAAACAACCTTGAGATTCCTAACTCCATCCAAAACATCCAAAAAGCAAAACATAAAAATATTGTTTGTATAACCTTTAAAAAACCCTAGAGTTTTTCTTTCAATATAAATTAAAGTAAAATGTTTACACGAAATGGATTGATTATTCGCAGGTCATAATTTGGGGCCAATCATAAACCACTTGAAAACTTTCTTGGAAATGAATCACATAATTTCTTCATTTTTCAACCTGTGTAAAAAGTAGTCCGGTATTTTTATAAATTAAAATTAAATATAATTGAAATATTAAGAACTCATTAAAGCCTTAAAAAAAACAAATTTTGAGACAACAAATTGGTATAAGGTCATTCTCCGCCAACTCACAGCAGTTGTCCCGACCCCTCTTCGATTTGGGTGAAACTTTGTCTTAAGGGTAACTTTTGTCCCCAATCCCGAATCTGAGGTTCGATTTTTTTATATCTCGTGACGGAGGGGCGGTACGACCCCTTCCATTTTTGAACATGCGAAAAAAGAGATGTTTTTCAACAATTTGCAGCCTGAACGGTGATGAGATGGACATTTTGTGTCAAAGAGTCTTTTTTGTAAAATTTGTGCGCCCGATTTGATGGCGTACTCAGAATTCCGAAAAAACGTATTTTTCATCGAAAAAAACACAATAAAAGTTTTAAAACTCTGCCATTTTCCGTTACTCGACTGTAAATGTTTTTTGGAACATGTCATTTTGAGGAAAATTTATCGTACTTTTCGATTCTACATTGACCCAGAAGGGTAATTTTTTTCATTTAGAACAAAAATTTTCATTTTAAAATTTCGTGTTTTTTCTAACTTTGCAGGATTATTTTCAAATCAAAAAATCAAACCATCCACATTAACGACCCCGGGTCTTTTGTGGTCTCTATTGCAAGTTTCTGCTCGAACCTAGGAGTCCGAAGGCTTGAATGGGGAGGGCACCCAAACCTCTTTTACTCCAAGGAACCTTCCACCCCAGTGTTTGAACTGACGACCTTCGGATTGCGAGTCCAACCGCCGCCAGCGATTCCACCGGAGTAGGCTTGGTTTGGTGTGTTGTTTGTACTTATGGCATGGAGACGACTCCTAGGGTAGGGTAGTCATCAATGAGACACTTTTGGTTTTCAACATTCAACGATTTTTCTATTTTTTTCATCAGCATGTTTTAATGAGCTTTTAGTTGCATTATCTTTCTTTTAGTTTGTTCTAACATTGACCAAAATATGAGATCGATCCGACATCTACAGCCAGAGTTATTCAACTGTCTCATTGTAGACGCACTTGGCAGGAACAATGAGACAGCTGGGGAACAATGAGACACTCTACGAAAATCAACATTTTTCTAGCAAAACATCATGTTTTTGTATTGTTCCATTGCAGGTGACTTGCCTTGAACATTTTAGAGCAATTTTGCCAACATGAAACTTTTAATAAAAAAAGTTACACTAAAAAGTATTTAAATTTTGTAAAATCCATATATTAATACCAAATAACTTTGTATTTTTGGTTAAATGAAGTTTAAACTCTATAAATATGCCAAAAGTCACTTTTAATTCATGTTTTGAAAGATTTCCATCGATTTTGAAAAGTTTATTGAAGAAAAATCAAAGTGTCTCATTGTTACCCATGGGCTGAAATGAGTGGGGAACAATGAGACAGCCCTGGATTCTGGGTATATTCAAAATTTTGGCCAAATCTAATGAAAGGACATTGTAGCCCAACTTAATCCCTATGGAACGTCGAAAGAAATTTGAAGAAATATTAGTTTTGGTGTAAATGGCAGCCTACGAGCGAAAAAGTATTTTTTGTCCATAATTTACTTTTACACCCCAGAATCAAACATTTATGAATTACTTTTCAAGGGAGCGTCCATAACCAAAGCCACTAATATGGCAGACGTGTATCCAGTAGACAACCCTTTCCCCCAAATATGAGCCTGATTGGTTGAAACTACGATTTGTGAGAGCCATTTTATCATTGTTCCCCGTGTCTCATTGATGACTACTCTACCCTACATCTGGAATGACTTAACGGCCTAACAACCAAGGCCGGGACCGACATTTTACTTCCTCATCCGATGGAAGGTTGCAGCAGATGGGAATCGAACCCAGAATCGAACCGATTATTTTGTAGAGTTTAAAAAAAAATATAGAAACATAAGGGGTTTGCTTGAAACCATCACGAGTTATCGCCATATTACGAAAAAAAAGTTTTGAAAATTTTTCGAAAAGAACATTAAACATGATCCAAAAAAATTTACAGTTAACTAACGGAAAATGGGAGAGTTTTTAAAACTTTTTCAGTGTTTTTTTTTTCGATGAAAAATAAGTTTGATCCAAAAAAATTTACAGTTAACTAACGGAAAATGGTAGAGTTTTTAAAACTTTTTCAGTGTTTTTTTTTTCGATGAAAAATAAGTTTTTTCGGAATTCTGAGTAGCGTACACTTTGACACCAAATTTTAATCTCATCACCGATTCAGGCTGCAAATGATTGAAAAACACCTCTTTTTTCGCATGGTCAAAAATGGGAGGGGTCGTACCGCCCCTCCGTCACGAGATATCAAAAAACGTACCTCGGATTTGTGATCGGGGACAAAAGTTATTCCTTAGGACAAAGTTTCACGCAAATCGAAGAGGGGTCGGAGCAACTTTTCCCGATTTCGTGTGAGTTGGTAGAGAATTACAGTCGACTCTCTGGATGTCGATCTTCTCGATATCAATTATGCTCCATCTATCGATGAATTCTTCAGTCCCTTCAAACTGCATACTTTGATTGGCTTTATTCCTCGATATTTTCTCTTGCTTGAAGGATCTCTTTCTCGACAGCCCCTTGGATTCTGTTTGCTTTAAAAATCTCTTCCGGTTGTCAATATTGTCACTATCTCATGGCTTGCACAGACATTTTTCTTTGAGAAACGAAGCTTTGAAGGGTGCTTGACATTAGTTTGTTTTTGTTTGCTGGACGTTGCCATGATTCTCACCCATAGCTGGGTATCAAGAAAAACATATTTTCAATCGAGTCTTCATTTTGCATCGTTCTGTAAACTGATGATTCTCTTCCTCGACGGTCCCTTGGATATTGACAACCAGAGAGTCGACTGTACTTATTATTGAAAATTATGTTCAAAATACGCAATATGTGATAAAAACTTTTATTTTTTCGATATTTTGGCAGTAGCATAACCGTTAGCATGCCTCAAGCGAATTGTGATATTGTCTTTTCTTTATGTTTAAGTTTTAGCCCGCTCCCTTGACCTAGACCATAGCTGAGGGATTGATACAACTTGTAATGACATTATCAAGAATCTAACATATATTCTCATAAATTCGGTATACTAAATCTGTTTAGTATTATTATTTTTTTATGATGTCGTATTGCCTTTTTAATCAAGAAAATATTTTTTTTTCTCAAAACTAGGTATTTTAGAAAAACATTTAAACAAATTTGAATTATAACGTCATGATTCGAATTCCCGGACGCTTCGAAACCCGGACACTTCAACTTGTTTTATCAATTATTTGGATATAAGTTCGCATTGCGAATGTCAAAACTGTGTTATTTGATGAATTCTAACATCAACTTTCATTTAAAGTTTGTTTGAACACTTTAGTTAATGCCAAAACAATGAAATAAAATAAAATAATAAGTTTACCAAAAATGCGAAATATTTCAACGGAAATATTTCATAGGCGTCCGAAGCACCGGGAAGGCAAAGCAGAAATTTATGTTTTTGATTTTCTTAAATTCTAGCCATTTTTATATAAACTATCGATTGTTTTGATGTTAACAGCTTATTTGAGACCTAAAGAATGCCATTCACTAACATTTCAGTCCAAATTTGTGCGATTCATAAGAAAAATCGAGTGTCCGGAATTCGAAGCAAAAGTGTCCGGATTTCGAATCAGCTTTTATCAGTGTCCGGGATTCGAAGCACAACAAGTCATTTTAATTTTCAAATTCTGATGAAAAATTGTTAGAAAAGACATATTTTGCATGCATTCTCTTAAAACTGACTGTTTATACTAAATCCTGATGATATTTCTACATTTCCAACTTATTACCTGATTTTTTGCCAGCTATAACAAAAATAATATGGTACTAAGTGTCCGGATTTCGAATCATGACGTTAGGTATCAGCTAATTTTGGTTCCTGGACGCGAATTCGAGATCCATTTTTAGATAATTCGTGACGGAGGGGAGGTACGAGGTAGAAATTTGGTGTCAAAGGTTTTTTTTTTGTTAGCTTGTATTTCATCAAAAAACGTAAAAAAATAATGTCCAATGTTGAGAATCAAGTCATTTGAAGAAAGGGGGCGAGGGGCACTGAGAGGTCAAGAGAGAGGTCATTTTATCATTTATAACATAATGGTTGATTTCAAATTTTTGTGTTTTGTAACTTTTTTGGATTGGTTTTTAAAGTGTACTAAAGTTGTACAAAGCTTGCACGTATTCTTCACGAGTTAGTAGAATTATAGGAAAATGCTTTTTGAAAAAGTGATGGTTTTGACCGTTTTTGGTTTTAACCACTTTTTTATGGTTGAAATCACTTTTTCAGAAAGTTCACAATTTTGCATCAAATGATCCTTTGAACTGCAAGAATGTGAGGATTTTTTTGTAACAAAATATTGAATTAATGAACAGCAGATTGAAAAAAATAAAGATAGATATAAGCTCGACTAATTTTAACCGAAATCCATCTCCCTGCACTAATCTCCCACTGTGTGTGACATCCCTGGTTTTGCACCTATCACAAAGCAGCACTAGGTTTAATATTTCCAGGACAACGCACTCTCGTGTCACCTATCCACTGGCGCTACCTTCATCACACCCACAAACCCTTCAGCTTCACCTACACAGCAAAAGCTTGCTTAATGGTTCTCATAATTTGAAGCCAAGTCTTGGGCTGAGACTTGCAGCTCGTTTCGCAGAAAGAAAATGAAAAGACACCCACCCAAAGACACACACACAAAGTCACACACACACAGAAATAATGATGGTCCTGTTGATTAACAAGGGAACGGAGGGAGGGGGGGGAGGTTTTTCCAAGAAAAATAATACAAATGAGAAAAAGAGGTCAACCAACCAAGAAACGATCACTTTGTCCTTTTTCATATCTGATGTTGGAAACAAGTGTTGATTGGTCTTTTAATGCTTTTGAATTATTGCTGTTTTAGCTATCTTGAATTTGTTTTGATAATACTTACTGAATTGTGTTAAATATAAATCACGATTCCTCAACTCCACTTTCAACACATTCTATTTGCTAAGTTGAATCAACCTGTTGCAACCAGCCAAGAAAAAAAGCACCACCAAACACGACTGACGTAAACTTTTACGAGGTGTGACGAGAGAGCTTTAAAGTTTTCGGACACTTTGTTACTTCGCTAAACCCCCTCGTAACCTGCAGCAACTTTTCGGTTCGGCAAATGACGTCCAACCACGCCATAGCAGCACCGTTTTCCCAGAGCTCGCCAAGTTGGACAGCATAAAAATGACTGTTTGACATGCGAAAGTTTGCCGCACTTTTCGAGCTTTTTGCTTATGATGATGAAAAAGTTGCACGTTCGAAGCAAAAAAAAAGAGTTGAAATTGAATCTCTTTTACAGGGAAAACTCACAAAGTTCTAAGCTAAATTTTCAATAAAGTGACCCCCTGCCAGGCAGGGCCTGCCCGTGTGTGTTAATATTGATTTTGAATCCCAAGAGTCGAGCAAACATTCCACAGCTTTCAATTTCAAAGAGCAACATTCCGCTGGAAATCCTTTCCCTCCCCCGCTCGGAGATTGAAATGTGGACGACCAGCAGAGAGCAGCCAGATTCAATTAAAACATTTTAATATCCATCCCATCCGGTGCCGCTGCTGGGTGGTCCCGGCTGGGGAGTTTGAACTTTGCACAGTTAGAAAAAACATTCGTTGCTGAAAGTTCACTGCAAATTAATCGGCAAAAAATAATTGAATTTCTTTTTAAAGAAAAATTAAAAGAAAACTCTAAACTTTATTCACTGGTTTTAAGATAAATTCTTATTTTTTGAAAAATCATTTGAAGGAAACGTGAGTAATACCTAAATCATAAAAATAGGTCAAGACAGAAAATTAAAAAAAAATGAACATCAAAAGTTATCAATCAATTACACATTTAAATTTTTTCACTTTTTTTGAGCGTTGAGTTCAGCTGGTGAGTGTCTTTCCAATGGATGATATCAAAAATGAATGAGCATGCTTTCGGTTGATTGGGCCCTAGACAATCAGAATTAAATTATGCAAAGCTGATTTTTTTAATGCCTTGAAAATTGTATTGAATTGAATGTGTAAACTTTTTAGATACAGTCGACTCTCTGGCAGTCGATCTTCCCGATTTCAATATTGCTCAATCTACCGATGAAATTTTCAGTCTCTTAAAACTGCATACTACGATTCTCTTCAATCCTCGATATTTTCTCTTGTTTGAAGGATCTCTTCCTCGACGGTCCCTTGAATTAATTTTGCTTTTGAAATCTCTTCCGGTTGCCAATAATTTCACTTTCTCATGGTTTGCATGGAAATTTTTCTTTGGAATTTGAAGCATTGAAGGGTGTTTGACATTTGTTTGTTTTTGTTTAGGGACGTTGCCATCGTTTTCTTCCATAGCTTGGTCTTCATTTTGCATCGTTCTGTAAACTGATGATTCTCTTCCTTGACGGTCCCTTGGATATTGACAACCAGAGAGTCGACTGTAATATAATTGGCAAGGAAACAAAAAATTACAAAAAAATACAAACTTATCCATTGAAATATTGAGATTTATAATTTGACATGCCAAAAATTAAAATAAATTTGTAAAACAGAGCAATTCTCTACGAAATCGGTCTTTTTTCTTCAATTTTAATTTTTGTATTTTTTAATTCGACTGAAACTTTTTTGGTGCCTTCGGTATGCCCAAAGAAGCCATTTTGCATCATTAGTTTGTCCATATAATTTGCCATACAAATTTGGCAGCTGTCCATACAAAAATGATGTCTGAAAATTAAAAAATCTGTATCTTTTGAAGGAATTTTTTGATCGATTTGGTATCTTCGGCAAAGTTGTAGGTATGGAAACGGACTACACTGGAAAAAAATGATAAACGGTAAAAAAAATTTGGTGATTTTTTTATTTAACTTTTTATCACTAAAACTTGATTTGCAAAAAAAAACACTATTTTTAATTCTTTTTATTTTTTGATATGTTTTAGAGCACATCAAATGCCAACTTTTCTGAAAATTCCAGGTTGTGCAAAAAATCATTGACCGAGTTATGAAATTTTTAAAAAATACTGATTTTTCCAAAAAATCGAAATTTTGGTCGCAAAAATTTTTCAACTTCATTTTTCGATGCAAAATCAAATTTGCAATCAAAAAGTACTTTACTGAAATTTTGATAAAGTGCTCTGTTTTCAAGTTAAATCCATAAATATTTAGGTGACTTTTTTGAAAATAGTCAAAGTTTTTCATTTTTTTTAATTAATGCACATGTTTGCAAACTTTTGAAAAAAAATTTTTTTTGAAAAGCTGAGAAAATTCTCTATATTTTGCTTCTTCGGACTTTGTTGATACGACCTTTAGTTGCTGAGATATTTCAATACAAAGGTTTAAAAACAGGAAAATTGATGTTTTCTAAGTCTCACCCAAAGAGCCCACCTTTTTTCAATGTCGATATCTCAGTAACTAATGGTCCGATTTTCAATGTTAAAATGTGAAATATTTGTGAAATTTTCCGATCTTTTCGAAAACAATACTTTCAAAATTTTCAAATCAAGACTAACATTTCAAAAGGGCCATACATTCAATATTACGGCCTTTTAAAATGTTAGTCTTGATTTTAAAACTTTGAAAATATTGTTTTCGAAAAGATCGGAAAATTTCACAAATGTTTCATATCTTGAAATTGAAAATCGGACCACTAGTTGCTGAGATATCGACATTGAAAAATGATGGGCTGTTTGGGTGAGACTTAGAAAACATCAATTTTCCTGTTTTTAAACCTTTGCATTGAAATATCTCAGCAACTAAAGGTCGTATCAACAAAGTCCAAAGAAGCAAAATATAGAGAATTTTCTCAGCTTTTCAAAAATATTTTTTTCAAAAGTGTTCACTAATTTTAAAAAATGAAAAACTTCGACTATTTTCAAAAAGGTTATCTAAATATGGATTTAACTTGAAAACAGTGCACTTTATCAAAATTTCACTAAACTACTTTTTGATTGCAAATTTGATTTTACATCGAAAATGCGAAATGCGAATGCAAATTTGATTTTACATCGAAAAATGAAGTTGAAAAATTTTTGCGACCAAAATTTCGATTTTTTGAAAAAAATCAGTATTGATAAAAAAATTCATAACTCGGTCAATGATTTTTTGCACAACCTGGAATTTTCAGAAAAGTTGGTATTTGATGTCCTCTAAAACATATCAAAAAATAAAAAAAAATTAAAAAAAGTGTTTTTTTGCAAATCAAGTTTTAGTGATAAAAAGTTAAATAAAAAAATCACCAAATTTTTTTTACCGTGTATCATTTTTTTACAGTGTAGTCCGTATCCATACCTACAACTTTGCCGAAGACACCAAATCGATCAAAAAATTCCTTCAAAAGATACAGATTTTTTAATTTTCATACATCATTTTTGTATGGACAGCAGTCAAATTTGTATGGAAAATTATATGGACAAACTAATGATGCAAAATGGCTTCTTTGGGCATACCGAAAGCACCAAAAAAGTTTCAGTCGGATTAAAAAATACAAAAAAAACGAATGACCGAAATCCTAGAGAACTGCTCAACATCTGATTTTTTAACATTTTTCGTTAAATTTTCCGATCTTTCCGAACACAATATTTTCAAAAAAAATTAAAAACTGCACAATTTTTTATGTGAACATTTATGCTTGTCTCTGATTGCGAATATTAAAAACCAATCGATCAAGCTGGAACCATAGAAGGAGTCAGTAATTTATGCAACAAGCTCATAAAATGTTAATTGGAAACTAAAACCCCGGCTCTAATCATCCGAGTCTCAATTTCCCCTCTCTCTCTCTCTATCCCTCTATTTGCAGACGAAGGCACATCTGGACGTGCTAGCCGATGCCCTGTTGAGATGGGCACGAGGACGTTAAGTCAGCAGCAGCAGCAATAGCATGAGAGCAGCACAGGAAGAACAAGTGAGAGGAGTGAGAGCATGAACAAAGTCAACTCAAAGTAACAACAACTAAAGGAAACTCTGACACGCGAAAGGAGAGAGAGTGCAAAAAAAGGTGGGAAGTCAAAATGGAGAGAAGAAAAAACTGTAAATAGACAAAACAAAACACAACACACGAGACAAACACTCCCACATACACATACATACACACAGAGAAACAGATAAAAATATATATATTTATTAAGGACACACAAACACACACACACACACTCTACCGATTGGCAGTAGTAGACACAGGATCAAGCGAAAAACGATAAGCTGCCAGCCGCGCGTCTGACAGTTGAACGATAGGTGCGCGGCCCCGGCGAGGTTATACCAAAGAAAACATAAAACTGAACAAAGGCAAAACTGAACACATACACTGTAAGGGTACATAGATGTGTGTATAAGAGACAAACAAAACAAACAAACAATGAGCACACCTAAACCAAAAGTAAATGTAATTTTTCCCGTTTGGTTTCCCCGTTTCAAATCAGTCACAAGAATACCTACTCCAGATAGAGCAAATCGCGCGCGCGTGAGACGAAATACGAAACGATCAAAACGATAACCTGTCCGCACCTCCTCCTTCTCCCTGACGTTTGTTTTGATTTCCTTACTCACACTGAGACAGTTTGTTCCGATTGTTTTCTCGTTTTGCGTCACGATAAGAACGATAAGTGCATCACAACAGCAACAACAACTACAGCAGTAAACAGAGGAGCGGTGGAGAGACACTTGTATAGAAATTAAAATTAACATCCAAGATCGTTACAGTTAATGGAATTAAGTCAAAGACAAAAACAAAAATCTTGCAGAAAACTATTCTCATGGACAAGGCAGCTATATTGTATAGATAAGTCACAATTTTAACAAGTAAAAAAGTAAAAGAGAATCCAACCTTAGTCAACTAAAAGGATAAAGAAGAACAAACACACATACACACTCGTAGGAGGTAAGAACACTCACACCATCACACAAGAACACACAAACACATTGTTATATCTCTATCTTCAAGAACAAACGCTCGTGTATTTAGGAGATACCAGAACAAGAGCAAAGCTATCGTGTAACAACATTCCAAGTATACACACTTTACGAGTAAACAAAAACAAAACACTGAAACAAGTGTGCGCACCTTAACAAAACAAAAAAAAACAGCTGCACGCGGTAGCGAGAGGTTTGTCACTTGCCAAAACCAAAACAAACAAACAAAAATCGAAAAGGGCCTCTCGCACACCAACAACACTCACACAAAGAACAACAACAAAGGTAAACAAAGAAAACAAAAAAAAGTCCGCGAAGATCTTATTTTAGTCAAAGTTTTAGTTACTAATTCAAGCGTTCTGTTCCAAACGAGGAGAGACACAGGTCGTCTTCTACTGTAAATAGCAGCAAACAAACAAACAAAAAAGTAACAATTACATAAGCAAAAGCGCGCAAAGCGCGCACGCACGCACGCTCCAAACGTCAAATGTGACAGCGCGGGCGTGCGTGCGCGCCCAGTCACACGTCAAACATTCCTTGTGTAAAAACAAAACAACTAACTTTAAGGCGTTAGGGAAAGCTCGCGCGCGCACACTTGTTGTGGGCGCGTGACAGATAAACGATAAGAAGCGAAATCTCTATGTTTTCACGTGATCCTGACCCCTGGTTCGGTTTGAGTTTTTTAATTATTTTTTCACACCGTCACGTTTGACAGATCGGCGTGAGTGCCTGTTTTTGCGGGGAACTCTTAAAGAGATCCCCGTTTAAAAAGGGTGGAAAAATGTAAACAAATCGTGATAAATGATTCCCTGCCTGGCGCTGCTCGCTTCTAGGGAAGCTGGCAACACTGCTGGTTTGGGAGGAGCGCGCTGGCAACCGTTGTTGAGAGCTAGGTTAAAACGGAAGCGCAAAACTTTCAAAACTTTGACTGAGCAAAAAAAAACATAAAAAAAGTGGTTAATGTTACTAGAGTGAAACAAAGTAAACAAACGAAATAGGTGTTGAATATTGTAATTTGACGGAACGTCAACAGAACAAAGAAAATGGGACAAAACGCGTGTGTGCGAAAAAATTAGGAGAAGATTATTTTAAATTGTTTTATTTTGATGTTTCCGAGCGAGAAACGTAGCAGGAAAGCAAGTGTAAATGGCTGTACAGCTGTACCAGAGGAGATGGCAAAAATACAAACCAAAAAACGTAATGTAAACAATCAACTGTAAAAAGAAATTTTAAGAACAAACACACAAACACTGAGAGAAAAACACAAACATTGGTTGTGGATAAGAAGCGTTCAGTCACCTTACGTTCCATCTTTCAATTTACGAACGACTAAAACAAAACAAAACAAAAAAACACTCACACACACACACGTACACTCGTAACTCAAAGGAATGCACACAAACAATTAAGAAAAAAGTCAAGAAAATATTTAAATTCAAAATAACAAAAAGCAAACACGAAAAAGTATAAATGTCTATTTGCACAATATACCTTTACTGAGAAACAAAACAACCAAAAACAAAACACGGAGAACAAATTTTAAAACCAAAGTAAAAACAGCAAGAAGAAATAAGGATTAAAAAAACTCATAACAAACACCTCAGAAAACAATCTCTCCTTAATGTCAGTGTTAATTTAGGGCAGAATAAGAACAACTATCTCAACGATTCGAAGAGCAAAACAAACTAAACTATTGTTTACATCCAGAGCGGTGACAGCGCGAGCTGTCAAACCTCCAGGGGAAAAATACAAGCAAACAAGCGCCGTGCGAGATTTATTTGAATACCCACCTTTAGGTTAATTTTTATCGTCTTTTTAAAGTTAACAAAAGCAAAACAAGCAAACAAAAAAGTGCAAGCAAAGCTGTCAATATGGCCAGTTGATCAGAAAAAAAAACTATTAGCAAGTTAGCGAAACAGATGAGATGTCAAAAGAATGGTTTAATTTTTCATGTGACATGCCGCAATTCACTACCTAAACAATACAAACTGTCATGACTGTTTTGTTACGTCATATTTTCACTATTTTCTTTTGTTTTGATTTCATCCTTGGCGATTCAAGAATAACTATTCAACAGGGCAAAAAACATACAAAATGTTCAGTTTTTGGCATCCTCAGCAAACGTCTATTCAGTATTTGTTTACGTCATTTCGGAATATGTCACTGTTGTCTTTTTTGTTTTGTTTTGATTTCTTCACTGCGATTCAAGAGGAAATTTTGAAAAGAGCGTAACCTTGGATGCAAACAAACAGTTCTTCACACTAACTCTAGTGAATGTTCACATTGAGTGTGAGTCGGGTGATTTTGTTTACATCCGAGGTTAAGTTTTATTTGTAGGATCTATTGCCTTCCGCAAACAGTGACATAACCTCACTTCTCGGTACCCTTAGCAAACATCAAACCAGTACAAATTTGGTGTTGACTCTTTTTCGGAAGAGATTTTTCGTTTGCTGAGAGTTCTGAAAGTGAGGTTATGTTAAGTTAAGTTAAGTGACAATTGTTTTTCCAGAAAGATATAATCTCCGATGTAAACAAACAGTTCATTCGGCTAACTAATTCTATTGTATGATTATACTGAGTATGAGTGGGATGAGCTCCTTTTTTCGAGTTTACGACCTTTTTGCAAAGTGCAGAACAGCAGAAATTCTTCAAAAGGCTTTAACGTCAAATTAAAATCAAAGTTTAATCAGTTTCTACACAGAAACTTTCCTTCCGATTGCAATCAAAAACTTCACTCCATCTATTTTTAAAACATTTATCGCCAGCAAAGTGGCTTCCCTTTCTTTAAAAAAGTGGGGGGTGTGGAAAATTGAGCATCAGGTAAAGCCCACAAACTATCATCAAACTGTTGCTTGTTCATTTCACCGCCCTCTTCCACCTCCCTTAAATTCCACCAGAACTCAGGTGTAATTCCCAAGCTTTATTTTCACTTTGCATGAAACGAGAATTAAATGTTTATTTTTAGAACCCACGCCGAGATTCGAGAGGGCCTCTCGACGAAGGGCTTGCTGGAACACGGGCGCCCCGTAATTCGATAAGATCGGCGAACCTCTTCTCCGCCACTCGAATCGCCCAAGTGGGCACCGTGGCGCGGGGTGACTTTGACTACTTCCCCGATTTTCCTTTAATTGGTTCGAATCGAGTCAGAGCATGTCAAAATTCCGAGAAAAAAAAACGCTTCAATCGAATCCGCCACCAGATGTCACTGCGACACTGTCACCCTTCGGGCGTTTCACCCACACCAAGTATACATTTGGGCGTTTCAACGGTCGAAAGTTGCCACCACTTTTGAAGCAACTTGCAGGCCCTCGGCGCAAAAGGAGAAACTTTTTTCGCTCCCCCATTACTGCCGAGTCGCGAACTTCAACAGGCTCAACCTCCCCCCCGCTCAAACCGTTTTCCCACAACTTCACCGAGGCGAGGAAAAACATACAAACGAAGAAAAGAATAACAAACCCAGCACCGAAATGGGGTCAGTTGTGACGTCAAAGCGTCAGATTCAACGGATAGAAGAAAAAAACTCGCTTCTGTTTTGCTGCCTCACTCTCGAGCTTTGTGGAAAATGGGGAAACTTGAAACTTGAAGATTGCGCGCGTTCCTTCAAATTTGGCCTTCGTCGGCGGGAGGAACTCTTGATACTCGCTGGTGACATGACTCCAGATTTGATTGTTTGATTTTATTTGTGCCTTGAGGCACTCAAAGGGTGAAAGTTTGAGTTGAAAACTCGAAAATTAGGCCTTCAAAATGAGAGAAATCGATCACAAGTTGCTTAAAATGATTTTTTCGACTTTTATCGTTTTTATCGTTCTATATCGTTTTTATCGTTTTACATCGTTTTCATGCCTTTTGTCAGCTATTCATCAAAAAAGTGATTTTGACCAACAAAAACTCAATAAAAAGCTGCAATTTTCAGTTAATTCACCTAGCAGTGTGCCGCCAGCCAACATATATGTAATGGACTTTAAATTTCTTTAAAAAGGGGTTCGTGGCCAGACTCGAACCCGGCACCGATCGTGACACACTGGAAACAAAAAATCAACACAGCTAACAAACGAACTACAACGCCATTTTCATAGCACGAGAGCCCATTTGAGGAAGAGGAAATCTTTTTCAATCCAGTGGAAAAGAGGAAAGAGAGTAAAATATTTAAAAAATAAAAATCCCAAAAAGTATATTAAAGAAAAACAAAGAAAAGACTGACTTAGTGCGACCGAAAAAAACCCTAATAATTACCAAAAAAAAAATAAAAGTAGTTAGCGAGAGAATAAAAATTAACCTATCGACCATGGGTATTTGAATGAGTTTCCCGGTGTGTGTGCTTCTGTTTTCTTCTAGTGCATGCAACAAGGAAACAGACCGACAGCAAATCACACAAAAAGCAAAAACGTCCCACATACTTCACTTAGCAATAAATTTCAAACTTATCAGCAACAATTTAAGATACCTTAAATTTACAGTCGGAAAAGAGAGGAAAAAAAACTAGGCGGGACGAGCTGGCTCTGCACAACGAGAAAGTCGAAACTAACGTAACTTTAACGATCTTCATATCGAGTGTATTCGTTGTGTTTTTAAGTATTTCTGTTTTTCGATTGGAAACGGTGCAACAACAGAGAAAAACTGAAAGTTTATCTAACATAAAAGTATTATTTAATAAGCGAGCAAAAACCCCTCACCTGTAAAAAAAAAGGTAAAATGATCATAAGAGCAACACTTCGAAAAGCAAATCAAGAAAAAAAAAATCATAGAAAAGCTGCTAAGCGAAAAAGGAAAGAACGAAAGAACTAAACAAATGGGCTCCCGTACTGTGAAGAGGTAAAATCAAAGTGGAAAAGTCAAAAAGGGAAAGTGAATCAAACAACAAGTGACGAACTCAGCACTATTCAAGCGTCCAGATGAAAAGTTAAAATAAATAAACAAAAAAAAATGCACCGACTCCAACTAGGGAAAAGGTAAAACCATGTCGAAGACAACGTGTAACATAAGACTAGGAAAGGGACTCGCGAAGTGGCCTGGAGTCGGTGACGTCACCAAACAGACACACACACACACACACAAACTTGAAAAAAAAACAAAACTTGTTAATATCGCCGTCGAATGGAAATATTTGTTATTTAAAAAGTGAAACACACAAAAAGCAACAACACACACACAAAAGAAGTATTTAAACAAACAAACACTGAATGTCAGCGTGCGCGTGTGTGCGTGTGCAAAACGCAGCTAAAGAAGAAGGCACTAAAAAGAAGAAAACCCAGAAGAAGGAGAAGAGACCTTGCAGCTAACCAAAAAAAAAGAAGAAGAGAAGAACACAAAAAAAGCTGGAAATATATAAAATAATTTAGATATAATAAATATATTAATAAAATAAGAACATTACATATATGTTTTGATTTCGAGCGACCACGGCGAAAAAATCCCTCTCACTCGATGTTGTTTTCTCTGTCACTCTCTCTCTCTGAGTCTCTCTTTTTTCTCGGTCTGTCTCTCACACACACACAACCACTCAATCAACACGCGCACCTCCCATTGCTCACTCACCGCACAGTCACTCACACTCATGCGAAACGATTTGCACGCCACCTTCATTTGTTTGGACGAGCACACGCAGCAAATGTCAGCCAATAGAAAATTCAACTGGTCGGTCAAATAGCTTTGCGAACAAAAAAAAAACACGAAAAATAAAACTTTAAAAAGATTACACAAATAAGCGATAGAGCAAATGCAGGTGGGTTCAAATCTTGCACTGATTGAAAAATTACAAAAATTAACGCACGAAAACTTGGCGCAAAAAAAAGTAAAACAGAAACTATCAAACGAAACTATCGAGAGTGAGCAAATGTTAGGATATCGCGGTGTGATTTTTGGATGTGTGCGTGTGGAGAATGGTGATGTTCCGGTAGGTGGATTAATCTTGGTGGGCAGAGCTGAACACGATCAGTTGCAGAAGCGTCAGCATGAAGGCTACTGATAGTCGACCAGGTAAGTTGAACTGGGAATATTTGGTAAATTATAATCTGATAAGCGTTTGGTAAAATTGTTTAGGATCCCCTACACCCAACCCCCGCCTTTAGACGGACTTCGATTTAAAAAATCGCCAAAAATCCATTTTTCAACCATTTTTTAATCTTTTAAAAGCATTGGAAAGAAGAATGTTTAAAATTTTAGAAAATTTATGAGTTGGAAGGTTTACTTGTTTATGTGACTTTGCCAATGATTTTAAAAATGTTATTTTTAAGAGGTCAACTTTGGCTGTGTTTTTTACCAACATTTCCTATGTTTTAAGTAAAAAGAAGTATGCAGTAATTTTTGTAGTGTCCCAGACTATGTCTCCACGCATTTTTTTTTACAACTTAAATGATAATGGTGCCATTTTATAGCAAAAAATGTGTAAAACAAGCAAAAAAATGAAAAAGTAGCTGTAAAAACATGAAAAAATTAGATAGGCAAATTGCAATGATAGGAGGTGGTAGAATAGGCCAAATTCTACCAAAAACAAACATAAACAAGATGAATGCAAATCAAATTACTAAAAATGAAACAAGAAAGACATAAAACATGAGAAATAAAGTTTTTCCTAGAACAAAAGTTGCTCCAAATGACCTCCTGAAAATGGGAAAGATAAAAAAAATCGAAAAAATATTTTTGGCAGTAGAGGGTTAAACTATTACATCTCGTGTGTAATATTCATTTCATAAAATAAACAGGGGAGGAAGAAAGCTCGGACATAGAGGAAATATACCCTTTCTAATCAAACACCTGTCATCGTCATATGAAGAGTTTGATACTCGATTAATGCTCCAAAAATACTATTTTGGCTATAAACTTACTAGCAACAGCACCGCCTCAAGTAAGCACACACATGATGAGAAAAGGTCTCGCAAATTGGAAATTATGATCAAAAGTGCATTCAATTTGATCTCTTTGGCCAGTAAATGGCATCAAAAAGATCAAATTTAATGCACTTTTGATCATAATTTCTAATTTTCGAGACCATTTTACATCATTTTGTTGGCACACACATCCACACGCAAGATGAAAGATTAACTACTTAACGAAAGTCGCCATCAATATCTTTTCACTTGCGCTTACGATTTCAAAGCGCTTAAGATATAAAATTGCTTCCAACTACCGGCAACATGTGCTTTTGCACATCAGTTAGTCACTCACTTGAAAAATAATCCCGAAACATGTAAATAATTAGCAAGGGCCATAAAAAAAACAAACGCATCAAGTCTTTTGACGCTTGAGTTTTGACGACCAATCGAAGGCTGAAGAAAACCAAGCGAGAAGCAAAGGCAAATAAAGAACAAAGGGTGGCCACCAATACCACCAGCAGCGCCTGTTGGAGTGAGCCAGTGATGCCAGGAAACTTTCTCTATAAACGCTACTTTTCGTGAGTGTTCGGTTAAAATTTCATCCATTTTGGCGGCACTAAGCAGGCCCAAAAGAGCGCTGGAAGAAAAAATAAAACTAAGCTGAAAATAGGAAAATGGGCGTGGCCCAATGCACTCGACTGATTAGAATGCATTTGGGAAATATGTTTTTTAAATGCTTGTAAAAGGAATAGCATAACTTTTAGTAAAAGTGAAAATAAACAGAAATGTAAACAAAAAGGGGCTCTACTCGTTGCTGTACTTGGTTTTAGTAAATTTCAAGGAACACTCCAGATTATTGAGCATCATTCAAAAACGACCGCTTATTAGGCTTAAAATGGGTGTATTTCCCCTACCATACCAATCGCGACGTTAGACCTTAGGACATGCCTCCGACCAAGATGCCACACCAGGTCAACCGCAGCCCAGAATCTGCGACGGAAAAAAACCAACGAAGACGACTAACACACACACAATATGTCGACTTTGTCGAGTGTGGTGCAGGAACGTGCCCGCCGAGCCCAGCCCCGAAGGTAAAGATCTCCTTGTGCGCCACACCGACCGTTTTTAGGCAGCCAGTGTCAGTGCCAAAGACCAGAGGGAAGAAGGCGTTCGCGCGCGCCACCGAATGACGTCAACAGGTTTAATTGAATCAATTAACTTGACCCTGGTGGCTGTGTGAAGGGGAAAAAAGGCACGGTGCCAGCTGAGTTTTGGTGTGCTGAGTAAAATTGGTGGAAATTCGGGCTCCATAGACTCCTTTGTAATTTTTTTGTTTGAAAAAGAGATTCAACTTTGAAAAATATGTTTCTTATTTAAAGCATAAAAATTTGTATAATTTTGTCAGGTCTTCAGGTCTATTTAAAATTTAAATTTTAAAATTGCGCTTATAATTGCAAGAATTGAACTAATGCTAATATTTTTTTTGGAAAAAAAAACATTCTGTGAACTGTTTTGTACATTCTAATTTAATCGATTTTTGTATGGACAATTGTCCATGAAGGGGGGGGGGGGGGGGGTAATAGATTCCCAAAAAAGTGTCCACGTGGTTTATGGATGGTCCCTAACAAAAATCATGCAATCTTGAGCCGGTTCTTTCAAAAGACCAAAGCTTAAAAAAAGAACCGCGGATCTTTTTTTTTGTGAGCCACGGTTCTTCCGCTCTTTTCAGTGAACTGGCTCTTTGAGCGGCTCGCTTTTTTTGCCCACCTCTACTAAAAAGAGTGAACGAACCATGCCTCACAAAAAAAGCCACGGTTCTTTTTAAAATTACAGTTTTTTTAAAGTTCCGTTCCAGGGTGTGAATATTTTATAAAATGTTTTTTTTATGTTTTAAAAATCAATTCTTTAAATTTTCAACAAATTATAATATCAAACATTTTTTTTAGAGGATTGAAGAACTTCAATAAAATAATGACAAGTTAAAGAACAGCTATTCTTTTTTTTTCAAACCCATGAGATCATGAAAAACAATCATCCATCCCGAATAAACTATGGCATTTATCGACTTTTGTCGACCATTATTTATAGTTTTTAAGCAATTGTTTTGGTTTTAGCTTTTTTCAAATAATTTATTACAATCCAATGAAAAAACAATCACACCATGCTTGAAACTAGCATTTTCATCAAAATTATGAAAAAGAGCGAAAGAGCCGTTCAAAGAGCCGCTCTTTTTAATCAGTAAGCGAAAATGAGCGGCACATAAAAAAGAGCGGTTTTGCCAACATCTACTTTTGCGTGAACCGGCTCTACGAGCAGTTCGCTCTTTTATTGCCCATCTCTGGACCCCTTTCCTGTAGTGGACCCTCTGAAGGGTTTTTGATGAAAAATTCAATAAAATCACAATTTCAAGCGTGTTGTTGCCTACAAATCTTTTGTTTGGCATGTTCAGCATCATTTAAATTAATGATGACTGATATTGAATTGTCCTTTTTACCTAAATAAGTGTTTTGAGTTCGACATCAGAAATCAGCCATGGCCACTAGCATTTTCACAACAAAACTGCATTTATTTTTTATGATTGAATTAACTATTAAATCATTTTTTGACTGATTATTTAACTTCAGCAAGTCTAAATAATGTAATTTTAAGGAACATTACTAAAATAAAGCGAAAAACTGCACATTGTCGAACAAAAATTAGGGGGGTCCAATATAGGACAACGAAAATCCAAACTTCTCCAAAAATGAACCCCTGTTTATTAAACCTTCAAAAATAAAGAAAACTGTGTATTTAAGCAAAAAAATCATTAAAACATTCGATAAATGCTTGTTGTTATCAACCTAAACGCATATTTCTTTCCAATTATGAGTATAAATATTGCTGTTTCATGTTAAAATTACCAAAAATGCTGAAGCCGTAAAAAATATAATTAATCAAAACTATAATCAATTTTACTTAACTGAAGCATCATACTTGTAGTTTGAAATTATATTTTATAAAAATAAATCAAGAACGAAACTTTTTTTTAAATAAACATGCGTGATTTAATTAGCAACTGTAAACAAATCTATTGTTTATTTTCGATCAACCATTTATGTAATTAATATGAAAGAATGTGCATCAAAATTACTTTTTATTTATTATTTTTATGTTTACAGTGATTTGTGAAACGTTTTCTCTGATCTTTTTTGGAAATAAATATTTTTAAATGTCTGTTAGGTTTTTTGTTGTTTAAAGCCAAATCTGTTAACAAAACATATTTGTTTATGATGAAAAGTGAGCAAAATCCATCTTTTATTTTATTTTTTTTTTCTTTTATTTTTTTTTTCGTACACCATGCATCAAAACATCAAATATCGGTTAAATTTGGTTTAAAAATAACAGTTTGCCTATAATGGACCCGGGTCCACAATCGGATTATGGACCCGGGTCCACTATAGGAAAAGGGGGTCCAAAACAGGCAAAAAAAAACTTTTTTTTTCAAATGGCTATTTTTCTGCTCAAAAACAAATAAACTGATGAAACAAATAGTCAAAATTGTTCAAAAGACTTCAGTTATCATTGTTTTGTACAAAGGGTTATGAAAAAGGGCTTAAAATGTTGAAAATTTGTGAAAAACGTGCATCGGCTCTACTAGGGGGTCCACTAATGGTTAATATACCTTAGATTACACACATTCAAAAAAAATAAAAATAAAAAAAGATTTAGTTTATTTTTAAAGGGGTTTACATTGAAAATAAGAATGTATTTTTTTTTTTACTTCCACAGAGTATGTTTGAAGTTTTTTGCTCAAATTAAAAGATTTTTTTCAATGTTAAAGCATAAAAACCGTTCAAAAAAAAATATTTTTTTTAAAACATGAGCAATTTTCTACCAAATCGTTTTTTTTTTTAATTTAAATTTTTGTATTTTTTATCCGGCTGAAACTATTTTGGAGCCTTCGGTATGCCCAAAGAAGCCATTTTGCATCATTAGTTTGTCCATATAATTATCCATACAAATTTGGCAGCGGGCCATACAAAAATGATGTATGAAAATTCAAAATACAGATTTTTGAAGGAATTTTTTGATCGATTTGGTGTCTTCGGCAAAGTTGTAGGTATGGATATGGACTACACTGGAAAAGAATGATACACGGTAGAAAAAAATTGGTGATTTTTTATTTAACTTTTTGTCACTAAAACTTGATTTGCAAAAAAACACTATTTTTAATTTTTTTTTAATATGTTTTATAGGACATCAAATGCCAACTTTTCAGAAATTTCCAGGTTTTGTAAAAAATCTTTGAGCGAGTTATGAATTTTTGAATCAATACTGATTTTTTCAAAAAATCGAAAAATTGGTCGCAAAAATTTTTCAACTACATTTTTCGATGTAAAATCAAATTTGCAATCAAAAAGTACTTAAGTGGAATTTTGATAAAGTGCTCCGTTTTCAAGTTAAATCCATTTTTAGGTGACTTTTTTGAAAATAGTCGCAGTTTTTCATTTTTTTTAAATTAGTGGACATCGACATTAGAAAATGGTGTGTTGTTTGGGTGGGGCTTAGAAAACATCAATTTTCCTGTTTTTAAACCTTTACATGGCAATATCTCAGCAACTAACTTTGCCGAAGACACCAAATTAGAGCGTCCAATTTCCCGTCCCGGGAAAAAAAATTTCCAGGAATTCCCGGGATTTCCCGAGAAAAAAACCTTTCCCGTTTCCTGGGAAATTTGTAAATTTCCCGGGAATTCCCGAAATTCAAGTGGAAGTATACATTTTCTTCAATTTTTGGAGCTATTTTTTTAAATGCTCTGAAAAAATAATAAATGAACAAACTCAACATGATTTTGTTCATTTAAATGTATTATTTGGTTTATGTATAAGTAATCAGATTATCAGAAATTATGATATCAGAATTATTTCTGATAATATAAATTTTTGAAGCAGCTGGGAATAGATCTTGCTTAATGAGTATTAAATTATTACAACTATGTAAGCTTTTAAAAGATTGATGTTATTTCATCAACACAATATTAACTCCTCACCTCCAAATTAAAATTAAGATTGTTTTACGATTTTGTTTACCATGATCACATGAGATGAAAATCGAATCTGTGCAAAAAGAATTAATTTAATTGGTTGAATATCTAGTACTTAAGAAATTACAATTTGAAGTAAAATAATAATGGAGCACTGGTGCAACTACGGGTGTTAGAGGGTTAAATGTGAAAAATGGAAGATTTTTTGTGAAATGATGTTAATTTATCGTATAATTTATATCATGTTGCATAATAATACAAAAAATCATTGAAAAATTACTTTCTATTGTTTGTTCTCAAAAAATGCAAACATATATTCAAAGCTTGCTTCATTTATTTGAAAACAATGGGTTGTTTAGAGTAAAACTAACACTTAAAAGCTTTATCATTTGTTCAAGAGCTGAAACCAGTATTTGTCACGAAAAACATAATTTCTGCATGTTTTTTTTTACATTTCAATAAACTGGTCACAGAGGCAAGTTTAATATTTCTCATCAAAAAATACCAAAATACATTTTCTTTAGTTGAATGATTTTTTACATGCAGTCAAGCTGTTAATTGATCTTCACACTTATTTAAACCATTAATTAACCATGATGTCCTATACATTTTTTTGCTTAATATTAATTAAAACCAAGATCATAACAATTTCAATAAATTTAAATTTTCCCGGGAATTCCCGGGATTTCCCGAGAAATTGGCTGAAAATTTCCCTTTTCCCGGGAAATTTGTAACCCCGGGAAATTGGACGCTCTACACCAAATCGATCAAAAAATTCCTTCAAAAGATACAGATTTTTGAATTTTCATACATCACTTTTGTATGGTCAGCTGCCAAATTTGTATGGAAAATTATATGGACAAACTAATGAAGCAAAATGACTTCTTTGGGCATACCAAAGGCACCAAAAAAGTTTTAGTCGGATTACAAAATACAAAAATAAACGAATGACCGAAATATGAGATCTCAGAATAATCAGAGATCAGAAAAATACTTCAAAAAGAAAAAAATAAAACAATAGAAGTTTAGTAATTGGAAAAATGCGTTCTTCAATTTCATGCTCTTATCCACACTGTACAATATAACTGACAAAAAATATTGCAAAATCTTTTGTTATTAATTGCAAAATTACATTTTCCAAAAAATATTATTACATCATTTTGGATCCCGTCCCGTTACACCCATGACAAATTAAGCAAACGACTTCGCTGCAAGGTTCATATGTTTTACAAACTGCCACGGAATTGCGCCGCGGCTAACCCAACCTTCCCCAAACCTTTCCACTCTCCCCCATCATCTTCCGGACCACAAACAGCGATAAGGATGTAAAAATAAACCTCGCCGAGGGAAAATAAACGGATTATGGTTTGTACCCCGAACCTACCCCTTCAAACACACACACACACACTCACATGTGTTTTCATGTGTGTGTGGGGGGGAGTTGAAAGCGCCGGGGTTTTTTGATTAATTTTTAAACATGATTTTCCAACCCCGACGCCACCGCCTCCTTGGACGACGGCGAAGAAGAATGGTGATCGTATGGCATGCAAACCGTCGTCGACGACGACGGCGGTGTTGTTTTCTAATTTATGGGATGATACCGTCGTAAGAAAAATGATAGTACATACCACGGAGGTTATTTTTAAATTTTCTTGTCCAATTACACACTGTTGCGCAATAATTTTTATTTTGTGAAGTAACGAATTGGAATTTGATTGAAGTCGTTTACTAATTTCATCATGATTATTTTTGATATAAAAATAAATCCACGAACTTTTGAACAATTTTCATCTAAATTAAAAAAAAAAAAAGTTCGAAAAAAGAAAATCAATCGTAAACCTTTTTTCCCTTCAACAAAACCACAATAAACACGAAATCAAGTGAGCAAACCCCAAAAAAACAGGCAGAGTGTCCTCTCAGGGCAATGTATCACAGAATAAATTATAATTCCCGAATATCTCGTGTAAATAATCTAAATTGTTCCATGACAGCCGCGGACAAATAGTCGACACGGATAACCGATCGAAGGGGTTTGTCCTTTGCACTGTAATTCAAGTGTATCATTAGGGTGTAATATGGTTGTATGGAAAAAAAAATAAAGTTATTCAAATTTAGTGAGCACAGCACTTTTTCAGTTCTTTTTGGGATCCTAAACAACTCCCAAAAGTTTGGGGCCGATTGGTTTAGTCCTCACTTTGCGCAAAGCGATTCAATTTTCCATATAAATTTGTATGGAGGAAACCACTTTTTTGGATTTTGATATTTATCAAATCCACGTTTCATGCTATAGCAAAACCGGACTCATATTCGAATGCTCTGGAATGTGCTCTACAACTTTCCCCAAGAGAGTATGGTGCTAGCTTGCCCCTAAACAAAGATACAGCGTGTTCAAAACTCGTCTAAAACGTGTTTTTTGCTCGAAAATCACGTTTTAGACGAGTTTTGAGGACGCTATGTCTTCTTTCAGGAGCAAGTTAGCACCATACTCTCTTCGGCAAAGTTGTAGAGCACATTCCAGAGCATTCGAATATGAGTCCGGTTTTGATATATCATGAAACGTGGATTTGATAAAAATCAAAATCCAAAAAAATGGGTTTCTCCATACAAATTTATATGGAAAATTGAATTGCTTTGCGCAAAAAGAGGACTAAACCAATCGGTCCCAAACTTTGGGGAGTTGTTTAGGACCCCAAAAGGAACTCAAAAAGTGCTGTGCTGGAAAATCGATTTTGATATTACACCCTAGTGTATCATGTGTTTATGTAGAATAAGAATTCCAGAAAAACAAAAATTGTTTAATTTTACATCCTAAAGTATGTAAATTCACATGTTATTAGATGTAACTACACTTTTTTTTAACAATTTCACTAACAAATTGTTCTGATTCCAAACCAAAAAAAAAATTAAGGGTTTCTGACGACTGAGCATTTCGTTAAATTTCGCTTGCTTTTTTGCCAACTCCCATGTGCGGGGGTGGGACGAAACTGGTGGTCCATCAGGCAAAAGCGCAAAGCTCCCAAAACCACCCCTACCCACACCCCCTCCCCTTTCACTATGTGTCCGGCCTCCATCCGCTGATAAACAGCTACGACATGAAAAGTTCTGTTTTTTGCTTGCTACTGACCTCCCCCCCCCCCTGAAAGCATAGCACGCGAACAAAGACTAACCATGAGCCACCCCTCCCCCCCTGACCATGGCTGATGGCTTGGTGAAAGGCAGCAGAAGCTGAAAATAGACACGATTATCTTTTCGAGTTGATATCGCGTGAGTTTGGCCCATTTGATCATGGTACTGGTGTGGCAGGAGAAAGGGGTGGGGGGAGGGGGTTCTTGTTGGAGGTGGATTTGAAGAGTTATTAAACGCCCCCCGTCTGAGGCTGGTGTGCGGTGGCTGCCGAAATGGAGCCCGAGAAATGGTGTTAAGTCACTTAGTTGGGATGCAGTGGTTTTCTTGTTATTATTCATGAAATTTAAAACAAAAAAATATCATGATTTCACAAAGAAGTTCAATTTATTAAATTAAGAGATAATCTCTTATGTAAACTAAAAACCAAATAAATGTTATAGTTGAAATTACAAACCAGAATTTTACAATTTAATAATAAAACCATTGGAAAATGCATTATACACGCGTACAGTTAATATGCAAACATTAGTTTTCAAAACATGTTAGATCGACAAAATGATTGTAGTTTAATTTTCATTAAAAATTTGAACTTTTTCGAAAATAACATTTTCAAAAATTTAATTCTATAGATATAATTTTCAAAATTTTTAAATAAATGTATCAAAAAATACTTTTCCCAAAATCTTGAAATTATTTATCCTAAAGGAAGGATACGTATTTTATTTCCAATCTGCTATCTAAAAATATCCGAAATTGTTTTTAAATCAAAATTGTTTTAAATGCCCCATTTGATCACAAATGCATTAAAACATTACAACAGTTTTGCTGTAGTTATCTATCATTTAAAATTTATCAACAAATAGATGACATATTTTTTCCTGAAGTTGCACGTATATTTAAGATAATAATTGAAGATATTCTTAATTTTGAAACCATTAAAGTTATTAACAAAAACAAAAACAAAAACAAAAACAAAAACAAAAACAAAAACAAAAACAAAAACAAAAACAAAAACAAAAACAAAAACAAAAACAAAAACAAAAACAAAAACAAAAACAAAAACAAAAACAAAAACAAAAACAAAAACAAAAACAAAAACAAAAACAAAAACAAAAACAAAAACAAAAACAAAAACAAAAACAAAAACAAAAACAAAAACAAAAACAAAAACAAAAACAAAAAAAAAAAACAAAACAAAAACAAAAACAAAAACAAAAACAAAAACAAAAACAAAAACAAAAACAAAAACAAAAACAAAAACAAAAACAAAAACAAAAACAAAAACAAAAACAAAAACAAAAACAAAAACAAAAACAAAAACAAAAACAAAAACAAAAACAAAACAAAACAAAAACAAAAACAAAAACAAAACAAAAACAAAAACAAAAACAAAAACAAAAACAAAAACAAAAACAAAAACAAAAACAAAAACAAAAACAAAAACAAAAACAAAAACAAAAACAAAAACAAAAACAAAAACAAAAACAAAAACAAAAACAAAAACAAAAACAAAAACAAAAACAAAAACAAAAACAAAAACAAAAACAAAAACAAAAACAAAAACAAAAACAAAAACAAAAACAAAAACAAAAACAAAAACAAAAACAAAAACAAAAACAAAAACAAAAACAAAAACAAAAACAAAAACAAAAACAAAAACAAAAACAAAAACAAAAACAAAAACAAAAACAAAAACAAAAACAAAAACAAAAACAAAAACAAAAACAAAAACAAAAACAAAAACAAAAACAAAAACAAAAACAAAAACAAAAACAAAAACAAAAACAAAAACAAAAACAAAAACAAAAACAAAAACAAAACCCGGGCAGAACGTCGTATCATGGGACGAACAAAAAAATAACTTGAGTTGTTTTTGTGAACATGGCATGATTTTTGTTTGTTCCAAAAACTAAAAAAATTGCCGCCGAATTTCATGATACTTTTTATGTTCCTAGACAGTGGATCATCAAATGTTTTATTTTCATTTCTATTTGATATTTTGGACTTAGCAGAATTTCGAAAATTAATTTATTTGGGACTTTGAAAAAATTCGACCCGTCTATCATAAGATGATATTTTGATGTTTGATCAAGTTTTCGCTGGACTTAGAAAAATTTCGAAAGCCAAATTATTTTGGGACTTAGAAAAAATTCGACCTCTCCATCAAGAGATGATATTTTCTAGTTTTATCTTGTTTTCGCTGGACTTAGCTGAATTTCGAATGCCCAATTATTTTGGGACTTAGAAAAAAAACCGACCTGTCAATTATGAGATGATACAATTATGTTTCATCATGTTTTCGTTGGACTTAGCAAAATTTTCACTCCTCCACAAAATGCCATTTTTGCTAATGGAAATTTTTATTGAGTTTTTTTGCACTTTAATTTACTTTTAATACACTAGTTAAACTAATCACATTAAACAGTATTTTACCGCACATAAAATTTCATCGAAAAGTGCAAAAATGAGCCCACGCGCTCGCTCTCTCTCTTCTCTCTTTCGTTCACTGCTCGCACGCAACGCGCGAGACATGTCGTGACAGGAATCGGCAATCGGCAGACAGACAGCTTTTGCGTTCGTGGCGGGCTGGTTTGTTTACGTTTTCGCGCAGTAGTTTTCCACGGATAAATTGTAGTCCGCGAATCGCCGCGGGTTGTGAGTACGTTCTGTGGCCGAGGGAGTGTGTGTTCGTTCGGTCCGTGGCCTTCGGGAGCCGCGATATATTGTGGTTAAGTGATTGCTTCTGTTTTGGTGGCTGGGGGTGAAGAAAAGTTCCGCTCAGTGTTGGCGGATGCAAGGAATGTTCAGGCCAAGCAGCTGCCCCCAGAAGAGGAATCCTCTTGCCCTTAATGTCACTTGGCCTCCTTCCTCCTTCTCCTCCTGCAGGTGCTGTCTTGACACGGACCAACGCCGGAACGATTTCGGTGGATTTGACAGGACACGGGAGTTCTCGGTGAAGGAAAACACCGCTGGTTAAGTTTGTTTTGGTTTTGGTGTCGCGTGATTGGAATCCTGATTTGTGGGGGAACATTGTTTTCGCGAATTCGCGATTGTGTGCGTGTGTGTTTGTTTACGTTTGAGGTATTCTTGGTGAACGGGTGATTACAACTGGATGAAACTTTCTTGGTGTTTCCGGAGGGGGTGAGCGAGAGAAAAACTGACAAATCCGCGTTGGTGCTGGCTGCGGCCTGCGATTGTTCATGTGACTGTGCTTTGGGGTTTGTTTACGTTTTTAATTGATTATTGTGAGTGTGTGGCAGGGGCAGGGACGTGACAATGTGACATTGCTTCTATCCCTTAAGGGGTGTCCGTGACAGAAGGAAGAACCTTTCTCAGGTTATTTCGGAGGAGGTAATCTATTGGGCGACTCGCGGGCAGTTTCCCGGTGAAGGTGGAGAGTGGAGTCCATCTGAATCGATGGTACATGCTGCTTCTAAATACTTAGTAGGAAGAAGTATTTCAACGATTTTTTGACTCAGATAAGTATTATTTGCTTTCCTTTTCTATTTTTTTTTATAATATCATGTTGGATTATTTGATAAAAAAAACCCTGGACATTCTGTTTGAGAATTGATACTTTGTGTTTTGTTTTCTTCAACAGGACCACAACCTGGACATGTTTCAGGACATTCAGCATCTGGCATTTTGTTTAATTAGACAAATTAGCTGCGATGCAATCATGCTTTGGTTGGATGGATTGGAAGAGGATTAACCAGGTATGTACGAAAAATATTATTTTAAGGTGAACCTATCACTGTTCGAACATCATTTTGTAAATTTTGCGAATATATTTTATTCAAATCAAATCAATGTAGTCATAAATTTTATATTAATTGAATTTTCACCAAGATATATTGATCACAGATGGCTTCGAAAATATTTTTCTGGGAAGTCACTAGAATATTTTGTGCGAATTATTGTTTAAATATTTTTTAAAGACGTTCTCGTGAAGAGATTTTTTTTTATTTAACGTTGTTGCCGTATTATATTGGTATAGTAGTTGTCCTAAACTGAGATGAGGAGTACCTTTAAAAACTTAATTCAAAGAAAGATTTTGGTTTTGAGCGAATAATTCAACTGAAGAAAGAACATCATCTTTCTTCAGTAATTGATTTGCTTTTATTATTTCAGTGTTTTAAAGAATTTGGGCATGAATCGTTTTTAAGTTTATAAATTGATTTTTTTAGAAGTAGATTATGTTAAAGTCAATGTAACTTTTTCCAACAAAAAGTTGTTTATATTACATTGAAAAACTGACGATCTATGTAACTTGCAATATCAAATAAAGTGAAATTTTATTTAAATATTTAATGAACCTCTTTAATTATTATTTACATTTAAAAATATTGTTGACTTTCAGTACATCATTTTAATAACAGATTGATTGAAAGTTATTAACAAAAACCTTCAAAAAATAGATATAACTGGTGTCCCATAAAAAATACACATTGTTACTGAGTTTTGTGGCATTAATATAAAATGAATATTAATGGCAAAACTCAATACATAAATCGATTCAATTTAAATATCAATGTTGATAATTAATTCAATTTATACACAATGTTTTTCACAGTACGCTTTCACTGTGCGTGCACGCTCTCTCTTTTCGCTTTTCTCCCACTTGCTGCTTACACTCGCACACACGGCGAAATGTCAAAACAGGAATCAAAACAAACCGGTGCTGTGGTTTTTTGTTTCGTAAATCGGGAAAAAGTGCATTTTTGGTGCATTATGTGTCGATAGTCGTATGTATTTGTGTTTGTTTATGTGTAGTGAGTGAGGGAAAAGTGGAGGTTGTCGTTTTACCGTGGAAAAGAACGATTTGTAGCAAGAATCTTGTGTATTTTTGCGTCACCATTTTGGTGCACTAGAACAGCGATTCTCAACCTTCTTCTAGGCTGGTACCCCCTACCATGTAAATCAAGTAGCCCCGGTACCCCCGTTGAGAATCGCTGCACTAGAAGAAGGAAAACTAAGTAGATTCACCACCGCCAGAGTTGGCCACCGATGGAAACTGAGGCTTCAATTCGGTGCGGAGTGAACCCGGCAGGCTGTGCTGTTTTTGTTTATGTGTTTTATATCAGTAATTGCGTGTGTATTAGTTTGTTTATGTGGGGGATGTGGTTTGCAAAAGAATTTGGAGGAGGTTTTTTCGCGATCGGCTTTTGCACCTGTCACAGAAGAAGTCAGAAGAGGAATCCTCGTTGCCGGTATGGCCACCATCATTCAGCTTTACGGAAGCTCTACAATCTCCAGATTCTTCCTGTGGCAGACGGTGCTAGTTTTGCCTGTTGACAGATGCATCTCGCGGAAGAGGAGCTTTGCAGTCGCAAGGTATTATTTATTTATCACAGCCCCCAATGTTTTTGTTCTGCTGCAGCTTGACCCCTCCGTGAAAAGCCCGGTTCAATTTTTTTTTATTTTCAGCCTCTGAAGGAGGAGGAGGCAAAACGGTGCAATCTAATAAGCAGCTGCGTTTTGTAACTGTCTCCAGCGGGGCGGGTCCTACCTATTTAGCAGCACCATCTTCCACCGGAAGATTTTGGGGCCTCCATCGTTCCGATAGCCATCATTTGCATTTAACAAATCCGGTCATTTCGACAACGGAATTCTCGTTTTTATTCAGATAAGTATTGTTTGCTCACATTGTGTAGTAGTTACATTTAATAATTATTGTAAAGGCGGAGTAATCTTTACAAAAATGATTTGGGTTTTCATTTGGGAATTGATACTTTTTGTTCTTTTCTCTTTCATAGGACAGAAATTTCTGGACAACCATCATCACATCATTGTATTCATCATAGGGAATTGATTGGATGGATTTAGAGATCATTTAAAAGGTATGTTAAAAAAATATTGTTATGTGAACATATCACTTTTTATCAATTGGATATTCAATACATGTCAATTCCCGTTTTTTTTTAAAGATAATGGGTCTTAATTGAAAACATTCATGGTGTTAATTTTTGAGATATTACCCTTAAAACTACTTTTGAGAAAAACTTCTTGCAAATTGCAATTCTCGCTTACTTTTTAAAAATGTCCTATGTAAATAGGAAACTCATGGCGCTTTGGTGGTTTTGAAAAAGTAATCTAGGATTATTTATTGGCAAAAATAAAATGGAATCTAAAAATATGCAATCCAGCATTTCAATACGACGATTACACCAGTTGTATGATTCACGTTTTTTTCATTCGTATTCAGTCATATTTTCGTTTTGCAAAATCATCTTCAATCAAAGTCATCTGGTTTATGGTACCCATGCTTATTAATGTTAACCCCAAATCAAACAAAACAATCAATTTATGTAAATAAGTTAGACTCTAGTACATTTATATATTTTCAGAAAAAACACCAATATATCACTTGTTTTCAAAGTTCTTTTATGTTTTCAGATGACAGTTTTGACATAAAAAAACTTCTTGTGACTATTTTTTTGTAAACAGTGCATTGGGCTTACACACTTACAAAAATCATGATTTTCTGAGTTCAATATCCCACTTTTCATACTATTTTTGTGTTCAGGTACTACAACCACAAAAATGGTTAATCGTATGAAAAGTGGGATATTGAACTCAGAAAATCATGATTTTTTAAGTGTACTCAGTTCAGATAGCGCGATGCACTTTTACTTAAAAATAAGTCCTTTTAAGTTTTCGGTCGAAAAAAACCATCTGAAAATAAAATGTATCATGGGAAGTTGCGAAATATGGATTTGTAAGATTTCTTCACAAATCACGACTTTTCATGATACATTAATGGTTTCTGGTTGATATTTTTACGAACAGTTTTTTTCAGGCAAAAACCTGAACCTGTCTTGATTTTTTTATGTTTCTGGATGATATTTTTTCGCACCAATTTTTTCAGGAAAAAGCAGAATTTGCCATGATTATTTCATGTTCCTGGATGATATTTTTCGGTATGATATTTTTAAGTTCAAAATGTCAACTTGGTTTGATATTTTTTTGATGTTTCGTAGAGTAACTCATGTTACATTTTATGTTTCTACATCTCTTAAGTCAAGCGTTCTGGAAACATGTCATCTTCATGTTTTTGGCAACATGACAAGTTTACCGTAAGATGTAATTTTCTGATCGGGAAACAAAAACAAAAACAAAAACAAAAACAAAAACAAAAACAAAAACAAAAACAAAAACAAAAACAAAAACAAAAACAAAAACAAAAACAAAAACAAAAACAAAAACAAAAACAAAAACAAAAACAAAAACAAAAACAAAAACAAAAACAAAAACAAAAATAAAAACAAAAACAAAAACAAAAACAAAAACAAAAACAAAAACAAAAACAAAAACAAAAACAAAAACAAAAACAAAAACAAAAACAAAAACAAAAACAAAACAAAAACAAAAACAAAAACAAAAACAAAAACAAAAACAAAAACAAAAACAAAAACAAAAACAAAAACAAAAACAAAAACAAAAACAAAAACAAAAACAAAAACAAAAACAAAAACAAAAACAAAAACAAAAACAAAAACAAAAACAAAAACAAAAACAAAAACAAAAACAAAAACAAAAACAAAAACAAAAACAAAAACAAAAACAAAAACAAAAACAAAAACAAAAACAAAAACAAAAACAAAAACAAAAACAAAAACAAAAACAAAAACAAAACAAAAACAAAAACAAAAACAAAAACAAAAACAAAAACAAAAACAAAAACAAAAACAAAAACAAAAACAAAAACAAAAACAAAAACAAAAACAAAAACAAAAACAAAAACAAAAACAAAAACAAAAACAAAAACAAAAACAAAAACAAAAACAAAAACAAAAACAAAAACAAAAACAAAAACAAAAACAAAAACAAAAACAAAAACAAAAACAAAAACAAAACAAAAACAAAAACAAAAACAAAAACAAAAACAAAAACAAAAACAAAAACAAAAACAAAAAACAAAAACAAAAACAAAAACAAAAACAAAAACAAAAACAAAAACAAAAACAAAAACAAAAACAAAAACAAAAACAAAAACAAAAACAAAAACAAAAACAAAAACAAAAACAAAAACAAAAACAAAAACAAAAACAAAAACAAAAACAAAAACAAAAACAAAAACAAAAACAAAAACAAAAACAAAAACAAAAACAAAAACAAAAACAAAACAAAAACAAAAACAAAAACAAAAACAAAAACAAAAACAAAAACAAAAACAAAACAAAAACAAAAACAAAAACAAAAACAAAAACAAAAACAAAAACAAAACAAAAACAAAAACAAAAACAAAAACAAAAACAAAAACAAAAACAAAAACAAAAACAAAAACAAAAACAAAAACAAAAACAAAAACAAAAACAAAAACAAAAACAAAAACAAAAACAAAAACAAAAACAAAAACAAAAACAAAAACAAAAACAAAAACAAAAAAGAACTTCTGACTTCTGACTTCTGACCCATTTGAGTGCTGAAAAGTAGAACTTTTCAGCATTTATTTTGAAAAGTGTTGCTATTCGATTCTGTTATTTTTGGTACAGAAAAGTAGGCTATTTCGTCGTTCAAGAATGACAGAAAAAGTAAGTAGTTTCACGACGGAATTGCAAAAAAAATGATTTTTGGCTATTTTTAATGCCGGGTTTTGTTGTAGAGAGTTAATAAAAAAACTTGACGGTTTTTAAGGATGAAATCACTATTTTTCTAATTTAATCTAATCTAATCTTAGAATGAAATCATTATTTTTAATCAAATAACTTCTTTTATCAAGTGCAAAACTAGTATGACAAGAAGGTTTTTCAGTACCTTTTCAAAAACAAAATAAAATAAATTTTGGTTATTTTCCAACTTGTTATAAAACATTGCCTACAAGGTCTATGTGAAAGAGAAACATAGAAAAACAATACAGCATGTATCACCATCTTTTATATTGCTAAATAGAAGCTTTAAAATAACATTTTTAAAATGTCCTTAAAAAAGGTAACCCAAAATTAAACCTATGTTGCTCAACCGACGAACCAACAGACGAAGGAATCAAGCTTGAACGCCTTTGCAGCGCTCGACACTCACTTGTGGAACTCTTGGCCTGGCCAGACTGGTCCTGGTCGGGTGGTTGGTTGCTGACTGGGTGCCGTATGACAGGCGTTCGGAAAAAAGGCAGCAGTACGTCAGCTTTCCTTTCTACTCCCTGTTTGGCACGCACCAGGACTGTGCACGATTCACTTGGTGGCATCGAGGAAGAACTGCTCGTAAAACGATACATTTGGGAAGCATCGCCTCGTTTGCTGACAATTATTTGAATCGTTTATTTGGAGGTTATTTTTAAAACCATGAAACAATGCAAAACTATTTTGGTGTCCAGAAAAAAAACGTCTCCTCTGGAGCCACCGAAATGTTAGATAAATGTAATTATTAAGTTAGCCTCTCCACTCTGATCAGATTCGACACAATCCCATTATTAGCAGTAAATTAGTATCGACGTGGCTTGATTGAAAGACAATGAAATAAAATAGAATTTTCCGTCTGGACTAGCATTTTCCCTACTCTCTCTCCCCCTCTCACTTTCCCTCTTAGTCACGAAAATTCCGAACGCCAACGGCTGGAGGCCATTTTCCCCGGTACGCTCGATCAGACAGATTTATCTGACCAATACTTTCGACGATTCATCATAATCGATTCCCTTTTCCGTTGTGGGTATGCGGTATGTGTGCCTGTCCGTTCTGTACGTGTGCACAAATCTGGTGCATGTCGAGTGGATCCGCTTGTTGCGGGGTGAAAGGGGACACAGATTGGATTAAACGAATCTGATGGTGATGACACTGGTGAAATGTTAATCACAATATTTTTATTAAAACTATTTACTTGTTTGGAACACTGAATCAAAGTGTAATCCTTATCAAAAGACAGTTATTCAGAAAATAATTTTAGAATTTTTTTTTCACTGTGCCAAAAACCAGTACATGAAACTACACCGAAATTGGACTGACTGATAGACCAACCGAATGACTAACTGACTGACTGACATGGTGTGCTGACTTGTCCGCCGGATATGGCTTGGACATCGGATCCTGGGAGGCAATAAACATGATTAACCATCTCGGACGAGAATTGCTGCTACTCTTTTCGGTGGTACTAAAGGATATGAGGGAGGGAGGGAGGGCGTAAATTTAAGGTTGATTTCAGATGTTGCTTCAGGGTGACATATAAAAAGATAAATACGACAAGTTTGTGTTTAAGGTTTCAAATCGATATTTTTGACTTGGAACAGAACTTTTTGAATGTTTGAAAAATATAACAAATAAGGATTCAATCTGTAAACACAGATTTTTGTTTAACTTTTCCTTGAGGCCTTTGAGAGCATTTATTCAAAACCTGAAGTCTGGGATTTTCAAAGTTCTCGATTATTTGATACTAAAAATTTCCAATTTTTAAGTACCGTAAAACGGGGTGACTTTGATAGCCGGGGTGACTTTGATAGGTTTGTGATTTTTCCGCAGAATGAAGAGTACAATTAAATTACGCAAGGAATGATTTAGAAACATACTGACCGTGGTAGAGAAGTGTTCAAAGTACCTCAAGAAGAACTTTTCATAAAATTTTGACAAGTTTAAAAAGTTAGTTAACTATAGTTTAGAAAATGTTGATGAAAGTCATTATTTTAAACTTCTCAAAGTGTCATGATTTTCTCAATGAACATGATTTTTGATCGAAAAACAGAATGAATTTTCGGATTCTTTGGACAATTTTCCACTAGGAGAAGGTCAAAAAAGTTTGTAAATAATAAATAATATGTGTTTTTGAAACACAATTTAAAAAAAAATCTCCAAATGTATAGGCAATTTCAGTTGAACAAATTTCATGTAAAATGTGAAAACTTGAGATTCGTGCTTCGAATTCAGTATAAAATGTAATAAAAAACGATTATTTTATAAACAAAACTAGTTTAAACAAATTTCAGGCAAAATGCCTACTTTTTAACAATTTTACCTAAAATTTATATGTAGTTTGCTAAAAAGCTTATACCCTTAGTTAACTAAATATAAACATTGATTTTTTTCTTAAAAACTATATCAGCTACTTTAGTGATGGTACATTTAGCATAAAAATAAAGTTTGAACATCTTAAATATGATTTTAACAAGAAAAACTATGACTATCAAAGTCACCCCGGAATTAAGAGCGAGTCCACGAACAGGGCATACCCCTTTGTATGGGACGTCGTTTGGACCTCACCAATCTGCCTGAAATTTTCAGGGGTTGTTTGTACATATAAAACTAGCATCTGGCCAAAATATGAGCACTCTAGGTCAACGGGAAGTGGGGCAAATCGGGACACAAAGTTTGAAGGTTCAAAAACGTCAAAAATCGTAAAAAGGCTGTAACTTGGGCAAAATTCAATTTAATTTAAAAATTCAAAATGCATCTGAAAGGGCTTAAAAAATGCAACAAAATGCAGGATAGAGCACCCCGATTGGTTAAATCTAAAGGGAGTTATTGACATTTTAGTGAAAAAATAGCACAATTTTCAAACTCAAATAAAAAAGTGTTCCATCCAGATATCAACTCGGTTCGACCTGCAGCTTGTAGGGGACATCTGGGACTACCATCTGAGACTGAGAACGCTTTGGGTAAGGCAGTTTAACATATTAAATAGACACTTTTACTTTTAGTGAATTTTTTGGTTGTAAATTTTTGCTCGGGGGACCCCTTAGATCCCATTTTCTGATGATAATTTTATCATATTCGTGTTCCTGAGACAATTTCACAATAGAAACATGCATAAAAATGTTTGTTTTCATCCATTTTAACCCTTTAAAAAATGAAAGTTAAAAAAAATCTTCGATTCACATTTATCGAAATTCAAGTTCGTTTCCAAGGATACTAGATGACACCAGAAAAAAGCAGCATCTCAATTTTTTTAACTTTCATTTTTAAAGGGTTAAAATGGATGAAAACAAACATTTTATTATGCATGTTTGTGAAATTGTCTCAGGAACACGAATATGATAAAATTATCATCAGAAAATGGGATCTAAGGTCCCCGAGCAAAAATTTACAACCAAAAATTCACTAAAAGTAAAAGTGTCTATTTAATATGTTAAACTGCCTTACCCAAAGCGTTCTCAGTCTCAGATGGTAGTCCCAGATGTCCCCTACAAGCTGCAGGTCGAACCGAGTTGATATCTGGATGGAACACTTTTTATTTGAGTTTGAAAATTGTGCTATTTTCACTAAAATGTCAATAACTCCTTTAGATTTAACCAATCGGGTGCTATCCTGCATTTTGTTGCATTTTAAGCCCTTTCAGATGCATTTTGAATTTTAAATTAAATTGAATTTTGCCCAAGTTACAGCTTTTTGATTTTGACCTTCAAACTTGTATTCCCCGATTATTTTGGCCAGATGCTAGTTTTATGTGTACAAACAACCCCTGAAAATTTCAGGCAGATTGGTGAGGTCGATGCGAGATGGGTATGCTTTGCTCGTGGACTCGCTCTTAAACAAAGAATTTTTAACGTAACTATTTTTCTAAACATTATTGAAAAAACTTTTTTCCGAAATAGTTCTTGGACTTTGTGTGGCCTACCCCAGTACATGTTTTAAAAATAAGAATCTTGAGAAAAACCTTACCTGTTGGAAAATATTCTAAAAACAAGTTGAAATCCTATCAAAGTCACCCCGGTTTACGGTACCATAAATAAGGTTGACATTGTTTCAATTCAATTCATTTTACATATTAAACTAAATAACAAGTTTTCTTCTTGGTCATAGAGATTCGGAGTTCCTTGCCACTGTTTATTTGTTTCATATTCCGCCTCAGGTAGTAACAAACAATTCAAAAATGCTTGGTAAATTTGAAAAACACTTTGTCAAACAGACAATATAGTTTATAACAATGTTTTATTTGAATGAAATCCCTGGTTAGATTGTAATACGTCGTGATAGCCATCGTGACCTCCGACACTTATTTGACAAACATGTAGGGAATTCGACGGAATTCCTGAAAAAATACACTGAAATAAAAATACTCGCCGATTCCATGAGATTTTTTTGATTTTTAAGTTAAAAAATTAAATTTAAAGGTAATGTCACGATTTATTTCGATCAAATTTTTTGAGGAAACAGCCTAAGATGTTACAAAAAGACTGACGAAAAAGGCAGGATGGTATGTCTCTTCTAAAAAAAAAATACAAAAATCATTTACTAAAACAGATTTTTTCTTTTTGAAAAGTGATCTAAGCATCAAAATTTTTCAAAACTGATAGTGGGAATCGATTTGCCAGACAATTTTACATAAAATATTGACCATTGTCCAGTCCTTGTCAAGATACAGCGGTTTAAAAAATTAAAATGTAAAAAAAAGGTTTTTTGGTGGTTTTTTGTAATTTCTATATGACAGACATGATTTTTCAGTCTCGTAAATATTTTTACCGGAAAGCTCGTCCAATTTAAATTTTCCTTTGATAGCTTTTGAAAAAAAATTGCAACCAATATCTCGATTTTTTTTTTTTTTTTTTGAAAAAAAAGTAATGATTCAAACATTCATAACTCGATCATTTTTTGCCCAACTGGAAAATTTCTTAAAATTTGTTACTTGATATCCCCTTAAAAATATCAAAAAGTAAAAAAATAAAATTAGTGTTTTTTGCAAATCAGGTTTTAGTAACAAAATAATAAATAAAAAAAACACCAAATTCGTGAAATTTTCCGATCTTTTCGAACAAAAAATATTTTGAATTTTTTGTAAGTCAATACTAGCATTTCAAACGTGCCTAATATTCAATGTTTGTTTCATTTAAAATGTTAGTCTTGATTTAAAAAATTTTAATGTATTTTTTCTTGAAAAAATCGGAAAATTTCACGAATGTTTCATGTATTAACATTGAAAATCGGACCATTAGTTGCTGAGATATCGTCATTAGAAAATGGTGGGTTATATTTGTAAGATTAAGAAAACTTCAATTTTCGTGTTTCTTTTTCTTAAAGCGGCTCTATCTCAGCAACCCGAGGTCCAATCTTCAATGTGTCTTAGACAATTTTATAGCAAATTTTCTGAACTTCTCAAAAAAAATATTTTTAGAAATGGTCACTAATGGTCACTATTTTTTTAAATTGAAAAACTGCAAATATTTCGCTAAAATCAAACTTTCGGTGGCTATATCTTGAAAACGGAGCCCTTTATCAAAAAATCTGTAAAGTACTTTTCGATTGCAAATTCAATTTAGCATTAAAAAATAATGTCAAACTTGTTTTTGCATGAAACTTCGATTTTTTCCAAAAATCACTGTTTTTTTCAAAAATTCATAACTCGGCGGCAGATTTTTTGACCATGTTTCTCTATGGCTCAAAATTTGCGGATTTTTTTCCCTTAAAACATATCAAAAAATCTCGAAAATCAAAAAATAAGTATTTTGGAAAATTGAGTTTTAGTGAAAAAAAAAGTTGATAAAAAAATCTGCATTTTTTCCGTGTACCTACTTTTTTTCTCAAAAGTCCTCAACAATACCTACAACTTTGCCGAAGACACCAAATTGATCAGAAAATTCACTCAAAAGTTAGGGCTGTTTGAATATTTACGTACCATTTTTGTATGGACAGCCGCCAAAATTGTATGGAGACTTGTATGGGTGAACCAATGACGCAAAATAGCTTATTTGGTCATAGGGAAGGCCCCCACAAAGTTTAAGTCAAATAAAAAAATACAAATAATAAAAATGGTCGAAATCGGCCGATTTCATAGAGAGTTGCTCTTTAAAAAATTGGATTTCTTTGACTTTAGAACTATATTTTTGAACAGAGTTTCTAACTCTGTTTTTTTTTTTTCTCTAAACATGTTTTTTGAAAAAAATCTATAGTTTTTGGTATTCTTTAGGTCAGTTCATAGAATTCATTACGAAAATGAAATGAGTTTTTAAATGCTTAAGAGCAAGAGCAGTTATTCGTAAATTATTTGTTGTTTTTTTTTCAAAACACATATTTTAAAGGAATTTTTGCATTTATTTCAACATTATTTGAAAAAAAATTGGCTTTTCATTTAAATTTTGGCTTTTTTTTAAACAAGTGTACAAGGTTTTGGCATTTTTTAAATATGTCCAATTCTATAAAAACAAACAGGTATTTCGTAAAAAAAACATTTTTTTTTGCATTCTAACGAACATGAGCAGTCATTAATAAAAAAATTGTAATTTTATTTTCAAAATTATAATTTCTATGAGTTTTTGCGTTCTATTCAAAAAGACCATTCCTTTGCATACACACAGGGTTTAAAAAATAATAATTTCCATTATCTTAGCATTCTCCCAAGCTGAAAATTTGAATTCCAGATTTTATTTAAAGGAAAATTTGCATATATTTCTGTGATGTTGTTTACATAAATCCAGCTTCTTGGAATCAAAGTTAAAGATTTTTCTGAAAAAAATGTGTTGTCTTTTCCGTTTTTACATTTACAGTTTCTTTATTAATGATTGCTAGTTTTTATTACATGGGAAAATTACATGGGTTTTTTATAAATGAAATTCTTGTATTTTTGCTTTTTTGCGAAAAGAAAAGTTTCTTGATTTATTTTGATGTGAATGGAACATTCAATGAGAATATTTTTTGAAGGATTTTGCATCATATTGAACTTGACAAGTTTTAGAAAAAAATGGTTGTTTTTTTTTCTTTAAAAAGTTTTAAAGTTATTCTGCCTTCTTTTAAAGTATTCAGTTCAAATTTAAGGCAAAAAACGGCTTTGTTACCAGTTACAAAAACAAAATATCGGCGACACAACTTTCGAAGAAATGTGACGTTGAAGTCGTTTAAAACATGTTTCCATAGCTTAAAAGAAACATCACACATGCAAATTTAATAGCTTGTTGAACTGAAGTTGAACTGTAATTGCTCAAACATAAAATTTAAGAAATTTTGAGCAAATCATGAAATGAGATCTAAACATTAGAGAGATGAAACGAAATCAATTTAAGTTGCCTATTAGAAAAAAAATGATTCCTCACAGTTTTCCAACCTCAACACCGAGTTCATCTTTGCCAGACTGTCTCCAGTGACTTTTTTTATTTGTTTTATGTCCCAACTAGCCTCCGGTGTTTCCAATTTCTTCGCAACAAATTTTCCATCACCAGTGGGGACTGGTAAACTGAACCGACATGATTGTATTAGAAAATATATACTTTCCACCCACAAAACGTGGGAGGTTTAATATATTTGGAGAAACAATAACCTCAAACCTCGAGCCAAGTCTTCCAGGCCCAGAGCTAATCGAATCGATGGCTGGCGGTGATTGGTTTCAAGTATACCATTGCGAAACTTGCCCGATGAGCCAGATGAGCTTGCTTCTCGGCAAAGCCCCGGTTAAGAGAAACAACTTAGCCTAAAACTAAACTCCCATTAACGACTCAACACTTTTGACCTTGCCAAGCCAGCCAAGAACCCACTCTACCGTAAAGTGTGAGATAAAATTTCATCCCTAAGTAGCGAAATCACTTTATAAACTTTTATCAAGGCTTCTGTGTGTGTGTGTGTGTGCACTCTGTGTTGGTTCTGGTTCAATTTTCGCTCACTGATTGCTTTTTCCTGACCTCCGCCAACCGCCACCAGAAACGCCCGTTATTTATGCTAATGTGAGCAACAGCAACTCTCCCACAATCACCCACCCACAGGCGACGTCCCCCCTTTTCGTTAAGGTTGTTTTTCATGCCGGCGTGCTTTTTTTGCCAACAATTGGCCCCCGTTATCTCAACAGATGAACGAGATGAGCACAGCAGCAACAGCAAAAAAATCGAAACAAAAATCACGCAGCCATCCTATCTTCTGGTTTTGTAAATTTGATTTTCGGAAAGGACACTTTGGGAAATAATGGTAATAAAAATGGAAACAATAGGTAATCATTTACTGTATTAAATTTTCAAGGATTATTTTTAAAAAAAATTTCAACATCAAGAGGGCAAATTCATAAATTAAACCAAAATTGAACAGAAATAATCACTCGCTTTATGTTGTTTGTGAAATTGCACTAATTTAAAAAAATAAAAAGATATAACAGTAGTTTCTAACGGCAATTTTATTTGAGATGTGAAACTTTATTGCATTCTGGGGGAGCAAACCAGAAAGTCATAGAAATTGAAAATAGCAAATATATATTTAAAAAAGACAAATACATTTTGTTTTAATAGAGTAGAATTCTTGCCATTATTTTACAAATTATGGATTTTAACTACAGTATGGCCCATAAAAAAATGCGACATTGTTATTAGGTCTAAATCGGGACTATTTTTACTATTTATGATGTATGTAGCATGTGTACATGTTGAGAAGGTTCAAAACAAACAATAAATGCATTTAAAACTATTCCCTTAGCATACAATAAGTTATAGCTCATTGAAAATTATAAATTTGCCAATTTGCTCTACGCCCAGGCCATATAAAGAAAAACATACTTTTTTTCATGTTGGTCGATCTGGATAGCCTATTATGGTATTTTTATGGACTAAAAAGTATACAGCCTTCAAGGTTACTGATTTTGAGAGTTGTAAGAGTTATTTCCACCGAATTTTACGCATTCTATTTACCAGTTTTAGTAAAATAGTGAACTTTTAAAAAATATCCCGATTCTGAAAATGCATCATTTTTTGGGATTTTTTGGAGCCTGCAATGTTTCAACGCAAAAAATAAATGCTACTAATGATTGTAATTGATACTAACAGATGCTCTGATGTGACTTTTAACAATATAAAGCCGCTGGGTACGCTTTTGAGCCATCGACAACGGTTTTAAGTTATTGATTTATTTCGACAGAATCACACAAAATAATAACCAAAATGGCATTTTTCACACAAATTACCAATTTTAACAAAATTAAAAAAACTTCTTGATTGGGCGTATTTTAGAAGGACTTCTAATGATGCTTTCGGCACATAGTTGGATATTTTAAACTGTTTCGTTTTTGAAATAAAAATTATTTAATTAGGGTAAATATTGTTCCAAAAATAGATTCATAATTGTAGACCGCCTGTACACAGTTTTGGTGAACTGCAAAAAACTATCATGACGATATCTTCAAAACATACTAAACTAACACCATAATACATAAAAAAATCTGATTGTTAAATAAATTTAAGAATGGCACCACTTTTTCTGTGAAAAAATGCACATGTCGCATTTTTTTTATGGGCCATACTGTAGACTGACAACAATGATGTGATCTATCGCAATTCCGGTGAAGTCCACGGCATGACTACTGTGACATTTCTTCTTTTTCTTATTCTTCTTAGGATATTGTGATACTAAAAAAAACTTAAAACTTCACTAAAAAACACCTTTTTTAAATACAACTTATAGAACAACGTAGAAAAAAATTATGTAGAATCTAAAAATTACTGAAAATTGTTCTGATCATGGTTTTGGCGACTTTTTATGGATAAAATAATCGTAATGATCAATTAACAGCCTGACTGCATGTAGAAAATCAAACAATTACAAGAAAAAAAATGTTTCTTGTATTATAAGCTTTAACCGTACAATAAATCCAAAAAAATATGTCAGGTATTTTTTTATTTGAAGTATTCTTTATCAAAGTGTTTAATCAGTTAGTAACATGAATTCATACTCCACAACCATGATTTTTTTTCAAACTTTTCATGACCAATAAGTTTTCTAGAATAAGTCATGCTGGTTTCAGCTCTTGAGCAAGCTTTGTAATTTTTCTTTAAAAATCTTATTTCCTGTGTTTGTTTAACTTCAAACAACACTATGTTTTTAAATATTTGGAGCAAGTTTTAAGATATCTTTACATTTTTGGTTTTTTTCTCAAACAATACAAAGTAGTTTCTCAATAATTTTACTTCGAAAAACAAATCTTGATATAAATATTTCTGATAACTGGTTAATTCTATATGAACTAAACAAAAAAAATTGAACCAAATCATGTTGAGTATCTTCACTTAATGTTTTTTTTTAGAACATTTTCAAAGAAACGGTTAAGAAAATACATACTTTCGGTTGAATCCGGGAATATTTTTTTCTAGAAATCCCGGGATTTTTTTCCCGAGACGGGAAATTGGACGCTCTACTCAAAACTAATGTTAAAAACTAAAATTTAATGAGTTCTTCGGATTTTTGGGACGATATCTAAAAAAACATCAGTAATAAACAAAATCCCTTTTTTAAACCATTTTTGATTACTGAAATATATTCATATTTAAAAGTACTCAAAAATATTTTATAAAATACCAGATTTGTAAAAAAAAATATCATTTTTCGATTTTGGTATCAAACACCACAAAATTTTCATAAAATACCGCTTTTTTATAATACTTATATTTTAAAAATTTGCAAAATGTTGAACATATTAAACTGTACTATAATTTTAAATTCGCAGATTATTTCAGAATTGGCAATAGTATGATACCGGTATGATACGACGTAAATCACAACTCTCATCGTAAAATACTAAGATTTTTAGAAAAAAAAAAACTGTATTTAAAAAAATGCTTACATTTTCTCAAAACACTGTATTTTTATGAAAATTATAATAAAACAACAAAAAAAACTTAATAAAGATTGCCTATGTAACACAATTCAGCATCTTTGTATCACAATGTCAAAAACTCAAATTTTCGCAAAGTGGTGTAGTTTTGTGAGAATATGAGTATTAAAAGTTAAAAAGTTTGTACATATTTTGATAATCATAATGAAAGTTATTATAATTTGATATATTTTTTAAACATTGTAATTGATTTGGCCCTTTTTATGTTTTTTTTAAGCTAAAATTTTCACATTCGCCATTATCAACTACAAAAATATGAGCATTTCCAAAAAACAGTACCATGAGAATTTTTTGCAACACTTAAAAAATTAAATGAATATCTATACAAAATATCGCATTGTTTGATATCGCAAATAATGAAAAAATGAGAAATTTGAAAAAAAATACAATGTGAAAAAATTGAGAGTTTTAGTTTTTGGTAAAAAAAATTGGAATTAAAAAAATGTATTTGGTAAAATTTTAGTTGCTATTACACTCTAACAATAAAAAATAAAAATCGGAATATATTTTAAGAATTTTTTTTTAATATTTTAATATTACTTATACTTATAAACATGATACAGTATAAAAAATGTGTTTAAGTAAATGCTTTCAATTTCTGAGATTTATGTTAAAATAATATTTTTGAGAAGTTAAATCAAATGGATTAATGGCGGCTATTTCCGATAAAATAATTGTAATTCGATAACGATTACAAAACATCTAGCATCATCTTACAGGCGATAATGATAATCTTATCGTTAACGTCGACCGATAAAATTATTGACGAAACATTGTAATAATTCTTTATGTTTTTTGAAAAGGTTCAATGAACCACAATTAATATATTTAAAAAAAAATGGAGTCTGTGACAATTAATAAATGCTCTTTTTGTAAGGACTTGAACACGAAATTTTGCGATTATGAAGATTGTGAAGAGTTCTACCGCTCGATCGTCTCAAGGTATAAAACATACGGATTTCATGATCAGAGATCAAAATTTTTCCTTAGGCCCCATAATTAATATATTTCAGGAAAAATCAAGAACAACAAAACTTTTATAAATACTCAATAATTTAAATTCAAATTCATTAATTATCTTTCATATTCAAATTTTAGTTTAAAAATACTGTCTCTATTCCATAGTGCTGACATCACTTGAGGAGTTTGTTCAAAGCCTTCTATTTTGCACTCTCCCCTCCCAAAAATCGCAATTTAGACGTACACAATTTTATTACGTGCCCCTTCAACCAGTTTGCTAGCGTGCTTCGCACCCCAAAATAAACAAAATGCACATTAGCCTTAAAAATGTTTAGTCTGAACAGCACCACTAGAGAGCGCTTTTGTTTATCCCCAAATTGGGATAAGCAGCCCAAAGTAGGTGGTGGCAAGAAACAAACACTTCGTTCTTTTTATGTGTGTATTTTGAGGGAAAAGCGTATTCAAATCTGTTGTTTCGAGTTAATTTGGATATATAAACATTGTCATTTTCAATGCTTGACTCAAAACTGTTTTTTCGGATTTTTGAGGATCGTAAATTTGAAATTATGCAATAGCTGTTAGAAATAAGCAAAATGTTATTTTAAAAATAAAAACAATAACAAGCCCCAACTAAACCACCCCACGCTCTCTATTTTGACTGCAAGAAAGTGAATCGGAAACCGTCACAAAAATAGCTCCCCGCACGAAAGGACTCCGGCGACGACGATTCCAATTTCCGATTCGTGCACTATTCATCACTGGTAATCACAGGTCCTGCGAGCGCGCCAACAGGTCAGGTCATGGCTCTACGGCGGAGTAGATTCCCTAGCCCTAGTCCACGTACCTGGTTGGTGGGCGCGCAACGAAGACGGATGACGTGAAGATTAGGAACGGGGTGAGCTTACCCCCTTCCTTCAAATAGTTAAAAATAGGTCAAACAATTTAATCCACATAATAGATGTTTCGGTTGGTGGAAGGGCATTTAGGGGGTTGGCGCCGTTTTCGTGGAATGGGCCAATTGGACACGGAAGTTTTCTGGTGAACTTTGAGGAAATATTATAAAACGGATACATTTATTATTATTTGTTGTAATGGAGCAATTCTCTACGAAATATTTTTTTTATTATAATTTTAGTATTTTTTAATCCAGCTGATATTTTTTTGGTGCCTTCAGTTTGCCCAAAGAAGCCATTTTGCATCATCAGTTTGTCCATATAATTTTCCATACAAATTTGACAGTTGTCCATACAAAAATGATGCATGAAAATTTCAAAAACTGAATCTTTTGAAGGAATTTTTTGATCGATTTAGTGTCTTTGGCAAAGTTGTAGGTATGGATAAGGACTACACTGATAAAAAAGTGATACACGGAAAAAATATGGTAAATTTTAATTTCACTTTTTGTTACTAAAACATGATTTGCGAAAAAAAACACTATTTGGGTAATTCTCTACCAACTCACACGAAATCGGGAAAAATTGCCCCGACCCCTTTTCGATTTGCGTGAAACTTTGTCCTAAGAGGTAACTTTTGTCCCTGATCACGAATCCGAGGTCCGTTTTTTGATATCTCGTGACGGAGGGACGGTACGACCCCTTCCATTTTTGAACATGCGAAAAAAGAAGTGTTTTTCAATAATTTGCAGCCTGAAACGGTGATGAGATAGAAATTTGGTGTCAAAAGGACTTTTATGTAAAATTAGACACCCGATTTGATGGCGTACTCAGAATTCCGAAAAAACGTATTTTTCATCGAAAAAAACACTAAAAAGTTTTGAAAATTCTCCCATTTTCCGTTACTCGACTGTAAAAAATTTTGGAACATGTCATTTTATGGGAAATTTAATGTACTTTTCGAATCTAAATTGACCCTGAAGGGTCATTTTTTCATTTAGAACAAAAATTTTCAATTTAAAATTTCGTGTTTTTTCTAACTTTGCAGGGTTATTTTTTAGAGTGTAACAATGTCCAACAAAGTTGTAGAGCAGACAATAACAAAAATTTAATACATAGACATAAGGGGTTTGCTTATAAACATCACGAGTTATCGCGATTTTACGAAAAAAAAGTTTTGAAAGAGTTTAAAATTTTTTGTAATTGTCTGTTCTACAACTTTGTAGAACATTGTTACACTCAAAAAAATAACCCTGCAAAGTTAGAAAAAACACGAAATTTTAAAATGAAAAATTTTGTTCTAAATGAAAAAATGACCCTTCTGGGTCAATTTAGATTCGAAAAGTACATAAAATTTCCCATAAAATGACATGTTCCAAAATTTTTGACAGTCAAGTAACGGAAAATGGGAGAATTTTTAAAACTTTTGTAGTGTTTTTTACGATGAAAAATACGTTTTTCAGGAACTCTGAGTACGCCATCAAATCGGGTGTCTAATTTTACATAAAAGTCCTTTTGACACCAAATTTCTATCTCATCACCGTTTCAGGCTGAAAATTATTGAAAACACTTCTTTTTTCGCATGTTCAAAAATGGAAGGGGTCGTACCGTCCCTCCGTCACGAGATATCAAAAAACGGACCTCGGACTCGTGATCAGGGACAAAAGTTACCCCTTAGGACAAAGTTTCACGCAAATCGAAGAGGGGTCGGGGCAACTGCTGTGTGAGTTGGAGGAGGATTACCCATTTTTTTTTTCTGGTATTTAAAGACATCAAATACAATTTTTTCAAAAAAAATCCAGAATGTGCAAACAATCTTTGACCAAGTTATGTTTTTTTGAATCAACACTATATTTTATTTTCAAAAACTTCATTTTTCGATGTAAAATCAAATTTGCAATCAAAAAGTACATTAGTGAAATTTTGATACAGTGCACCGTTTTCAAGTTAAAGCCATTTTTAAGTATTTTTTTCATTATTTCAAATTTGTGCACATGTTTGCCCAAAAAAATATTTTTGAAAAGCTGAGAATATTCTCTATATTATGCTTTTTTGAACTTTGTTGATACGACCTTTAGTTGTAGATATATTGCCATGCAAAAGTTTAAAAAGGAGGAAAACTGATGTTTTCTAAGTCTCACCCAATCAACTCACCATTTTCTAATGTCGAAATCTCAGTAACTAATGGTCCTATTTTCAATGTTTAATTATGAAACATTTTTAAAAAAATTCGATCTTTTCTGAAACAATATTCTATTATTTTTTTTTTAATGGATCAAAATCTGGCATTACAAATTTTCAACTATGACTTTTTAATGAAGATTTAAGGAACCACTTACAAAAGATTCCCTTGTGGACCATCATTCAGTGAGGTACTGCTGGATTTTAGCTCCTGAAAAGTGCTTAAAAAGTGCAAAAATGCCTCAGGGCAAGAAAAAGAGGCGGTCCTCACCAGCAGGATCGGCAGATTTGAAGAAGCTAAAGAATGCCGAAGCGCTACCTGCAAATCCAGGCAGTTTGAGCAAGGACGCTCAAAAATTGTCTGGAAACCAGTTCGCTACCCTCCCTGTGGACGTGAGCGAGAAGGAAGAATTTGAACGACGGGAAAAGTTGCCACCCATTTTTGTGAAAACATCATCATCGGATTCGGTGCGAAAGTGGCTGACCGGGTTTATCAAATCTGGTGCTTTACGAGCTTCCATTCGCTTGTGTGCTGATGGACTCAAAATTCTGCTACCTACCAGAAAGGATTACAACTACGTTCGGGATTTCCTGAACAACACAAAGATTGAATACTACAGCCATGACGATCCATGTAAACGCCCCATGAAACAGGTCCTCCGAGGCCTGTACGACATGGATGTGAGTGTGCTGAAAGAAGAGCTCAAAACTCTTAAGCTGAACGTGATCGAAGTCTTCAAGATGACGAGACACAACAAGGACATCAAGTATCGTGATCAACTGTACCTGGTTCATCTCGAGAAAGGATCGACAACGCCGTCTGAGCTGAAGGCAGTTCGGGCAATTTTCAACATCATCGTGACTTGGGAACGTTATCGTCCAGTGCACCGTGACGTGACACAATGTTCGAACTGCTTGCAGTTTGGACATGGTGGAAGGAACTGTTTCATCAAGAGTCGTTGTGCAACCTGCGGAGGTGAGCACAAAACTCAAGCTTGCGAAACAATCAACGAGAACATCGAAGCGAAATGCTTCAATTGCGGCGGCGACCATTCTACCAAGAATCGAAACTGCCCAAAACGTGCTGAGTTTGTGAAAATTCGGCAGCAAGCGACGACGAGGCATCAACCAAATCGTCGCAAAACACCACCAACTTTCACGGACGTGGATTTTCCTGCTTTGGCGTCACCTGGAGCGGGATCTGTTCGAGTGGTTCCAAATCTGCAGCCATTGCCGTTGAATCAGCGGCAAAAAGTTGTAGAGAATACAACACCTCCTGGCTTCAGCCAGCAACCGAGGGAAAACCAACCAGCATCAACGGATGAAGGCAGTAGTGACCTGTTTTCACCACAAGAACTTCTGAACATTTTCATCGAGATGACAACAACTCTGCGTGGTTGCAAAACTCGTGCGGAACAAGTAAGAACGCTTGGAGGATTTATCTTAAATTACAGTTCGTAGTTTACTCGTTCTAATGATTTTGAATATTTCAATGAATTTGCTTTTTTAGTTTTAAGTTAGGATTAGTTGTTAAAGTGATTTTTTTTTCTTTTTTACCCAAATGTATTCGATTCAATGCAAAAATGAAAAACAATTTGAAGTAAATAAATGAATGTGAACAGTTAATAAGAAAACGAAACATAAAACAAAGATGAAGAGCATTTAGCCATACCACTTAGAATGTAAATGAAATGTAATTATTATAAGAAAGTTCAATAAAGACATATTTAATTTCAAAAAAAAAAAAACTTACAAAAAACACACACAAGAAAAGTTATTAATGTGTCTCCTTTGAAATAAGTTCCGATCATTGGTTGTTTCAGAATTGAATTTAAAGATAATTAATAGATTCGCAAGAGAGAAATTCACCAAAATTGAGCATTTTTTGGATTTTTTTTTATTTGGATGAAAATTTGTGTTTACTTTTTCCATGCCCAAAGAAGTATTATTTTATAAGGCTATTTAAATATAAAAAAACTGTTTTTTAAGAATGGATTTTCTGATCAATTTGATGTCTTCGACAAAGTTTTAGGTACCGTCAGTGGGGGTGACTATGGGTCAAAAAACGATACACCTCTCGTATTTTCTTAATAACAAAAACAATTTAAATAACATTGAAAATCTTTCAACGTAGATTTGTTCTTAGATAGTTTACTAACATTTTCCCTAAATACGGTGGATTTTGATGAACACTACCTTAAATGCCAATTGTTTGAAAATTGACCCAATCTCACTCCTTAGAGGGGGTGTCATTGGGTCAAATGAAACTAAAATGATGCTCAAATACAACGATATGGTAAAAACAAGTCATGCAACAGTGTTCCTTGTTCGAGGGAATCGTATTAACACGCTACAATGTTTGAAGTGGAGATTTTCAAACATTTGGGTAGTTTTCGAGCAATTCTTACAAAAATATTAGAAAAATGATTTTTCGAGAGGTCATTTTTGGCCAAAAACGTACCCCAACTTTAGACATCTGCCAAAATAACAGGATTTGTTCTAGGAACGAGATTTTTTCAGCGAAATCATCTTAAGATGTCCCCTACACAACCCTTTCAAAAGAATTCATTTTCATTGAGAAGAACCTGTGATATGGTAAAATCCGTAAAAATCACTTTGACCCAATCTCACCTTCTAGACCCAATGTCACCCCCAATGACGGTATTGCTTTTTATACTTTTAGCACAAAAAATGGATTGCACAGAATAATTATTTTTGAAAAATCTCATTTTTGGATACACGGAAAAAATCAATTCTCAAAATTGCGAATTGAGTTCATGATTCACGTTTATAGTACAATACATACATTTGCAATTAGATGGTTGAATATTACATCTTGCATGATGTAATTTTATTTCAATATAGACTGAAAATTTGTCATTACACCAGAAAAGAAGCAAAATTAAACATTTTCAGAAGCATTAGCACACATTTTTCTGACATAAAAGATGTACCCCTTTTCATATGTAATATTACCATAATTTTTTACTGATTTTTTCTGTGTATGGAATAGATGACGAAAAAAAACCTTCTTTTGAACTATCGCACAAGTTAATCAAAATTAATTCAAACAGTGTCGCATTTTTTTTGAAAAATCCTGATTTTTTTAAAAGTGAAAAACGTTTTGAGAGACTATTTTGACTTCATTTTTAGTTGTAAAATCAAATTTGTTATCGAAAAGTACTCGACTTCAATTTTGATATCGTGCACCACATAAATTTTTTTTTTGTTTAAAAACTGACTTTGATTTATTTCGTCACCTTCGTGCTAACTTATCGTACGTGCATTTTGGGCTAAACTGAACGGCTTGTAAAAGTCATGACAAATCCTGACCATTTCTTAATCATGACATTCATAGGTAAAAAAGTACACGATTTTGAAACTCAATTTTGCATTATTGTGAAAAATTATATTTCTCTTCCATTACGGTCACTTTGATATTGACAATCAGAAAGTTGGTCACTCTGTTTCTAGGATGAAACATAACCTAAAATTTAATGCAGTGTTTTAAACTATCATAATTTTATTTAACACAATTTTGTGGAACTGTGCCATAAAGTCAGCAAAAGATCTCGATACTGAAAGTACAGCTGAAGGTATTTTGGATATCTCCAATGTCCATTGATTCTAGAACATATTTATCCCATAAGAAACTACCAAATTTTGCAAATTGAATTGTCAAATAACAAGGATTTTGTCTCTTCAATTTTCCTAACTGTATGCAGACTCCCTTCAACAGTCTCTATAGTTACGAGCTCACGTTCGTTTCTTGCAGTTTTCCTGAAACCCCCTTCCCACAGGTTTATACACTTGGCTCTCTTCAAAGTCAACACGAAATTTCCATGAACTTGTTTCAAAAACTTCCATATGACCGGAACCGGCGCTTTTGATGCCCTGTGGAGATTGTACTTTGTGGTGTGGCTTTCGCATGTGAATGTGTGTGCTAGTACTGTGTTTTGCTTTTGATGAGAATGTTTCCGTTTTGCTCGGAAAACAACATAATGTCACTACCGGCAGCAGCAGCTGATATCACACATTTCATCGCAGTCGTCTCGTCTTATAAAAGGATAAAGTTTGAGTGTGTAGAGCTTTTTCATGTGATTGAATTATGCTTGTCTAACTTCCATAGTCAACCTTCAAGCTAGAATCTGAAACATAATTTGACTGGATTGAGCTTCAAAAGGAAGAATTCGCCTTAAAATAAATTAATATTAGATTAAATTCGAAAAAAATACAAAAATCATCATTTATATGCTTCCAAAGCAAAATTATAAAAGGTCAATTTTGTGAGTTCAGTTGCATAAATTGAAGAAAATTGGCCCGGATGATTCTTACGCTTGGCAGAGAGAAAAAAATGCTTCAATCATGTACGTGATCCTTACCCTTGTTAACCACTAACAAGGTCAAATTCCAACCCGCACCTGACGTTGTCCTCTGACCCCGGAACGGTCTTCCAAAAATATCTAACCTTTTTCATTGAGAATATCATCTTTCACAACCGGTCAGCCAGCTGGTCCAGAAATGATAGAACATTCAACAAACATCACTTTTTGACTTTTTCTTGCAATTTTCGCCAACTAAAGAAAACACACCTTATCTCCGGTCCAGGCGTGCAAAATATGCCCCAGCTCTCAATCATAAATTCAGCGCAGACACGCACACACACACACACACAAACAGTTACAACGAAGTGCTTATGACGTCAATATGACGTCATCTAAATTACAGTGTTTACCCTTGTCAGTTGACTACACACCGGAAAGGAACGGTCACGTTCCGGCAGTTGAAGAAAAGCACCGGCGAAGAAGAGGTTAGGGGTTTGTAGCAGATTGTCTGGTAATCAGTGTTGGAAGAATGTTTAGCAAAAAAGTTGCTTGTTATTTCACATTGGGGTAATTCTCTACCAACTCACACAAAATCGGGAAAAGTTGCCCCGACCCCTCTTCGATTTGCGTGAAACTTTTGTCCCTGATCACGAATCCGAGGTCCGTTTTTTGATATCTCGTGACGGAGGGGCGGTACGACCCCTTCCATTTTTGAACATGCGAAAAAAGAGGTGTTTTTCAATAATTTGCAGCCTGAAACGGTAATGAGATAGAAATTTGGTGTCAAAGGGACTTTTATGTAAAATTAGACGCCCAATTTGATGGCGTACTCAGAATTCCAAAAAAACGTATTTTTCATCGAAAAAAAAACACTAAAAAAGTTTTAAAATTCTCCCATTTTCCGTTACTCGACTGTAAAAAATTTTGGAACATGTCATTTTATGGGAAATTTATTGTACTTCTCGAATCTACATTGACCCAGAAGGGTAATTTTTTTCATTTAGAACAAAATTTTTCATTTTAAATTTTCGTGTTTTATCTAACCTTGCAGGGTTATTTTTTTAGAGGATAACAATGTTCTACAAATTACAAAAAAATGATATTTAGACATAAGGGGTTTGCTAATAATTATCACGAGTTATCGTGATTTTACGAAAAAAAGTTTTGAAAAAGTTACTTTTTGCGTTTCTCTTTGTTTCGTCGTCCGTATCTGTCGCGGGTGACCATTAGGCCGTCCCAAAAAAATGAAAAGTTGTCAAATCTTCGGTGCTTCATACAACAAAAAATTCCCAAAAATGATTTACAACTCGCGCGCGGAGCTTGAATGAAAAAAGTGCATTTTCCTTGTATTTTTCAGAAATGCGCGTAACAATCATAGTTTAATGTCCCCTGAACAATTTTTTGTATAGACATAGTCCATAAAAGCTTGTGTTTGGGCATGGCAGGGCGTTTTAGGGAGAAAAATTTGTATTTTTTAGACAAAAAAATTCAAAAATCACTCCCCAAAACTAGCCAGTGCGGTGCGTGGCAGTGCGTGGCCGAATGGTTACGCTGTCCGCTTTGTAAGCGGATGATTCTGGGTTCGATTCCCATCTGCTGCAACCTTCCATCGGATGAGGAAGTAAAATGTCGGTCCCGGCCTTGGTTGTTAGGCCGTTAAGCCATTCCAGGTGTAGGAGTCGTCTCCACGCTATAAGTACAAACAACACACCAAACCAAACCTACTCCGGTGGAATCGCTGGCGGCGGTTGGACTCGCAATCCAAAGGTCGTCAGTTCAAACACTGGGGTGGAAGGTTCCTTGGAGTAAAAAGAGGTTTGGGTGCTCTCCCCATTCAAGCCTTCGGACTCCTAGGTTTGAGCAGAAACTTGCAATAGAGACCACAAAAGACCCGGGGGTCGTTAATGTGAATGGTTTGATTTTTTTTATTTTTCCCCAAAACTAGCCAAAAATTTTGCAGCCAAAACTAATGCATTCAGCTTATAGGAAATTTTACGGATATCATTTTTCTTTTTTTAACATTTAATGTATGTCAACGCAAAGCCAAGATATTTGCATTTTAGTGAACAAAAAGTGACGAATTTTCAATAGTCTTGGTATATAAGCGTTTTTAGCATAAAACATTGGCTACTATGATTACAAACGAGAAGGCATATATTTTGGATATATTTATTTTGTTCGCTCAAAAACGATATTTCTGGAGTTTTTTTTTTTTTTTTTTTGAAAAGGACCAATAAACCAAATTTTCAGTTTTTGCTTGTTGGGTGTTTTTTAATACCCCTGACTCAAGGCGGTTCTAAAAACACCCAAAAACAAAAACTGGTAATTTGGTTTATTGGTCCTTTTAAAAAAAAACTCCAGATTTCTTAATAAAATTTCATGAAAAAACATTAGATTTTCTCACAATGTGACGTAAACGACATTTTAAGCGAACAAAATAAATATATCCAAAATTATGCCTTCTCGTTTGTAATCATAGTAGCCAATGTTTTATGCTAAAAACGCTTATATACCAAGACTATTGAAAATTCGTCACTTTTTGTTCACTAAAATGCAAATATCTCGGCTTTGCGTGGACTTAAACTGAATGTTAAAAAAAGAAAAATGATATCCGTAAAATTTCCTATAAGCTGAATGCATTAGTTTTGGCTGCAAATTTTTTTGGCTTGTATGGGGAGTGATTTTTGAATTTTTTTTGTTTAAAAATTACAAATTTTTCTCCCTAAACGCCCATGCCCAAACACAAGCTTTTATGGACTATGTCTATACAAAAATTTGTTCAGGGGACATTAAACTATCACTTGAAGCCCAAGGCGACCAAATTTGAATGACTTTAGCATGATTGTTACGCGCATTTCTGAAAAATACTCGGAAAATGCACTTTTTTCATTCAAGCTCCGCGCGAGTTGTAAACCATTTTTGGAATTTTTTGTTGTATGAAAACATTGTTCCTGACATCCTAATCTATCATTCTAGGGGTGAGCACCGAAGATTTGACAAATTTTCATTTTTTTGGGTTGGCCTGGTGACCATGAACGGCCATGATCAATGGCGACCAACTTTTTCAAAACTTTTTTTCGTAAAATCGCGATAACTCGTGATGTTTATAAGCAAACCCCGTATGTCTATATAATAAAATTTTTGTAATTGTCTGCTCTACAACTTTGTACAACATTGTTACACTCTAAAAAACACGAAATTTTAAAATGAAAAAATTTGTTCTAAATTAAAAAAATGGCCCTTCTGGGTCAATGTAGATTCAAAAAGTACATTAAATTTCCCACACGGAAAGAAGGTTTATCGTGAATCTTACTAATTTTCGGTTAAAAACCCTAAAAAAATTGGTTGTTTTTCCAACCACGATTTTTTTTAGCTGGAAATCCTAAAAAAAATTCCTGGATTTGACAGCTGGATCCAGGTCCTAAAAATGATAAATCTAGCTAAATTTTTAGTAAATTTAACTAATTTGCAAGCTGGAAAAATGCTGTCAGTCTCAAAAGCTGTATGTTTTGAGAAGGTCTGTTAGCTATTTTAGCTAGATTTTATGGTATTCTAGGAAGTTTTATAGTTAGCCCAGCGAGTTTTTAGGCTGTTTCAACCAGTTTTTGGAATCATTCTCAAAATTTTCCATTGATGGCTGCGAAGCCAGGTATTTTCACACATCTTTTAACTAGTTTAGCCAACTTTGCCACTATTCTTGGTAGGTGTTTTGGTTGGTATAGCTAATTTTTCCACTATTTCTACAAGTTTTCTTTCAAAAGCCTCCGTTTCTGCCTGCAAAGCACGCATTATTCACCCAGCCTTTTGGCTAATTTAGCTCGTTTCTTTTTGTTCTTGCTTCGTTTTCGGTAGGTCCAGCTAATTTTTCGACTGTTTCAACTGGTAATTTCGAAATCATTTTAAAAATCCCTTGCTGCCTGTAAAGTTGTTTTTATTTTCAAAAGACTTTTGCTGGTGTAGCATGATTTTCCGCTATTCTTGGTACGTTTTTGGTAGTCCAGCAAGTTTTTGGATGTTTCAATAGTTTCCAGGCTTTTAAACTATGTTATAGTTGATCATCCTAATTGTACGGCTTTGTTGCGATATTCTATTGACAAATAAAAAAAAAAAACAGTAATACAAAAATACAAAAATACAAAAATACAAAAATACAAAAATACAAAAATACAAAAATACAAAATACAACAAAATACAAAAATACAAAAATACAAAATACAAAAATACAAAATACAAAAATACAAAAATACAAACAATACAAAAATACAAAAATACAAAAATACAAAAAAATACAAAATACAAAAATAAAAATACAAAAATACAAAATACAAAAATACAAAAATACAAAATACAAAAATACAAAAATACAAAAACAAAGATACAAAATACAAAAATACAAAATACAAAAATACAAAAATACAAAAATACAAAAATACAAAAATACAAAAATACAAAAATACAAAATACAAAAATACAAAAATACAAAAATACAAAAATACAAAATACAAAAATACAAAAATACAAAAATACAAAAACAAAAATACAAAAATACAAAAATACAAAAATACAAAAATACAAAAATACAAAAATACAAAATACAAAAATACAAAAACTTACAAAAGTTATTTTGGTTAAATTATAGTAAATTCATGTTAAATTTAAACTATGTTTTGCATTTAACAAAGTTTAAATATAACATCAAATTACTTTCACTTAAACAAAATAACTTTACTTTATCCAACTTAATTTAACTAAATTTAACTTAATTTAACATACTTTAACATAATTTAACAAAATTTAACTTAACTTGATTTAACTTAACTTAACCTAATTTAACTTATTTTAACTTAATTTAACTTAATTTAACTTAATTTAACTTAATTTAACTTAATTTAACTTAATTTAACTTAATTTAACATAATTTAACTTAATTTAACTTAATTTAACTTAATTAAACTTAACTAAACTTAATTTAACTTGATTCAACTTTATTTAGCTTAATTTAACTTTATTTAACTTTATTTGACTTTATTTAACTTTATTTAACTTAACTTAACTTAATTTATCTAATTTAGCTAAATTTAACTAAATTTAACTTAATTCAACATAATTTAACTTAATTTAACTAAATTTTACTAAATTTAACTTAATTTAACTCAATTTAACTCAATTTAGCTTAATATAACTTAATGAAACTAAATTTTACTTAATTTAATTTAACTTAATAAAACTTATTTTAGCTCAATTAAAGTTAACTTAATTTAATTTAACTTAATTTAACTCAATTTAACTTAATTTAACTTAATTCAACTTAATTTAACTTAATTCAATTGAATTTAACTTAATTTATTTTAGTTTAACCTAATTTAACTTAAATAAACTTTTTTTAACTTAATTAATGTTAACTTAACTTAATTAAACTCAAATTAACTGAATTTTACCATATAACTTTAAATTTAACTAAATTCTACCAAATTACATTAAATTTAACTGAATTCTGCCAAATGTGATAACATTTGAATAAATGTACTTACATTTACCTATATTCATCTACATTTACCTAAATTCAACTACATTTTTCTAAATATAACCATTTTCAACTTAATTAAGCTCAAATTAACTGATTTAATTTAATTTTACTTAATTAAACTTGATTGAAATTAATTTGACATATATTCACTGAATTTAATATAATTTCATCTCAATTTTACTTAATTTAACTTTATTTTACTTAATTTTACATATATTTACTTTATTTTACTTAATTTTACATAATTTACTTAATTATGCTTAATTTTATTAAATTTTGCTTAATTTTACTTTATTTTGCTTAATTCTACTTAATTTTGCTTAATTTTACTTAATTTTGCTAATTTTTTTTAATTTTACTAAATTTAACTTAACACAACTTAATTTAACCAAATTTGGGCAAATTCAACTAAATCACACAAAAATAACTAATTTCAACTGAATGTATCTGAATTTAACTAAATTTTGCTTAATTTAACTATTTTTTTAAATTCATCTTAATTCAACAAAATTTAATTGAACTTATCTAAACTTTACTTTATTTTACTAATTTAAACTAAATTTAATCAATTTTAACGAAATTTTACTAATTTCAACTAAATTTAACTAATTTTAACTAAATTTTATCAATTTAACTGATTTTAACTGAATTCTACATTTTTATTTAAATTTTACCAAATGTAACTTAATTTAAGTAACCTTAAATTGATTAAACTTAATTTCACTTAATTTAACTTAATTTAACTTCATTTCTAACAATATTTAACAATATTTATGGATGTGCTTAAAAGGCATTAGGCACCCTATTTGTTCGGAGCTGTCAAACATTGGCCAATCTATGTCTAGACATTCTGTACCCGCCGCCCCTCCAGGTGGACAGATGTCCATACAAAAAAGTATACTGTGGACAATCGCCAGCCTCCCCTTTCCCCTGCCAAAGTGTTCACGTGGTTTAGGATGCTCCCACTTTATGTTAAGTACATGTTTTTACCTACGCATCATCCAAACAATAACGAGAGGCTCAACTTCTAACCACTTTCTCTCAACACAAAAACTTCTCACCTTATCTACTGAAACTTACCTTCAGGTGCCGATCCGCAGAAAACCTTCCAGGCTTTTGATTTATTCACTCACACAACACATTCTATCACCTTTTGCACTTGCGCTTGCACTCAAACAGCACACATAACCATCAAAAAACTTCGTGAACTGAGCGGCACAAACAGGATCGAACACGATACAAGACGATGCTTTGTTTTGGTCTCGAACTGATGACCTGTCAAAAAATCCATGCTGCCGGTTCCAGCTAATTTTTTGGTAAAATTACGCAAAATTGTGCTGAAACACCATTATTTTTGGTAAAATCTCTCCTGTCATTTTGATTTGGGCTGTCAGTTTTGGAAAGCAAATCAGCAATCAGGGTTAGCTATTTCACCAATCACAGGTTGGTAAATTTAGCTGTAATTTTAGCTGATTCAACCAAAAAAATCACTGTTTCACCAATTTGAAGCCAGCTAATTTGAATTGTTAAATTTTGGATAGAACTCTTTTCCGTGCATAAAATATGAATGACATGTTCCAAAAAAATTTACAAAGTAACGGAAAATGGGAGAATTTTTAAAACTTTTTTAGTGTTTTTTTTTCGATGAAAAATACGTTTTTTCGGAATTCTGATTACGCCATCAAATCGGGCGTCTAATATTACAGAAAAGTCCCTTTGACACCAAATTTCTATCTCATCACCGTTTCAGGCTGCAAATTATTGAAAAACACCTCTTTTTTCGCATTTTCAAAAATGGAAGGGGTCGTACCGCCCCTCCGTCACGAGATATCAAAAAACGGACCTCGGATTCGTGATCAGGGACAAAAGTTACCCCTTAGAACAAAGTTTCACGCAAATCGAAGAGGGGTCGGGGCAACTTTTCCCGATTTCGTTTGAGTTGGTAGAGAATTACCCAAATATATTCAGAATTCTGGTTCAATTAAATTCCAAAGCACATCAAAGAACTCATTTTTTTTTAATGTGTTTTAAACTATCTATAGACTGCTGTCCTTGTTCAGATTGCAGTTTTGAGCTAATTCTATGATTTAAGCTAGAAAAACGTAACAAATATAATTAAAACATAGATTTTATGACCGCTGCAAAAATTTCCCGGGATCCCGGAAATTCCCGGGATTCAAAACATATTTTTCTTGTTTCCCGGGAAATTCAAAACTCGGGAAAATTGGACGCCCTAGTATTCATAGTTCTTGGTAATGAACTTTCGAAAGATTTCAACAAAAAAAAAACAAATTGAATTTTGAATTTGACGGTTTTTAATCAATTTATTTAAAATTTTTAAGCGGAATCTTATTGAAATCGGTAAATTGAAGGGTAAATTGATCGATTTTTATGGAATGTAGAATATTGTTACAATAGAAAAAACCCCTGCAAAGTTTCAAAAACACGTAATATTAAAATGAAAAATTTTATTCCAAATGAGAAAATTACGCTTGGGGCCATCCATAAACCACGTGGGGGGGGGGGGTATGGCGATTGTCCACGATCCATACAAAATTTTTTTTTTGTATAGGCAATTGTCCACGAGGGGAGGGGGGTAACAGATTCCCAAAAAAGTTTCCACGTGGTTTATGGATGGTCCCCTTCTGGAATAAAGCAGATTTAAAATGAACATTAAATTTCCCATAAAATTACATATTGTCTCCGTCGTGCCAAACCAAATACAGTTGAATAACGAAAAATGACATAATTTTTAAAACTATTTTTGTATTTTTTCGATGAAAAAAAAAATTTTGAAACCCTAATAGACATTTGAATTCCAAGCAACAAGCACCTCTTCATCGTGATTTTTATTGGAAAAATGTTGAAAATAAACCCTTTTATTGCCAACCAAAAAAAACCCTCATTTTTCATTCAAACTCCGTAAAATGTTAACTTTTTCCCACCTTTTCTTGCCTGGTCAAACAACAGTGACGCCAACAGACGGAAGTAATGTCACGTACTTTGCGTCCTTCCCGAAAAAAAAGAAGAAAAGCCAAAAGGTTGCCCGGAAATTGTGGCCGTGCTTTCGGAAAGTTGCGCGCTCTCACTCCCAGGCAGCCCAAAAAGGTAACAATCTCAAGAGGGTAAAAGCTTAGACAGGGGGGGGGGAGGTGGAGACAGTTATTAGTATTCCAAAGGTTGGGACGACTTTGGAAAGTCGACCTGGGACTAGGTCGACGTGACTTTGGGGACGCACCGGGATTTAACCCCCCGTTCGGAAAATGCGGAAAGAAAGCGGCCCGGAAATTAAAGGAAAACCTCCCAAAGGAAAGCGCTTTGCTGGTCTTTATTGTGTGTCCGCCCACGCGAGCGAGAAAACTAGGAATTTTTTAGATGCTTACGGAAAAGGAACGGGTCGAAAATAATTTTATTTGGGTGATGTTGAATGTTTCGATACAAAAAAACAAAATTTCAAAACGCGTCATTCAACAAAAATCTCAACTTTTCAGCACTTGTATCAAAAAGTAATTTTTTAAATATTGTTTTGGAGTTTGACATGATGGCAAATAATATTTAATAGTTGAAACAAACGTTTTACTAAATAAAACGAATTCCAAGGGTTTTATTTTCGAAATTGCATAAAAGCGTGTTAAACTCTTGGTAAAACTATTTGCATTCGTAGAAACTAAATCAGTTGTGTCAAGCCTCATGATAATATTGAAACATAATTAAAATGAAATCCATTATTTTAATGTGAGTTAGTTTCCCAGAAACTATACCACAGCAAAATTAACCATAATTAAACTTTCGCATCGCTTTGGACGCACCCGAGCTAGTAAATTACCACCCACAAACAATGCAAAATGCAGGAATTGTTTTCCACAGAAGTAGAGAAAAAAAAACAAGAGGTACTCCACCCACCCTCCCATAACCTCAACCGTGAACAAGTTGTCATTAGTTTACCACCCACTTTCACACAATTGTAAGCGCACTTTTCACTGCAAAACGAACGTCGAAATCGTGGTGTGGTGCAATTGCAGTAACGGTGGGTTTGCGGCACCCTCAAACTGTAGAGATTTGCATTTCCGCTCTGATTACTGCGGGGATTCGAGAGCTGCAACTGTGTAACGACCAGTGAGTGGGAGTACCGTCCAAAAAAAGGACAAAAGTTTGTTAAATAATAGTTTTTCTTCAAGTAAATGATGATAATTTTATTTTCTGCAAAAGCAAATTTATAATTTTTGCATCAATTTTTAAATTTTCAACAGTTCCACATAAAAATCGACAGCAAACAGTGTTCTAGAGAACGCGTCACAGTGCTACGTGGCAAACTTTGCGGGTGCTGATGCAGATTTGCCTCCGCAGAAAATGAGGCTGGCTGGAAAACGACCCACTGAAGGTGGGCAGCCGCGTGGGAGGACTTCTGCTTTTCCACCTCGTTGCATTTCGTGGCATGATACGCCGAGATGTTCCACCGGAACTCACAAAGTGGCAAATTGCACTCTTGCCACAATCTGATTTTGGGGTTGGTGGCACTTTTTTGTGCAGTTGTAAGTAAAACGATTTGTTAACATGCTTTTATAAGGGGGGATCGTCATGATCGTGCTATCTTGTCACATGTGCATTTTGGGATTTTTTGGTCAACCAAAAAATCCACAAATCTTGATATCAAGCCTACCCAGTTATAAATATGGTAATATTAAGTCTTAGATTGTTTTATTAAAAACTTTACTTAATCCACCCAAAGACGGATGGTGCCTTCCCCACACTTAAAGGGTAATGCTATCCAAAATATACACAAAAGGGCGGACCTTTCAATGTTCTATCAATTTGACTTATTATTCATACCATATTGCGTAGTCAGATCTTCATAATTCAGGGCACTTATGTGCTTTCTCTTTCAGATCTCCAATCTTTTGAACTTGTTGGAAAGGTCTTTTGATAACACATCTAACGACAACGGACAACGTTTTCATCGAAAAAATCAAGATCCGGCCTCCGAAAAGTGCATAAAAAACACTTAACTTTTGATAGATCTTCAATCTTTTGAACTTGTTGGAAAGGTTTTTTAAATACCTTTCTAAAAATATATATCATGGTGGGTTTTCTTACAAAAACCACCATTTTTACAATCTCCCAGACTTTTGTTAAAATCGTATTTTTAGCATATTTTTGAAGTACTTAACTAAACTTTATAATTTTCAATAGTGACTCATGGGACTCCAAGACTGATCGAATGAGACCAAAACAGACAAAATCGGTTGAGCCAGTGCCGAGATAACCCAGTGCAAATTTTTTGATCAACATCCCACCACACATAAAGACATTTGCTCAGAATTTGATTCTGAGGCGATAGGTATACGTGAAAGTGGGTCTAGGACGTCAAATTAAGAAGTTTTATTTTCGAGTGATTTTACAGCCTTTCCTCAGTATGGTGAGGAAGGCAAAATGTGTAATGATCAAGGTTGACAATCGATAGAATTATCGTCGATAATATTATCGTTTAACGATAACGGTAATGGTTATCGTTATCGTTGGGACGATAACGATAATATCTCGTTATCGTTATTCCGATAATTCTACGGCGATTATTTGATTGACGATTATGGACGATAACTAATATTTAATACATTTCTAAAATAGACCTACACGAACCAAATTATTTTGAATTTTCTTGCTTCCTCTGAGTATTTTTTTTTTTATAATATGGTTAGTTTCAAAATATAAAAAAAATAACGAAAAACGAAACTATTGGCACTACGCCCCCCCCCCCCGGGCCATGGCCTTCCTCTAACGTGGGATTTCTGCTCCAGCGCCTCTGACGAGACAGGAGAAACCGGGACCGACGTTTTACTTCACCATCCGATAGAAGCTCAGTGGATAAGGCGGGAATCGAACCCGCGTCTCATAGCATCATCGGGATCGGCAGCCGAAGCCGCTACCCCTGCGCCACGAGACCCACCAAATAACAAAATACCGTATTTTTTTAAAGCACTTTAATTTTTATAATTTGCAATATGGATATCAATCGAATCGAAATTTTGCATGCATTTTCACTGTTTTGGAGTTTTTAGAATGAAATACTCAAATTTTCAGAAATTACCGTATTTTCTCGAAAATACTAAAAAAATATAATTCGCAATATGAACATCAAACGATACCAAATTTTGCATGTATAGTAACTGTTTAAGATTTTCTTTTAAAATAACACTAAAGTTTTCACAAAATACCGTAGTTTCTCGAAAAAAGTAAAAAAAAAATGCAATATGGGTATCAAACGATTCGAAATTTTGCACATATTTTAACAGTTTTAGAATATTCTGAATGAAATACTCAAGTTTTCACAAAATAAGTTATTTACTCGAAAAAACTCCATTTTTTTATTACAGTCCAGACTCGATTATCCGAAGGCCTCGGAAAAATTTCACTTCGGATAATCGAACCACGAATAATTTTTTTTTCGTTGTTTAAACTACGTTAAAGTGAATTGAAACTTCAAAATTCAAGTTGGTGGCCAATATGGCGGTGTTGAAATATTGAAAAATGCATTTTATTATTTAATAGGCAATTCAAATTTGACTAAAATGGGGTTGCAGAACTCGAATTTGATGTTTAAAACAAGAAAAAGAAAAAAAAAGTTGTTCGTGATTCGTTATCCTCCGAAGTCCCATACAAACTTTCGGATAATCGAACTTCGGATAATCGAAACTTAAGATAATCGAGGCTTCGGATAATCGAGCCAGGACTGTATTCGCAATATGGGTATCAAAAAATTCTAAATTTTTCATGTATTTGAACAGTTTAAGAGTTTTTTAAATGCAATACAAAAACCGTATTTTCTCTAAAATAAATACTATTTTTTTATAATTCGCAATATGGGTACCAAACGATTAGAAATTTTGCATGTTAAAAGTTAAGTGTTTTCGGTATTTTGTGAAAATTTTAGTTTTTAGTTCAAAAAACTCTAAAACATTTATAAATATTGCAAAATTTTGAATCGTTTGATACCCATATTGCGAATTATAAAATTTTTAATATTCTCGAGAAAATACGGTATTTTGTGAAAATTTAAGTATTTCATAAAAATAAAACCTACAACAATTAGAATACATGCTAAATTTTGAATAATTTGATACCCATATTGCGAAACATAAAAAATGAGGATTTTCGAGAAAATACGGTATTTTGCGAAAATTTAAGTAATTCATTCAAAAAACTCTATAACAGTCAAAACACATGCAAAATTTTGAATAGTTTGATAACCATATTGCAACTCATAAAAATGTGAGTACTTTAAAAAAACAGAATTTTGTGATTAATACTTTGTATTTTAGTATTTATACTTTGAAACTCTCCATATTTCAAAAAATATTAATTAAAATGAATTTTATGACGTCAAAAGTTGGATCAATAGTTTAAAGATATCATCATTAAAAATTTAAGAATAAATGGATAATAAGGCTGGTTCAAATATTTTTATAACTTGAAGCCACGGAAGCGATCAGAAAATCCCTACTCAAAGAAAAGATTTTCGAATTTGTATGGACAATTAAAGTAACTTCTCCTAATAAACAAATAAAAACAAAATCTTCTATGACTTCAGCTATATCATATTGTATTGGAAAATTTAGCAAGCTTGATTTAAAAAAAGTCACAAAATATAGCTTATAATTGGAAAATTGAAAAAAATGCAATTTGAATGTAACATCTCTCTACTGTCCAAATTTATATTTCGAAAATATTTATATTTTCCGTGTTCAGAAGGTAATTTTGAGCATGTTTTGCTCTACAAAAAACTTACGTTCTCTTGTTTAATGTAATTCTTGTTTATTTGTAGTGTTTTAAATTCTATTTTCTTGTTTGGTTTTCGGTAGTATTTGGCCTATTCTAAAACCTCCTATCATTACATTTTGCCTATCAATTTTTCCATGTTTTTACAGTCACATTTTCAGTTTTTAACTTGTTTTCAACTATTCTGCTATAGAATGGCACCATTTAAGTTGTAAAAAAACGCACAGAGGCATAGTCTGAGACACTACAACAATTACTGTATACTTATTTTTACCTAAAATATAAGAAATGTTAGTAAAAAACACAGCAAAAGTTGACCCCTGAAAAATGAAATTTTAAAAACCCTTGGCAAAATCTCATAAAACAAGCAAAATTCCCAATAAAAAATCTAAAATATGAAGATTTATTACTTCTCTTATAAGTAAATTTATATGATTTAAAAACGATAATTCTATCGTTATTGTCCCGACGAAAACGATAACCTTATCGTTATTGTCGAATGATAAAATTATCGTTTAACTTAGCATCAATTTCGATGTATTGTATTTTAGAATTAACGCTGTTCTATTTTTTCGATTTATTTTTAATTTTTTGTCATTCGACCTAAGATTAATTCACATTGCTGAAGTTCACTTAGTTGAGACATTAGGGCAATGATGGTAGTCATCAGTTCTACAAAATAGATTGTTTGAATTTGAAACATCCCAGAATTGGCAGCCCACCCCTCAGCAACAACGATGTCCAAAATTCGACCCCGAAACAGCTTCATTTTTAGCCCTCCCCAGGCGTTTTCGCTAGCTTCTCCGAAAAGGCCACTGCTAATTCCGTGTCAGATGTTGTTTCGAATTTCTCTCACGCGTCACATTTCATCCTAGCCTAGAAGACACATACTCACATGCAGACACACACCCACTAGCTAGACACAAAAAGCATTCAAAAATTTACACCCACACCGAGTCCACGTGGCAGCAGCAGCTTCAAAGGAGCAGGAGCAGTTCTTTCGAGGACGAACATTTGAGTGAAGTACTCCCACGGACGACGGTGGAATTCCATGCCAAAAGACGAACCCATATTGGGATTGGGATTGGGATTGGGATTGATTGGGATTGGGATTGGGATTGGGATTGGGATTGGGATTGGGATTGGATTGGTTGGGATTGGGATTGGGATTGGGATTGGGATTGGGATTGGGATTGGGATTGGGATCAGACTGACTGGGACTGGGATGGGATTGGGACTGGGATTGGGATGGGATCTGGGACTGGGACTGGGATCGACTGGGATTGGACTGGGATTGGGATTGGGACTGGGATTGGGACTGGGATGGGATCGGACTGGGACTGGGACTGGGATTGGGATCGGGACTGGGACTGACTGGGACTGGGATCGGGACTGGATTGGGATCGACTGACTGGGACTGGGATCGGGATGGGATCAGATGGGATCAGGACTGGGATCAGACTGGGATTGGGATGGGACTGGGATCTGGGACTGGGATGACTGGGATCAGACTGGGATTGGGACTGGGATCGGATTGGGATTGGATTGATTGGATTGGGATTGGGATTGGGATTGGGATTGGATTGGATTGACTTGGGATTGGATTGGGATTAGGATTGGGATTGGGATTGGGATTGGATTGGGATTGGGATTGGGATTGGGATTGGGATTGGGATTGGGATTGGGATTGGGATTGGGACTGGGATTGGGATTGGGATTGGGATTGGGATTGGGATTGGGATTGGGATTGGGATTGGGATTGGGTAAAATTCGGAAAAAAATGTAATTTTGGCTGGAAACTTCTCCAAGCTTGAATGGAGATCCGCCACGTTGAACAATAAGAGCGCTGCAAATGGGACAGGTAGACAACAAGCTGGCCATTTCTAATCTGGACGACGGAACGACTTGCTCTCCGGAATACGACTCGGGCTGTCACTGCAATTCGAACTGCTCGTTTGAAGAAGACGAAGGTATGCATACGTTCAGGCGTAGAAAAAAAAAAAACTTCAGCAAAATGGGAAAATGCAACATTCTCCTTAGTCTGTTTTATGCAGAGAGAAGAGTCAGATAATGGCATTGTCAGCTTTCAAATTACCCAACAGGGGATTACCATTATTTGCATGTTAAACGAATGGGAGGATTTCGTTTTGTCGTTGAAAGTAAATTGATTTGCTAGGAATTTTCAAATAAATTTATGCAGATATTATTACTACCAAATTATTTGCTCTAAAAATAAACCATTCCTCCCTTCTCCCCAACTCCAAACATCCTATCAAAACACAACAAAAAACAACTGGTATTGTTTTCCTATCCAATTCCTCCTCAACCCCCCCTCTTACGCCAATGTATCGCCCATTTGGCATTGACACTATCAATAAAATTAATAACACTGGTCATTTGTCGTGCATGACGTATAGTCAGAGCCCCCTCACTCCATCCTTCCATTTTTTTTGTCCTATCATCATCGTCATCGAAAAACCAACAAATGCCCCCTTAATTACTTGACTCTTTGTTTATTCCTTTTGTGGCTAAGGGACATTGGAGTGGTCGATGGATTCTATGCTACGTTCAAAGCAGCACCTAATCGAGAGAAAAGAATTTCGGTTTATTTTGAAAAAGTGATGAATGAAGTATAAATAAATTGAAACGAACGATCTCAATTTGACTAAACATTTTTGCGGATCTATCAATTCCATTTCAGGTTTTTTTTTGGCACCGCCCTCTTTGTTGACGATTTTCTAAAAAACTTTTTTTCTTTTAATCATAACTTTGCAACTATTTGAGCAAAAGACATTCTACAGGTTGCATTTTATAGCAAATTGTCCACGAAATTCGATAAAAAATAAAATCTGTTCTATTTGAACGTTTAAAATATTAAAATTCAGTTTTGTCCAATTGCTTATATTTTTATTTTTTTTATTTCATCACCATCGTATTTCCCGGACCATTTTACATAAAAATCATTGTGAACCTCAAACTAATATGAACTTTTGGCGAGATCCAGCGATTTTACTGAAAAAAGTTTGGTTTTGCACAGCACTTGGAAGTACATGGTGTACTTTTCAACAAAAAGGGATGCCTCCCGCTTAGTTCGGTTTTCATATGTGAGAAACTTATTTCGGATTTGAATTCATAGGACAGAAAGCTGCGCAAAATCAAAAATCAGTAAAATCGCTGTATCTCGCCAATAGTTCACTTTAGTTTGAGGTTTACATTGATTTATATGTAAAATTGTCCGGGAAACACGATGGTGACAAAATAAAAAAAAAATAAAAATATAAGGAATTGGTCAAAACTGAATTTTAATGCTAAAAACGTTAAAATATAATATTAGGGGGTATTTAAAGGTTAAAATTTTAACCTTTTTTAATTTTTTTTTGTTCATATATTAAAGAAAATAAGGTTACATTTTAATTCTTGCTTCAAAACTGGTTTTGCTGACAATCAAATTTTATTCAACCAATAATTTTAATAGATTTTTTAAAAAGTTATTAAACAAAGTTAACCGATGGTCAATTGGCGTAATGAATTCAAATAATGAGTAATGAATACCAATGGCCAATGAGGCGTAATTTTGTAAATATGCACATTTTAGGTTAAAATTTGTAACAAACAAAGTGACTATCAAAGTCACCTCAACTTTTAAAATACTAAATTTCATCAAAATTATTTTTAAAGCATTTTTTAAAAAATTATTTGTGAAAACGCCCATGGAAAACGTGTGGCCTACCCCAGTAAATACATGTTTACAAAATAAAACTCTTGAGACAAGTCCTACCCTTCGAGAAATTATTTTAAAAACTTTGTTTGAAGTAATTACTTATAAAAATGTTTTAACGATTATTTTAATATTTTTATAGAAATAGAGCACATGTAGACGTTTTGCAAATTTTAAATATTGGGACCACAGATCCGAAAAAAATATATAATACTATAGGAAAAAATATGTTTTTAAAACATCATTGATTAATTATGAAGTCTTTAAAAAAAATTATACGTTTTGTAATTAGAGACCACAGAAAATCTGAAAAAGAGGTAAAACCTTACGTTTTTCGATATTTTGTATATACTTTCAGTCTATTTTTAAATGAGCCTTAATAGATAATAATGGATATTTTCAGATTTTCTATTTTCAATTATCACATTTAAGTTTTCTTGCGATTTTCAGTAATCAGTTTCTAAAAAAATGTGTTGAGTTGACCCAATCTTCCCGTCTACATCACTCTACCATCGAATTAATTATGTCGTTCAGTATATTTTCCCCTAACGCTGCTCCAACTTTATCACAAAACCACCAATTTTTTCCCTCATTTCTTCTCCCCCACAGATTCTGCACATCCACCGTGAAAGTGTCCACCGGGAAAAATGCTCACACACACACAACATCAAAGGTGCTCACTCACCTGTTGGATAGACTACCAACACTCACCTACATAAAGAGTAAGGGAGGGGTAGTGAAAAAGCAGGGTGGTCCAATTCTGCCCCATCATCGCTCCAACGCGCCCCGTAATCAAAAGCGATGACTTTGCTTTTAGTCAGGGGGGGGGGGATGAGGCCGGTTCGGAAAAAAGTGACCAGCAGCAGGAACTTCATCTTGGAGCCAGCGCGCCATTAGCAGAAATTCGATGCCCACTCCCACGACCTTCTGTGACATCGGAGAGAGAGCGCGGTCATCCCCAGCGTGGGAGGGGGAAAGGCGCTTCGGAATGGACATACTTTTGATCATCAACTCTCTGATTCATCAATTGGTAGGCGAAAATAATGACGAAGCGGGTAAGTAGAACTTTTGGGTCTTTTATTTTTGGACTGTGGGGGGCGTATTTTTCGTGCAAGTTCAAAGGATTTTTTTTCTGCACCCATGTCCTGTTTGGCTGCAAATTGATGAGCATAAAATGTCAGCAGTGAGACCACACTGAACATTCGTGGAATTTGGTGAGGGGTGATTGACACGATTTTATGATAGAGCTTTTACCTGTTGGTCGCTTTAAAGTGATAAGATCTGCAATTTGTATATGTGTGATGTCTGCCAGAATAGAGTGAAGAAAAAGTTAATGTTTTCAGCGGCGGTGTTATAAATTCTGTAACATTTTGTACAGCAGGGAATCATGTCCTGAAATGCCCATAAAAACTACCCATTTTGTTACATCCAAAAAAAAAAAAAGTGAACTAACTACCACAACCCAAGCAACACACTTTGTCAAATAAACGTATTTCCCAACTGGTTGTAAAACCTTGGTAAAACCGATTTGCCTCGTTACCGCAACTTGTTCTACACCTGCTGTGCATTGGAAAAAACGCACTTTTTTCTTTTGTACGACTTGTCAGAAAAAGATGCAAGTTATCAGAGTAAGTTGAACAAATGTTCAACTACACAACACTGCACAGTGGTCCAGGTCGCAAAATTAAGTGGAAAATGGATATTCCGAAATATGGTTAAGTTTTGAAGCTTTGGTGTCTTCAGAAGAGTAGTTGCAAATAGAAAGGGGCAACTTTTGGTTTGGTTGTTAATTAGGGTGGTTCACGATGAGGGTGATTTTGAAAATCTATCTTTACAGGAATATTTTTGAGATTTTTTTGTCTTCTAGAAAGTTGTTTGGCTTGCCATTTTAAGCAACTTTGTCAAAGACACCAAAATGTTATCTCACAATCTATACCTTCTATGACCAAATTTATAGAAAGCATCTGAGCAAACCTTCAAAAATCAGTTTTTTGACGTGGCAATTCAGGGTTAAGTTTTAGAGAAGCACTTTTAGATCTCCAAAAGCAAACATTTTTATTTGTTGACATGTCAATTTGAACTTAAGGGTCAAAAGTTTTAAGCCATTTTAAGGTAAAAAAGATGCCAATTTATAACTTAAATATCTCGAAAAGGCGCAAGCCAAATTTAAAACACCAGGTTGCATTTGAAAGAGGAGAACACTACAAACGCTGAAAAAATCTCAGAGGTGTTTCTCTTTAAACGCGAAATATCTTCATTTGAAATCATTGTTATCCGAGCATTCGTTGGTGAAGGTTGTCTGAATCAACATGACTCGTCGCGTCCCGGCGCAAAACGCCGGCAATATTGCCCTACCTGCGGCTCAAGCAGGCAAAAAAGTGGGAATTTCCAAAAGGAAGGTTGAGGCCTCAACTGATGGCCAAAAACCGGGGATTTCCAAAAGGAAGGTGCTTTTGGAAGTGACATCGAACAGCAAAAAGACGAAAAAGAGCGACGGTACTGTACCGATGGATGAGGAGGAGGAGAACTCTTCGTCGCACGAGGAGCAGCTATTGAAGAACAACAAGTTTGCTGGACTGCCTGACGAGGACCAGGTAGCGGAAGCAAAGGAGAATGAAGTGAAACAGCGAAAGGAGAAACTGCCTCCTTTTTATGTGCGGCAATCAGCAGCAACGATCGACTTTCGAGCGGGGCTGGTTGAACTCATCAAGTCTGGGAAAGTCCTAGGCAACATTCGTCTGTGTCAGGACGGATTTAAGGTGCTGGTGCAATCCAGGCAGCACTATCAACTGGTCAAGGATTACTTGACCGAAAACGAGGCGGAGTACTTTACCCATGATGTCGTCATGGATAAGCCGTACAAAATCGTCGTCAGAGGTCTGTACGACATGCCAGTGGAGGAATTAGCTGCCGAGCTAAAAGTTTTGAAACTGGATGTGTTGGCCGTGCACAAAATGAGCCGACGCAACAAAGACATCAAGTACCGTGACCAGCTCTACCTGCTGCATTTGGCTAAGGGATCGACGACGCTTCCTGAGCTGAAGGCAATTCGAGCGGTTTTCAACATTATCGTGTCGTGGAGCGATACCGACCAGTGCATCGTGACGTCACACAATGCTTCAACTGCCTGGGTTTCGGGCACGGAGGTAAGAACTGCCACCTGAAGCGTCGTTGCGCCAAATGTGGTACCGATGCGCACATCACATCCCAGTGCATCCAAGATTCGCTGGTGAAGTGCCTCAACTGCAACGGTGAGCACTCGTCAACCGACCGAAAGTGCCCCAAGAGAGCTGAGTTCGTGAAAATTCGGCAGCAAGCATCGACGAAGAATCAGCCTCAGCGTCGTAGAACTCCTCCAGCCCTGGTGGAGCAAAATTTTCCACCTCTTCAACCGCGACGCCAGGTCCCGAACTTGGCACCGTTGCCGTTGGATCCCAGGAAGAGAGCTGAGATGAATCATCCACGGCCGGGTTCCAGCCAGGAGCCGAGACCGCCACCACCGGGCTTCAGCCAGGAGCCAAGACCAACCCAAGAACCAGCAGTTGAGGAAAATGGTAATGATCTTTACACCTCAACCGAACTCCTCAATATTTTCAAACAGATGTCCGCTGCACTGCGTGGATGCAAAACCAAGACCCAGCAGATTGAAGTGCTGACCTCGTTCGTCATCCAGTATGGATCGTAGGTCCCTCAAGCTGCTGAATTGGAACGCTTGCTCCATTAGGAGGAAGAATTTAGAGCTGGTGGATTTTCTTCGCGAGAAGGAGATCGACGTAGCTGCCATCACGGAAACTCATCTGAAGCCCGGTGAAAAAGTTTATCTGCAAAACTACAAGATCGCGACGCAGCTCGATAGGACCACCTCTGGAGGAGGAGGTGTGCTTGTCGCTGTTCATCGTGATCTCAAGCCACGCCGGCTGCCACACTTCAAGCTGGACATCATCGAGGCCGTTGGGGTGGAAATTCCCACTTCGGTTGGCCCAGTACTCTTCATTGCTGCATACTGCCCACGTCAGGTGAATTCCAGAGATGGTTCAGCAGCAAAACTGAAGAGCGATATCCAGAAGCTGACACGGCGGAGCGCAAAGTACATCATCGCTGGTGACCTCAACGCGAAGCATGAAGTTTGGGGCAACAGCAGGAGGAATCGGAACGGAGTGATTCTGCACAACGATCTGCAAAACGGATACTACAACGTTGTGAGTCCGGATCGTCCAACGAGGGTGGCTCGGTCTGGGAATCACTCAATCATCGACTTCTTCATTACCAATATGGCTGAGAACGTGGCTCATCCTGAGGTGTTTGAAGAGTTGAGTTCTGATCACTATCCGGTGGTTGTGGAGGTTGGAGCTTCCGTTACTCCGCAGCGGCAACCAACCCGGAAAGATTACCACAACGTTGACTGGCAGCAGTTTCAGCAAGTGGTCGACAGCAACATCGACTATGATCAACACCCGGAAACTTCTGCCGATATTGATCGTTCGCTGGAGGTGATCCAGCAGGCTATCAACCAAGCAGAGGCTGCCAACGTTCGGGAGGTTCCTGTTAATTTTAAGGTAACTGATATTGACGTAGATACTAAACACTTGATTAGACTTAGGAATGTTTATAGGAGACAATATCAACGGACTGGGGACTATGACAAAAGATTTCAGTGAACAATTTGAACAAAATCATACAAGACCGACTTGACAATATCAGAAATCAAGAATTTTCAAAACATGTAAGCCAGCTTGGGAATTATTCAAAACCATTTTGGAAACTTTCAAAAGTTCTTAAAAACAAACCAAAGCCTATTCCTCCTCTTATTGTTGAGGATTCTCCTTTGATTACATCCGAGGAAAAGGCAAATGCACTTGGGCTTCATTTTGTTAGTTCACATAATCTTGGCGCTTCCATGACCAGCCGTAAAGAAACATCAGTTGCCAATAGTATTTCAACAATCAATGACTCTACCTTTGAATTTCCTGCAGATTCCCATGTTTCTGGTGAGGAAGTCAAAGTTGCAGTTAAACAAATGAAAAATATGAAAGCTCCAGGCTTTGATAACATTTTAATCTAGTGTTGAAAAAACAGAGTGATCAGTTCTTTCAACATCTAGCCAATATTTTCAATAAATGTTTGCAACTTGGTTACTTCCCCACCAATTGGAAGCTGGGCAAAGTCATACCAATTTTGAAGCCTCAAAAGATCCAACATCGCCAACAAGTTATCGTCCCATTAGTCTTTTGAGTAGTCTGTCCAAACTCTTTGAGAAGGTCATCTATTCAAGGCTTTTGGATTTTACCAACGATAATAATATAATTTTGAATGAGCAGTTTGGCTTCCGAAAGGGACATAATACTGCTCATCAGCTTACGAGAGTAACTAAAATCATCAAGCAGAACAAGCTTGAGTCTAAATCAACTGCTATGGCTTTGTTGGATGTTGAGAAGGCTTTTGACAATGTTTGGCATGATGGTTTGATACATAAACTGTATTTATACGGTTTTCCAATGTATCTTATCAAAATTATCCAGCACTATCTTTCGGAGAGATCGTTCAAGGTTTTTCTGAATGGGATTGCTTCTGGATTATTCAACATTGATGCTGGGGTTCCCAAGGAAGTATTCTTGGCCCACTTCTGTACAATATTTTTACATCTGATTTGCCTACTCTTCCTGGTAATGGTGTGTTGTCACTTTTTGCTGATGACACTGCCGTTATTTATAAGGGTAAAATAACCAGATATTTAGTTGGCCGTCTTCAGAAGGGTCTTGACGTTCTTTCCGAATACTTTGGCGACTGGAAAATTCGCATAAATGCAGCCAAAACTCAAACCATCATTTTTCCACTTTCCAAATCGGCCAGATTTGTCCCAAAGGATGATGTTTTGATTAAAATGAATGATGTTTCGATACCCTGGTCAAAGGAAGTTGTCTATTTAGGTCTCATACTTGACTCGAAACTATTGTTTCGGCAGCATGTAGATAAAATATTGAACAAGTGCAGCATTCTCATCAGGTGTTTGTATCCTTTAATTAACAGAAAATCAAAGCTATCTTTGAAAAATAAGCTAGCAGTTTACAAACAAATAATTTACCCCGTTATTGAGTATGCAGTACCTGTTTGGGAGTGTTGCGCTAGAACTCATAAATTGAAGCTCCAGCGTGTCCAAAACAAGGTACTCAAAATGGTTTTGAATGTTCCTGGCTGGACAAGATCAAGTGAGGTTCATGAATTAGCAGAAGTAAAAATGTTGGATCAGAAGATTCAAGAAAAATGTTTGAAATTCAGGGAAAAATGTGCTATATCTGAATACCCCTTGATTCAAGGATTGGTTTAGTTTATGGTAAGATTAAGTTAGTTTTAGGTTAGGTTATGTTTTCTTAACATTTTTTTTCCTCATTGTACCTAGTGTTACAAAAATGATAAATCATATACTTTTAAAGTTATAAAAATGAACAGTGTTTAAATCACGAAAAGCAAACTAAAGCTGAAGAGCCACAGCTGACCACTTATTATGTAAACCAAATGTAATTATTATAAGAAAGATTCAATAAAGTATATTTAATTCAAAAAAAAAAAAAAAATTCATTTGAAAAAGTCTAATTTTCACGGGAAAACCATATGGGACCACCCTAACGAAATTCGAATTTGGTCATAATTTGGTCATAAATGATAATTTTACATGGAAACCAAAAAAATGACCAAAAATTGATTTTTCGATAGTTAGGCTTCATTATGAGGGCAGATTCAGATTCAGCGGCCAAAATTACATGGAAAAAAATACTGTAAAGATAGATTTTCAAAATCACCCTAATCGTGAACCATCTTAATTAACAACCAAACCAAAAGTTGCCCCTTTCTATTTGCAACAACTCTTCTGAAGACACCAAAGGGCTTTTGTTAATTTGATTTGGTAAACCGCGGTGGATTTTCTTGAAATAATTCGAACTGTCAAAAATCCACCAAAGCATCTACCACATTGATCGCACAAAAATCTGTGGTAGAAAAGTATCCACCGGTAGATGCTTTGAAGGATTTTTGACAGTTTGAATTATTTCAAGAAAATCCACCGCGGTTAACCAAATCAAATTAACAAAAGCCCTCAAAGCTTCAAAACTTAACCATATTTCGGAATATCCATTTTCCACTTAATTTTGCGATCTGGACCACTGTGCAGTGTTTCTATTTGCAACAACTCTTCTGAAGACACCAAAGCTTCAAAACTTAACCATTTTACGGAATATCCATTATCCACTTAATTTTGCGATCCCTGTAGGTATGGATACCCAAGTAACATTTTTTTTCCAGGAGTTCTACAAGAGCTCTTCAAGATAGCTACAGCACGGTGCTCAAAATACCGTTATTATGAAAAAAAATATGCACTCCGAGATTTTGGGGTCTATCGATTCCTTACACCATAGCGCATCTCTGTGCAAAAAATAAAAACATTCGCTGATGTAGTTTTCGAGATACAGCCCTTTTAAAATGTTACATCCAATTTTTAATAAGAAAACCAAAACAATCAATACAATTTCAGCACATTAAAGAATATGCATTTCAAGATAAAGGTGTTTTTTGCTTCATATGACTGTCAAGTATCTCTGGGCCAACTTTCAGAAGGTTTGCTGATGTAGTTCTCGAGATACAGCCATTTTAAAATGTTATTTCCTATTTTTTACAAAGAAAATCCATGAAATCAATTTAATTTCATGCAGATTCATCAAGAATATGCATGCACGCGCCTTCAATAAACCACGTGGGCAATTTAGGGAAGTGTTTTGACGATTTCCAAAGATTTTGTGTGTCATCAGAAGCAAATGGCATAATTATCTCGAAATGCATATTCTTTAAAATGCTGAAATTGAATTGATTTCATGGATTTTCTTTGAAAAAATCGGAAATAAAATTTTAAAATGGCTGTATCTCGAGAACTACATCAGCAAACCTTCTGAAACTTGGCCCAGAGGTACTTGACAGTCATATGAAGCAAAAAACATCATTATCTCGAAATGCATATTCTTTGAAATGCTGAAATTAAATTGATTTCATGGATTTTCTTTGAAAAAATCGGAAATAACATTTTAAAAGGGCTGTATCTCGAGAACTACATCAGCAAACTTTCTGAAACTTGGCCCAGAGATACTTGACAGTCATATGAAGCAAAAAACACCTTTATCTCGAAATGCATATTCTTTAAAGTGCTGAAATTGTATTGATTGTTTTGGTTTTCTTATTAAAAATCGGATGTAACATCTTAAAAGGGCTGTATCTCGAAAACTACATCAGCGAATGTTTTTATTTTTTGCACAGAGATGCGCTATGGTGTAAGGAATCGATAGACCCCAAAATCTTGGAGTGCATATTTTTTTCATAATAACGGTATTTTGAGCACCGTGTACAGCATAGCAGTTTGGACCGCGGTAGGATAAAATTTTCTTCAAAACTTCTTCAGGAGTTTGGAAGAGTACTTGAAGAGAATTTTATCCTACCGCGGTCCAAACTGCTATGCTGTAGCTATCTTGAAGAGCTCTTGTAGAACTCCTGGAAAAAAATGTTACTTGGGTAAGGACTACACTGAAAAAATACAAAAAAAGCATGATAAAATTCTTTAAAAGGTTCAATTTACTTTTAAATGTTATTTATTTTTGGAATTTAAATTAAACATGTTCATTTGAATCTGTAATTTTCTACCAACTCACACGAAATCGGGAAAAGTTGCCCTGACCCTCTTCGATTTGCGTGAAACTTTGTCCTAAGGGTAACTTTGTCCCTGATCACGAATCCGAGGTCCGTTTTTTGATATCTCGTGACGGAGGGGCGGTACGACCCTTCCGTTTTTAAACATGCGAAAAAAGAGGTATTTTTCAATAATTTGCAGCCTGAAACGGTGATGAGATAGAAATTTGGTGTCAAAGAGACTTTTATGTAAAATTAAACGCCCGATTTGATGGCGTACTCAGAATTCCGAAAAAACGTATTTTTCATCGAAAAAACACTAAAAAAGTTTTAAAAATTCTCCCATTTTCCGTTACTCGACTGTAAAATTTTTTGGAACATGTCATTTTATTGGAAATTTAATGTACTTTTCGAATCTACATTGACTCAGAAGGGTCATTTTTTCATTCTGAACAAAATTTTTCATTTTAATATTTAGTGTTTTTTCTAACTTTGCAGGGTTATTTTTTAGAGTGTATCAATGTTCTACAAAGTTGTAGAGCAGACAATAACGCGATTTTACGAAAAAAAGTTTTGAAAAAGTAACTTTTTGCGTTTCTCTTTGTTTCGTCGTCCGTGTCTGTCGCGTTTGACCAAGAACGGCCATGATCGATGACGACCAACTTTTTCAAAACTTTTTTTCGTAAAATTGCGATAACTCGTGATCTTTATAAGCAAACCCCTTATGTCTATATATCAAAATTTTTGTAATTGTCTGCTCTACAACTTTGTAGAACATTATTACACTCTAAAAAATAACCCTGCAAAGTTAGAAAAAACACGTAATTTTAAAATGAAAATTTTTGTTCTAATGAAAATGACCCTTCTGGGTCAATGTAGATTCGAAAAGAACATTAAATTTCCCATAAAATGACATGTTCCAAATTTTTTACAGTCGAGTAACGGAAAATGGGAGAATTTTTAAAACTGTTTTAGTGTTTTTTTCGATGAAAAATACGTTTTTTCGGAATTCTGAGTACGCCATCAAATCGGGCGTCTATTTTACATAAAAGTCCCTTTGACACCAAATTTCTATCTCATCACCGTTTCAGGCTGCAAATTATTGAAAAATACCTCTTTTTTCGCATGTTCAAAAATTGAAGGGGTCGTACCACCCCTCCGTCACGAGATATCAAAAAACGGACCTCGGATTCGTGATCAGTGACAAAAGTTACCCCTCAGGACAAAGTTTCACGCAAATCGAAGAGGGGTCGGGGCAACTGCTGTGTGAGTTGGCGGAGAATTACCCATCTCTTTTTTTATTGCCAGAAATATAAAAAATTGTCGAAATCTTTCAAAGTCCCAGAAAAATTCTAATCTAAAGTTTTGAAAAAAATGGTTATGTCGATCACGACCGTTCATGGTCACCCGTGACAGACACGAACGACGAAACAAAGAGATACGCAAAAAGTAACTTTTTCAAAACTTTTTTTTCGTAAAATCACGATATTGTAATTGTCTGCTCCACAACTTTGTAACTTACAGTTACACTTTTTAAAGAAAACCCTGCAAAGTTAGAAAAAAAATACGAAGTATAAAAATGAATTTTTTTGTTCTTCATGGAAAAGGACCCTTCTAGGTTAATGTAGATTCGAAAAGTTCATTAAATTTCCCATAAAAAATCCATTTTTTACAGTTAAGTAACGGAAATGGCACACAGTAAAAAAATCTTGGTAAAATTTAATCTAAAAAGAAGTACATCTTTTATGTCAGAAAAAAGCTTTAATTTTACCTATAATAATGTGTAAATTTACATCTGGCAGACACTAGGAAAATATATATGTAATCCCAAAAAAATATCACACCGGCGATAGTTATATCTAGCTTACTAAGTCCGCTTACAATCAAAGCCAATTTAGCTCTATGTGTTCCGTGCATTGTATATTAAATTGGCTTTGATAGTCCAGTACTCACAGCGACGAGTTGGCCGTGCGGGTTGGGGCGCGGACTTAGTAAGCTAGATATAACTATCGCCGGTGTGATATTTTTTTGGGATTACATATATATTTTCCTAGCGTCTGCCAGATGTAAATTTACACATTATTATAGATAAAATTAAAGCTTTTTCTGACATAACAGATGTAATTTTACCATGATTTTTTTTACTGGGCAGAGTTTTTTTAATGAGTTTTCTCGATGAAAAAAACTTTTTTCGGAATTCTGATTACGCCAACAAATCGGGCGTTCAATTTTACATAAAAGTCACTTTGACACCAAATTTCCATCTCATCACCATTTCAGGCTGCAAATTATTGGAAAACAAGACTTTTTTTGCATGTTCAAAAATTAAAGGGGTTGTACCGCCCCTCCGTCACGAGATATCAAAAAACGGACCTCACGCAAATCGGAAAGGGGTCGGGGCAACTTTTTCGTTTTTTTTTCTGGGATACTTTCTGGTAACACTTGATGATACGTTTCGTTCGATTCATTCGTTTGTTTTTCGTATAAATAACCAGAAGCAATATTTCACCGTGTGACGAAACGCTCTAGGAAACGCACCTGGGTAGCGATTCCCATTCAATAAATATTATTACTGGTGGTTTGAATTATTAACCACGTGGAAAAAGGTCAATCGAACCATGAATCAATGACAGCACAAACATGCACGCACCCGCTCCCACGTGGCGATGTGGCTCTACCGGGTTCGATTCGTTTACCCCTTCGGTAATGAATGCTGGTTTGATGGAAATTTGCCATTCTGTGAACCATAATTGTTATGATTGGAAATTTGAAAATAAAAAATCTTTGCACTTCCTACCTTAGTTGTTCCGTTTTCTAGGCTGAAAAAAATAAATTCAGACAAATTCCAACACAATTTACACCCTCCTCCCTCCCTCAGCATACCAAGGCCAATTTTACCCCCACGCAGCGTTCATTCATGCCCAGTGAGCTGGAAGTTGGAAAACAATCAGATCGACGCGCTGGGCGCCGAATTTATTGATCTAGCGTGGAATGTATATTTATTTTTGACGTGCCTACACATGTCAAAACGGATAAAACCAACCCCGAAAAAATATTATTATACATTCCCCGGTTGAACGCAAAACCAGCTGGAAGGAGGGTGGAGGAGTGCACCATTGCGTGTCGATTAATAATTGACAGCAAATATTTAATTTTGACACTTGGCCTTTGCGCGTGAGCAAACTCACTCACGACTATTGGCATACATTTAACGGCATGCTTGATAGCCCTCCCGCTGAGGGTGGCGGTGTCAGTTGAACAAGTGGGGTAATTTTACTCCCAAAAGTTGGATTTACCAAAAAAAAATCAGCCAAATGTTAAATACACGGAGCAAGAAAATTCTTTTTTAATCTTGTTTTGTAATCAATCTTTTTTTTTTTTTGGTTTATCGTCAAAAACACACATCTCAACCTCTTAACGGGCTTCGCTTTCAAATGTCGCCAAAAAATTATTCAAGAAAATGTTATTTTTGTTTTGTTTCGGTTTGAAAGCTAATGATTGAAGTTTATACAAAAAATGTCAAAAATCGAAAACATCTGGAAAACCCCAAGTAGGCAAAGGGTAATGATTGGAAGTCATTTTGAGCAACTTTTGTTCTACGAAAAACTTTACTTCTGTTGTTTTATATTTTCCGTGTTTCACTTTTAATAGTTCAATTTGCTTTTATCTTGTTTAGTTAATGTTTGTTTGTGATAGTATTTGGCTAACTCTAACACCTCCTTTCATCACCTTTTGTCTATCTAGTTTTTTTCATGTACAGTCACTTTTTCAATTGTTTTGCTTGTTTTTATACATTTTCTACTAGAGAACGATACCATTTCATTTAAATTGTAAAAAATGCAAAGAGGCATAGATTGGTACACTACAAAAATTACAAAAAATATAGAGGTAATGTTAGTAAGAAACACATCCAAAGTTGACCCCAGAAAAAAAGACATTTTTAAAAACATTAAACAAGTCACACTTTAAACCTAAAAATTTTATTAAATTTTAAGAGCTCTACTTTCAGTTTCACATCTTTATTTGGAAAAAGGGGTTTTGATGTTCCTTTGTAAAAGTTGAAGATTCTGAACAGGACTTAAAAAAATTGTCATATTTTTAAATAAGTTTTTAATGTTTTCAAATATTCGTTGTTATATAATAACTAAAAGTATTATAAGCCGTTGCAAATATTTTTCAAATTTTATGTCCCCCCCAAACATATTTTTCCAAAAAACTTCAAAATTTCCATAAAAATAGAAGTCTAATCAACTGAGAACAATCTAAAATGAATTTTTCAGCATTGATAATCAAATTTAGCATGTTAAGCTTGTTTGAAAATGTTTTGAATTTTTATGAAATTCCAATTTTATTTTTCGCATTTTTTTTTGTCAAAACTTAGATATTTTAAAAAATAATGATGGCAAAACAATTGAACAGGTGTATAAAAAACACTTTTTTCCATTAAAATCTTGATACTGTGACCTGCAATTTAAATTTTGCAACTTTTGTATTTTTTTGCACTCCCCTCGACTTTGGTCAGAGTCAAGGGATATAAACTTCCAAAAATATTTGCAGCGGCCTAACCTATAACTAAATAATCTTGATCATATACATCATCCATGCCAAAAAACACTTAAACGGTCATACAATTAGTTCTTGAGACATGAATTATTGATTATTTTTTTTTTTCAATTTCAATGTTCCTGTATTGCTTTTTATATAAATTTGCTAAATATCAATGAATTAATGAATTTTTTTATTTTTTCGATGTATTTTTTTTTATCTGTGATCCCAAGTAACATTTTTTTCCAGGAGTTCTACATGAGCTCTTCAAGATAGCTACAGCATAGCAGCTAGGACCGCGGTAGGATAAAACTCTCTTCAGGTACTCTTCCAAACTCCTGAAGAAGTTTTGAAGAGAATTTTATCCTACCGCGGTCCAAACTGCTATGCTGTAGCTATCTTGAAGAGCTCTTGTAGAACTCCTGGAAAAAAATGTTACTTGGGATGCCGAATATAATTTTATTCAAAAGCCACTTTGAATCGTTATAAGTAGTTGGCAAACGATGTTTTGCTTTTCCGGAAACAAAATTGACAGAAAATATTTAAAAGAAATGAAACATTTGACCTAAAATTCATATAAATTTGAGGTTAAGATGAAAAAAGTTATGATTCTACAGAAAATTCCTTGAATTTAAAATTAAAATTAAATCTTCTTCCAAATCAATTTTGAAGCTTCGGTAAAAAAACAACATTACTGAAAAATTTCATTTTCATTGAGAAAATCTTATCACTTAGAGCATTAAAATTATCATATTTTACAACTTTTTCCTTATGACAGTAAACTCAAAGTTAATTTACTACTACAAAAATAAGTTCATCAACATATTAAAACAAATTCGGTTAGAAAATACTCACTTCTCCCGGCTTTTAAAGTGTAAAATCTGCCGAATGTCACCTCTGCTGACGGTATATCATAACCAAAATAACAACACTGAAAAGTTCTTTTTTTTCGGCAATTGAATCGTAAAGTGATGCTTGAGTGAGGAAACAACCGTTTCAATACAAAAATATTAAACTTCAATAGCTCAGCAACCAGCAGTAAGACAAAAAAAAAAACAAAAAAATAGGTAATTTTCGTTACCCGTTAATATTTTTGGGGTGCTTTTTCTTCATCCAAAAAAAAACATTTTTCTTTAAAAAAATGTTTAGAATGCCTTTTTTTTAAACCCCTTGTTCGCCCACTTGCAAAAAATAAATATTAAAAATAAATACCTGTTTAAAAAAAAGATTTTCGGTACTCGGTATAAAATTTACTACTCGTGCTTAAAAAAACATCATTCTGCAACGAGTTGCATAAACTACTGATGTTTTAATCTTTCATTATTTCCTTGTTCAATTTAGCTAAACAGGATCAGTTTCCAGTTGAAAATTAACTTAACCAAACGACAAAAGATAACAAATCAAACCATAAATTCCATTGACATTTTTTCTCATATAAACGGTTGTAGTGCGTAGGTGGTGATCGAGGCTATGCTAAAAATAGACTTCTACAGCTAATGACACAATGATTGTTCATCGAGGGAGATTGAAGCATGAAATAACTGGTTCTTCTGTTCTTCTGATCAAGCTAAAATCAACTAATTTCCATACAACAATCATCTTCTAATCAAGCTTTCACATACCTGCAAAGTTTACCAAAAACACACCGCTCAATCCAATTTGGTTGATTCGCGCGAGACGCAAGACCTTCCCTTCGCTGAGAGTTTTTGTCCGCAACACCTTTGCGTGCGAAATTTCATCCCGGTCAGCATCTCTCGTCACATCTTCATCCACAAACAACCCCAAGGTTCGGCCGGCGTGACATTTCAATCTAATCATCCCAAGAAACATCCCAAGATCCAGCGGGTTCCGTCCTTTACCCTTTGTGAATGAAGCCCGCTCTGGTGGTACCGTCAATTTCCGTGATGAAATTACAGTGGTTGGCAGAATGTTCAAGGTTCAAGAGAGAGAAAAATCTAAACTTGAAGTTCCCTAACTTCCGACCTTCACTGTACCAAAAGGACCATCGTCCAGCAGCGTCGTCAGGCCGAAGGCAGAAAACCCCTGATGATGCCACCAATTTCAGGTAGATAAACATGGAGATAATGTTGCGTTGATGTTTATCGTTTCATTGACCATCGCCCATCGTCTGGACCCCCGTTGGACGTCGTCGCCGGACGAGGGTTTGTTTGAACTTTGATCACATCATCAAAGCTTGTGTCCGGGTGAGTTGGTGTGTTTGTCCGAAAACACACATTGCTGGGTGTCCTTCTGCCTGCGGATGACGGTCAGAGCACGGCAAGATCCCGGAGCGCGTTGTTCGTCACTTTTGAAATTTATAAAGTTAGAGTTAGAGTTTTTGAAATTATTAATTTGGTAAATTTATACCTAATAATGTTTCTATTTATGCTAACAGCAGAAACAAATTTCTCAGTACTCCAGCGATATTAATAAACCCCAAATCTCAGCTATCATGTTCCACGCTGCACAAAAAAAAAACGAAGAGCAAAACAACCATAAAAATTAAGCTTAATCCGTGCCATCGTCAGATTTCGGCTCCCATGTGACACGACACCATCACCAGCGTGGATTACCATGTGTGAGACAGACACACACATGACACACGACACCGGCGGACGACGATGACGTTAATGAAGATTTCCTCCGCCTGCCCAAGCTTTTCGGCAAAAGCTCCTCGGCTTAGCATACTACACTGCATGACACGAGTCGTAATGATGAGCTTGTCGTCGCAGTTTTGGGAACGCACCTTGGGAACGGCATCACTATAGGATGTCGTTTTGTGAAAAAAGTTCTTTTTTTGGGTTTGGACATGTTGAAAGAATTACTATAATAATTTAAATTGCTAAAATTAGCACATCAAAATAACGTTATATATGAATACATAGTTTTAAAAAAAACACTAAATTTTACAAAATTTTCATGATTCGCGATTCTAGAGTATTTTTTTAAAAAAAAAGGTCCAATAAGTTTTTTTATTGCTTTTTGTGTGTTTTTATTAAACAGCTTAGAGTTAAAGGTATTCAAAAACACCCCAAAAGCAAAAAAAAATAAGTTTGGACTTTTTAAAAATAAAAACCCGTTCGGTTTCCCCGGAAACCACATCATCATTTTTAACGGTAATCACACATATCACAGAAATAAGGCCACCACAACCGTCACCGCGTCAGTCAATCCAACGGTGGCGATGTGGTTAGGGAAACCCGTCAAGTTGTTCGAGCAATCCACGAAATCAAATGACGTTGCAAATTAAACCCACATTTGCACCGGTGGAAAATCAGTGGGTGGGGACTTGAAAAATTTGGAGGATGTCAGAACAAATTGAGAATTTAATAAATTTCAAATTTTGAAATTGTTGAATTTGTTGGTTAAATCAAAATTATAATTTTCCTTTTGAAGTAAAATTATTTTACAGCTAAATTTTACAAATAAATACAGTCATCCCACATATTCGGAACGGTTTCCAGATCGGCCAATGTTCAAAAAATCATAGCACATCGATAATTGAACTTAATGATTCGCTTTTACCTTCATTTGAAAGCTTTTCTTGCGATCTTTCGAATGCTGTATCGAACATCTGTAAATTTTAATTTTATATGAAGTTTTTGAAAAATTATTTTGACCCTTGAAATCTACAAATTCGGAACACTTTTTTCTTACGAATGTAAACAAACTTTGGATCTCTCCAGGAGTACATATTTATTACCAAAAAATGACTTCACACACTGAAACCAATAAAACTCAAGCTTAGTGATGTTTTATACATGTTTTGATAACTTTTTTGTGAAAATATCAGTTAAATTCAGGTGTACCACAATTGTGGGAGGCACAATAACATCCCACAATTATGAAACAGGCCATTTGGAGGCAGTTTATTGCTGCTCTGTACAAAATAGTCTTGGAATGAAGTTTTTTGTTCAAAAAGAACTACTTTTACTAGTGAAATAGCAAGATAATGTCCAAATGAAGGTTCTAAAAATAGTAAGGTCGACAGAAAAGCTACTTTTGGCATGCTATTGACAAATTATCATAAAAGTGTTCCGAATTTGTGGGTGTTCCGAATATGTGGGATGACTGTATGTTTCACATTTCTACCTCTTTAATCATCACTATGTTACAGTATTGAACGTGTGTCGAATACACCTTGAATTAATCTAGTACAGTTAAAAAATATGTAATTTTGGAAAGTACAAAAATTTGATGGTTTAATGAATTTGCTCTTTTATAATGCAATATTATCTCAATTCAGAGTAAATTTAAACATAATTAGTTGTTAAATTACACATTATTTCTGACATAAAAGATGTACTCATTCCCAGATGTAATATTAACGTGATTTGTTTTACTGTGTCTATCTTTCACGACACGACAACCATATTTCCAACAAAAGAAAAATTGCTTAGGAAGAGCAACACAAATGATTGTAAATGTTTTATCATGCCGTTTTCGGACTCGGAAATCCTGGCACCCGGAAGTTCATTCCACATTTAGCTGCAAGAACCGGATTCTGTTTGCTCGTTGCTAAAAAAAAACGTGTTTCAGAAAAGGTAAAAATTGAATGTTTCAACTTCCCCTCGTTTATGGTGTTATTTTAAGGTTGATTATTTTTAAGACTTGTTATAGAGCAATTCCAGCCCAAAACAGTATTTTTAGGTACTTTTTTCTCGACCCTCCCCGATTTCAATGAAACTTTGTAGACATGTCATCCTAGGCATATATAAGCCTTTTTTGTCGATAATGACATTTGAGAAGGGCGTACGTGTTTTCAATATTTTTGTATTTCGTAATTTAAATATTGCTGTATCTCGAAGCCGTTGCATGGGATCAAAAAGTGGTCAAAGACAAACTTAAAGGAAATTTGACGGGCTTTCCGAAAAAAATACACTGAAAGAAAAAAACACTCCACTTTAGTGAGATTTTTTGATTTTAAAGTTTAAAAGTCAAATTTGAAGGTGAGCCAACGATTTTTTTTCGTTCAATTTTTTTGTGAAAATAGCCTAAGATGTTACAAAAAGACTCACGAAAAATGCAGGATGGAGCAACTCACCTAAAAAAATACAAAAATCATTTACTGAAACTGTTTTTTTGAAAAGTGCTCTAAACGTCAAAATTTTCAAAATTCGAGTACGGGAATCGATTTTCCAGACAATTTTACATAAAAGTCTCCATATTGATCATTGTCCTTAGTCCAATCCTTGTGAAGTTACAGCGGTTTTAAAAATAAAAATGTTGAAAACATAGGTTTTGATGGTTTTTTGCAATTTCTATATGACAGACTTGATTTTTCAGTCTCGAAAATATTTTTACCGGAAAGTTCGTCCAATTTCCCATAAGTTTGTCTTTGACCACATTTCAATTGGATGTATGGGCTTACAGATATAAGCTAATTTACTATCCAGGTCACTATACTACAATGAAAAAAATATTATGTTTTCAGTTATGAGCAATGTTATTAGCTTATATCTGTAAGCTCATACATCCAATTGAAATGTGGTCAAAGACAAACTTATGGGAAATTGGACGAGCTTTCCGGTAAAAATATTTTCGAGACTGAAAAATCAAGTATGTCATATAGAAATTGCCAAAAGCCATAAAAAAACTATTTTTTCAACATTTTTATTTTTAAAACTGCTGTAACTTCACAAGGATTGGACTAAGGACAATGGTCAATATGGAGACTTTTATGTAAAATTGTCTGGAAAATCGATTCCCGTACTCGGATTTTGAAAATTTTGACGTTTAGAGCACTTTTCAAAAAACAGTTTCAGTAAATGATTTTTGTATTTTTTTAGGTGAGTAAATATTCAAACAGCTGTAACTTTTGAGTGATTTTTCTGATCAATTTGGTGTCTTCGGCAAAATTGTAGGTATTGTTGACTCAATTTCCCAAAATACGTATTTTTTGATTTTCGAGATTTTTTGATATGTTTTAGGGGACAAAAATCCGCAACTTTTGAGCCAAAGCCAAACATTGAATATTACGCCCATTTAAAATGTTAGTCTTGATTATAAAATTTCGGCATATTTTTTTCGATACGATCGGAAAATTTCACGAATGTTTCATGTATTAACATTGAAAATCGGACCATTATTTGCTGAGATACCGACATTAAAAAATGGTGGGTTGTTTTGATGAGACTTAGAAAACTTCAATTTTCGTGTTTCTTTTTCTTAAAGTGGCTCTATCTCAGCAACCCGAGGTCCAATCTTCAATGTCTCTTAGACAAATTTGTAGCATTTTTTTTGAACTTTTCAAAAAAAATATTCATAGAAATGGTCACTCATGGTCAATATTTATAAAAATCGAAAAACTGCAAATATTTCACTAAAATGAAACTTTCGGTGGCTATATCTTGAAAACGGAGCCCATTATCACAAAATCTTTAAAGTACTTTCGGATTGCAAATTCAATTTTGCCTAAAAAAATAATGTCAAATTTGTTTTTGTATAAAACTTCGATTTTTTCCAAAATCACTATTTTTCAAAAATTCATAACTCGGCGGCAGATTTTTTGACCATGTTTTTCTATAGCTAAAATGTTGCGGATTTTTGTCCCCTAAAATTTATCAAAAAATCTCGAAAATCAATTTTGGGAAATTGAGTTTTAGTGAAAAAAAATTTGATGAAAAAATCTGCAAAAAAAAATTTCGTGTACCTATTTTTTTCTCAAAAGTCCTCAACAATACCTACAACTTTGCCGAAGACACCAAATTGATCAGAAAATTCACTCAAAAGTTACCGCTGTTTGAATATTTACGTACCGTTTTTGTATGGACAGCTGCCAAAATTGTATGGAGACTTGTATGGGTGAACCAATGACACAAAATAGCTTCTTTGCTCATAGGGAAGACCCCCACAAAGTTTGAGCCAAATCAAAAAATTCATATAAAATCCATTTCCGGTTTTGGTAGAATCCGAATCTGGCAACTAATTCCGTGTTAACAGTGATGTTTTGGAGCTACGCCCTTTTGGAATGTTATTTGCGCTGTAATTTAATTAGCTTGCAAGTATTGAGCACCTATAATTCCTCGACATCACCTCAAAATGGGACAGGCTCTTACACATACATACACCCAAAATTCAGAATCGAGATAATCGTTCTCTCAAAATTTATTGAGGGCTCAGTGCCAAAATCGATAGAATAATGGTACCAACTAACACCATCATAACAAATGAGTTCATTCGTTAGTTGAATCAATAAATCTCCAACAAGTGTCATACATCGACTTCTGACTTCTCCTTGATCACCAAGCTGTGGTGGCCGAGGCAGCTAAGTCATTGGATTGGTTTGTCAAAGGTCTCTGGTTCGATTCCCGTTGTCGACACTTTTGGTTTTTTGTTTGACGGGTGAACTTTTTTTGCAAATGAACCTCGAGAGAATAGTTCTATCGCCCATCCCGAGCTGTGTTCTCTGCGTCCGTAAATGGTACCACTATTCTCTCGACTCGAGACCATCATTCTCTCGGGCTAGCGCTGCCAGTTTTGGGTGTATGTAAAAATTCCACTTTCAATACATAATTTTGCTTCAAAATTGCACCGTGAAACTTATTGTCTCTGAAAATTTCAAAGTTAAACTGTCAAAGTTAAAAGCATAATTGTTGACAGCAAAGTCCCTTTTGGGGATCCCAAAGTGTTGTAAGTGGATGCTTAGTAATTACATTTTCCCTCCAAACACCATCCAGCGCAAACACACCCAACATAATGAGTTGACTGTTCCAACACAATAACGTTGTTCAAAGTATCTCTTGCCACAGTTCAGACCTCATCAAAAAATACGTCAAAACACTCGCTCCGTGCCGTGGAAGGTCTGGTGGAAAAGGGTGGTGGAGGCTTAATGATGTTTGCAATCGAGCAACTAATTTACTCTGGCAACATAATAACTTGGAACAACAGTGCACTTGCTCCTCTGAATGGTTTACTCCCGCGGGTGAGTGAATTTGATGGTGGTTTGAGCATCTTCTTTTTAAGGCGATACATTTTGTGGAAAGTTGAAAACACATTTGTTTTGAGTTTTGAAGTAAATTTTACTTTAATTAGCTGGAATTTTGAGTTTAGTTTGGCTAAGGTCCCCATTTCTCAACTTTTTACCAGAAATTTTTCCCTGTTCATTTACCACTCATCAAGCTGGTGTTTAAAATTTCATCCCACTCTATGAAAAAAGCATACTTTATGCTCTGACCATGTTAAGCTTAAATGCACCTCGGGGAACTCCCTCAGCCAGTTTGTGCGGCGCCGAATACATTACACAGCTTGTAGGATGTTCCATGGTAATTTCAAATTCCGAACCACTTACCGGAGCATTACTGAAGCGTCAAATTTTGGATACTTTTTTGTTCGTTGAAAAAGAAACAAAATATTTTCAATTTTCAGTTTTATTGAAATTGTTGAAAAACTCTCAATTTTTAAAAGTCAAAAACACTCATTTAGGACCTTTTCAAATGTTACGAAAAAAAGGGCACTCAAAAAAGTGAACTTCCCACGATTTATCGTCACCACTTGAAACAATCATCTACTGTGTACAGCACCCTTGGTGAAATTTTCAGCTTGTCAGCAGATGACGTAACGACAACAGCTGCGTCACGGCTATGCGGCGGAAGAGTGCACCATTCGTACCGTCAGCCCACGTGTGGGAATGGCCACATCATCAGCATGTAAATCCTGGGTAGGTCGGGTGTGCATCACGGGTAGGGTGGTTATGGCTTTTTGTTTATTAATTAATTTGATTTTTTTTTTGACTTGAAAAATACCAATTTTGAGATTTTTATATAATTTTTTACAATCTTTTTTTTTAGTTGTGCCCTCCACCCTCATCGAATGCACTTTGGGACAATTTTTTTCCCCGCACGTGCGTGGGTTGAATGGTCCCGACTCCAGGCCACCCGGAATGGTTTACGAGGATCAACGGCAAAAGCTTCCCGGTCCAGCCACAACACCGCCGACAGAGCTGAGGCGAGATTTACTGTGCGGGCCTGCGTCCATCGGGGGATTCCTGGTTCCGGATTCCCCAGCAGAAGGGGTTGGCAATTTGATTACATTTCCTGTGTGGACCAGGTCTCGGATGTCGGTGGAGCAATTTTTGTAAGCTTTGGAATAGACTGGCTGATTAATATTGAAGATTTAAAACTTTTTTTTACAAAAAAAAACCTTGATCAGATCTGAATATATTTTTTTTATCTATTTGAAATATTTTCAAAAAAAAATCACCCAAGCTATAATATCATAAAACCCAACTGTTGACCGTTGGACGTTGGTAGCAAGGGTACAAAGTGGATTCCCAGCTCTGTGTTTCTTTGTTGAGGCAATTCAAAAATCCATTTCATCCGTGTCGTGCCATCGGCGAAACTTGCCCGCCTCTCTACACGCTAGTGTTTGAAGTTATCAATCAACGGTGACAGGTCACTCGGAAAATTTTAGTTGGAGATGACGAAAGAGTGAAACTTTTTCCTGAAACTGAAGTTCAAGGTTAAAGAGAGCTGACTTCAGTAATATTTGATTTTTGAAACCATTTCGTTTTGAACCGGGACTGTGAAGTAGGTCTTACTCTCTTAAATCGCTGAAAAAAAGCTCATTTTTCACAGTAATGCCACCCAGACCATCCATAAAATCCATCACTCTAAACTGTTTTCATTGCGCCAAAATACCCCTCCAAACTCCTCTCACTTATAGTCACAGTCAGTGGTTGGCATGTCTCATGATGTGATCATCCGGCCGCTTAGCGCTCGTCAAATCTCCACTTGCCTACAGGGCGGCAGACTCGCGCCGTGGGTGGCTAAAAGGATGTGAGTCTGCTGTCTCCTTTGCCAAGCAAGTTCCACACCACATAAAATGGTTCTTTTACACCCGCAAATCCAGCCACGTTCTTCACGTTCGACTCCTGCCCGCTGTGTTGTGTGTCCCAATCAGAAAAGCTTTCACGCTGGGACACAAAACGGTGTGACATTTAACCCCACTCCCCTCCCTGGCCTGGAGCTGATCCTGGCTAGACCGGGGGAAAAAGTCAAGGGGTTGAAAGCTGACAGGGATTTACGCGAAAGTGCGTATGAATACTTGCTGGAGATTGAGAAGAGCTCAAGTTGCTAGTCGTGTCCCATGATTGGATCGTTATTTGGTATGATAAACTAGAGGTGGCGGTTTGAGAATGGTTCAAACTTAAAAATACAAAACATACAAAAATACAGAAATACAAAAATACAAAAATACAAAAATACAAAAATACAAAAATACAAAAATACAAAAATACAAAAATACAAAAATACAAAAATACAAAAATACAAAAATACAAAAATACAAAAATACAAAAATACAAAAATACAAAAATACAAAAATACAAAAATACAAAAATACAAAATACAAAATACAAAAATACAAAAATACAAAATACAAAAATACAAAAATACAAAAATACAAAAATACAAAAATACAAAAATACAAAAATACAAAAAAAGACAAAATACAAAAATACAAAATACAAAAATACAAAATACAAAATACAAAAATACAAAAATACAAAATACAAAAATACAAAAATACAAAAATACAAAATACAAAAATACAAAATACAAAATACAAAAATACAAAAATACAAAAATACAAAAATACAAAAATACAAAATACAAAAATACAAAATACAAAAATACAAAAATACAAAATACAAAAATACAAAAATACAAAATACAAAATACAAAAATACAAAAATACAAAATACAAAATACAAAAATACAAAAATACAAAAATACAAAAATACAAAAATACAAAATACAAAAATACAAAAATACAAAAATACAAAAATACAAAAATACAAAAATACAAAAATACAAAAATACAAAAATACAAAAATACAAAAATACAAAATACAAAAATACAAAAATACAATAATACAAAAATACAAAAATACAAAAATACAAAAATACAAAAATACAAAAATACAAAAAAAAACAAAAATACCAAAAATAATACGAAAATTCAAAAATAAAAAAAAAATGCACTCTAAAACATTCTCAGATGAAGATATGTGTTAAACTTTCCTTCGGGAGGTCATGACGGCGAAGATTTGCATCATCTTCCCTCACTTTTCCTCCCAACGAATAAAAAGGAAAGGCCATTTTCGCCACCCCAACCCCAACCGGGCGAAACGACAACGCGTGACGTAAATTTTTAATGTTTTGGCCTTTTTGCATGTGAGCAATTCTCTACCAAAACCGGAAATGGATTTTATTTGTATTTTTTGATTTGGCTCAAACTATGCTATTTTGTGTCATTGGTTCACCCATACAAGTCTCCATACAATTTTGGCAGCTGTCCATACAAAAATGGTATGTAAATATTCAAACAGCTGTAACTTTTGAGTGAATTTTCTGATCAATTTGGTGTCTTCGGCAAAGTTGTAGGTATTGTTGAGGACTTTTGAGAAAAATAGGTACACGGAAAAAAATTTGGAGATTTTTTATCAACTTTTTACTAAAACTCAATTTCCCAAAATACGTATTTTTGATTTTCGAGATTTTGATATGTTTTAGGGACAAAATCCGCAACTTTTGAGCCATAGAGAAACATGGTCAAAAAATCTGACGCCGAGTTATGAATTTTTGAAAAAATAGTGATTTTTGGAAGAAATCGAAGTTTTATGCAAAAACAAGTTTGACATTACTTTTTAATGCAAAATCGAATTTGCAATCGAAAAGTACTTTACAGATTTTTTGATAAAGGGCTCCGTTTTCAAGATATAGCCACCGAAAGTTTGATTTTAGCGAAATATTTGCAGTTTTTCAATTTTTAAAAATAGTGACCATGAGTGACCATTTCTAAAAATATTTTTTTTAAAGTTCAGAAAATTTGCTATACAATTGTCTAAGAAACATTGAAGATTGGACCTCTGGTTGCTGAAATACAGCGGCTTAAAGAAAAAGAAACACGAAAATTGAAGTTTTCTAAGTCTCACCCAATCAGCCCACCATTTTCTAATGACGTTATCTCAGCAATTAATGGTCCGATTTTCAATGTTAATACATGAAACATTCGTAAAATTTTCCGATCTTTTCGAAAAAAATATTTTGAAAATTTGTAAATCAAGACAAGCATTTTAAATGGGCGTAATATTCAATATTTGGCCCTTTTAAAATGTTAGTCTTGATTTAAAAAATTTCAAAATATTTTTTTCGAAAAGATCGGAAAATTTCACGAATGTTTCATGTATTAACATTGAAAATCGGACCATTAATTGCTGAGATATCGTCATTAGAAAAAGGTGGGTTGTTTTGGTGAGATTTAGAAAACTTCAATTTTCGTGTTTCTTTTTCTTAAAGCGGCTCTATCTCAGCAACCCGAGGTCCAATCTTCAATGTCTCTTAGACAATGTTATAGCAAATTTTCTGAACTTTTCAAAAAAATATTTTTAGAAATGGTCACTCATGGTCACTATTTTTAAGAATCGAAAAATTGCAAACATTTCGCTAAAATCAAACTTTCGGTGGCTTTATCTTGAAAGCGGAGCCCTTTATCAAAAAATCAGTAAAGTACTTTTCGATTGCAAATTTCAATTTTGCATTAAAAATAACGTCAAATTTGTTTTTGCATAAAACTTTGATTTTTTTTTCCAAAAAATCACTATTTTTCAAAAATTCATAACTCGGCGGCAGATTTTTTGACCATGTTTCTCTATGGCTCAAAAGTTGAGGATTTGTCCCCTAAAACATATCAAAAAATCTCGAAAATCAAAAAATACGTATTTTGGGAAATTGAGTTTTAGTGAAAAAAAAGTTGATAAAAAAATCTCCAAATTTTTTTTTCCGTGTATCTATTTTTTCTCAAAAGTCCTGAACAATACCTACAACTTTGCCGATCAGAAAATTCACTCAAAAGTTACAGCTGTTTGAATATTTACATACCATTTTTGTATGGACAGCAGCCAAAATTGTATGGAGACTTGTATGGGTGAACCAATGACGCAAAATATCTTATTTGGTCATAGGGAAGGCCCCCACCAAGTTTGAGTCAAATAAAAAAATACAAAAAATAAAAATGGTCGAAATCGGCCGATTTCGTAGAGAGTTGCTCATGTCAAAGTTGTTGGTCGTTATTCGGGCAACTTCCGCAAAATGTCTTTTTTTCTCTCTTCTTCTTATTCTTCTACGTTCGCCCTCGGCAAAATGGCGGTGCTGATGATGATGATGGTGATGATTATGGTGTCCAAAGTAGGAAGCAATTATCGCTTCGACGACGACACAATGGCACACGGTGATTTACTTTTGTGGGCAGCTGCTCGAGGCACTCGACGAGAAAGCTCATTTGTTTATTTAAATTACTTATGAATTGCTGCTTACTTGCCAAACTTTTCCTGTCAGGATAATTTGCATGCTCGTTAGACGTCACAGGGTGTGGGAAAAAAAGATATCGTTAAATCTCGGTAAATGGCCGTTGTCCATGAATCATACAAAAAAAATTTCTTTTGTATGGAAATTGTCCACCATGGGGGCGGGGGTTGAGATTTCCAAAAAAGTGTTCACGTGGTTTATGGATGGTCCCTTTTGGTTTCTTTGTTATTGAGACAAAAACAACTCCCATGCTGAATATGAGTAGATATGGTGAAGATCGATGTCGGAAGCGTGGTCACTTGGGAAAGAATGACTCAATTACATCATAAAATTATAAAATTTTGGAACACATTTGCATTCCATCACAAAACATTCAGTGGCTTCAAAAAGGATGCAACTGACACATGCCGATTCGTTTTGGTGCAGAAACTCGATAAATTTTATTTTTACACAGACCAGTAATTTAAAGTAAATTTTCTGAGAATTTTTGGACGGCTTCAACATGAACATAATTTCAATAGAACAAACCAGATTTGATTTCATGTTTCCTGTAATTTTCTTCAATCGAGTTGTGCAGCACAATTTCACTAGAAATGCTGGAAACAGCTATTTAATTTCATTCAAATTATGGAGCAGACTCCTCTTTTGGATTCTGTTTCTTCCATTATGTCGGGTCATCAATTGTTATGGTATCCATTGTCCTCAATTTCAATTAAAATGACAATAATTTAACATTCACGTTTAAACCTGAACGGTTTGCTGCTCATTCAACACTTAATCTAAAAATATCACCTAAATTGAAAATCTCACTAATTAACTGAACGTCATTTTTTGCTCTGATCTTTTCAGGTTCTCACATCCAGAGTCCAAAAAAGCCGCCACATAATCAACCGATAAAGAAAACAAAAACAACAAATCCCAGCGCAATTTCGGTATGTTACAGACTGTCACCCAAAACCCTTCAGCCATCGTGACAAAGCATGAACGTGAATCGAGAATGATTGTGCAAGCGTGTGTGTTCGTTCGTTAATTGGACCATTTTAACCCCTTTATCCGCTTCAATTAGAGGACCCAAATTACGGTAAAAAAATACGTTACAATGACTTTAGGTTGAAAGAGGGGGCTTTAAAACGTGCTGGAAAATGTCCGTTTTTTACTTTTCCCTCTAGGCAGGGACTGAGAGTGTGCTGAAAACAACCGCCATAAAGCGAAACATAACCGCAAACCTTTACTGCTGTTTTGCTACGAAGAAGCGATCTTTTTGTTGTTTTTGCTTGGTGAAAAAGGGATCAAACTTTTTTTTTCATTCCTTCGGAAAACTACAAAACAATACATGCCTTAACGCTTGCCCTCTGGTACCAAAAAAAACGAACTGTGAGGTTTACAAAAACTGGTACACTGATTGAACAACACCAGAAAGCACCTGTACACATGGCACGGTGTTTCCGGAACTATAAATTTTCGAAAATAAAATTGCTTTGTTACAAATTTGAAATTTAGACTAAACAATGCAAATCAAACTTAAATTTCAACTTGGGGATTTTTTTAATACAATTTTAGTATTTTGGAACACCCTGCCAATCATCGTCATTCGACGTAAAAAAATCTCCGGAAAAATGTCCTGCGGAAAAACTCAACAGCAAATTTCGGGGAAAAAAACACCTCGAACACATCGGCAGCATCTCCCACGCACTCTGTGTGAACAGGAGAGAAAAAAATCAAATTCATTCCTTTATCCTCTGAAACAAGGATTCTGCAAAAAAAAAGTGTATGCGCCCGTAATAACAGCTGAGCTGCCCTGCTGATGCTGCTGTTGACCCACGGGGCAACTCCGAGCTTTCCGCGGCGGTGTGGCAACAAGTCTCGGACCCGACCTTCAACATGGCTCACCATGTTCTGGCTGGTGATGGGCATTGGGAAAAGCCCGGTGAAATTTCATCAAGACCGGAACACGATGCGTGTAGGTCAGGACGACACGTGTGTAAAACATTGTTGAAGGTATTATTTTTGATTTTTGGGATATGCTTGGTAGTTTCAGCACATTGTTTTAGCTACTGGAATGGATATGTTTCAAAACTGATGCAAATTCAAACATAGTTGCATATATTTTTTACAGATTCAATAAAAACACTTACTTAGCCCTGCTCAAAAATAATCGATAGCCAAATGAGCCCAAATGAATACTAATTATATTCTTATTTGAAAAAAAAGATCATGAATTGAATTATATTATTTAAAAAAATAATTATTCATTTATTTTATCCAACCAAAGCTTAATTTCTAACTTTCTGTTTAGTCGATTCCAACAATTTTGAATGCTCTCACTATAAAAAGCTATGAACATATTGAAAAATGTATACCACAAAACAGCTACACAGAAAAAAAACGATGGTATTATTCATCAGGAAATGGTGACAGATTTTGTGGCAAAAAAATGCGTAATATTACATCAGGAATTGGTAAATTTTCATCAGTTTCTGATGAGTATTCATCAGGTTCACATTTTACACATTTATTGAGTAATATTACTCAAAAAATAGGTAATATTCAACCAACCAAATTTTCTAAATTCCAAAATTCAACATTGTTTGCTGTGTACACTTTTAAACAATGTCCCATTTTTATTTTATTTTATTTTTTCCTTTTTACTTCCAACATTGAATCACAGTCATCCCACATATTAGGAACACCCACAAATTGTCTATAGCATGCCAAATGCATCTTTTCTGTCGATTTAGGTCCTTTATTTGGACACTCTCTTGCTATTTCATTTGTAAAAGTAGTACTTTTGAAACAAAAAAATGCATCTCAAGACTATTTCATTCAAATTACCTGTTCCATAATTGTGGGATGTTATTGTGCCTCCCACAATTGTGAAACATCTGAATTCGAGGGTGACGAGCGAGAATTCCCGGGAAAAAATCCCGGGAAATCGGTCTTTTTGGACCTCTCGATTCCCGGGAAATATGGTCGAGATTCCCGGGAAATTTTATTCTTATTAATTTCGAACCAAAATTAATAATTTAATCAGAAAAACATTTGAAAAATTCGAAATTGTTTAGAACATTGGATGTTGAATGTTCAATTTTCAAGTTTGAATAAACCAATGTTTCTCTAATCTTCTTATTCTAAAAGTGTAAATTTTAACTTTTCAAAAATTCAATATTGAGAGTAACCAAAAAATGTGAACCTCAAAATTAACCTTGAAACAGTTACACACCAGGAATGAAATATTTATTATTTCTAAGAGGGAAAATCTTTTCAAGGTAAGTTTAATTTCCATATCCCCTCTCAAGCATAGCAAAACTCATAATCTTGTTTTTTTTTTTAATTCTAAGTAAGTCAATTTCGCTGTATCGAGGTAATTTCCTTTTTGATATCAATAAGTTATTTTGTGTTTTGCATATTAAAATGTATTTTGGGAAAAAATCAAGAAATTTTGGTAAAGTTAGTGTCCGCTAATTGTGAACATTTACAGTTGACCTTAAAAAGGAAATACTCAATTTAAAGTTTTTGTTTTGCAAATTGCATAAATGGAAATTTACATTTTAAACTGCAATTTCGAGTCCCAAAAAGGCCCAAGAAACGATTCTGTATTTGTAGATTGAGGAAAAAAAATCAAAATGAAGAAATATTTCCTCAAAATAATGTGGTTACTTAAGTTTACGTTGCATTGGATTAGTATGAATTAATTAAAAATCATGAAAAAGAAACGTTTTTTTACCTTTCTTTTTAAGTTATTGACACTATTGGCTAGTTAAAAAAATCCCGGGTCCCGGGAATTCCCGGGAAATGGCAAAACTCAACTCTCGATTCCCGGGAAATTGAAAATCTCGGGAGTCGTCACCCTCTAATCTGAATTTATCAAATATTTTCACAAAAAAAAGTTATCAGACCATTCCTAAAACATAACTGAGCTTGAGTTTCGTTGGTTTCGGTGCGTGAAGTCATTATTTTGTAAAAAAATATGTACCCATGGAGAAAACCGAATTCCGAATTTGTGGATTTCAAGGGTCAAAGTTTTTCTTCAAAAACTTGATATAAAGGTTGAAATTTGCAGTTTTTTGAAAGATCGCAAGAAAAGCTTTCAAATGAAATATCGATTCACAATGATGTTTTTGAACATTGTCCGATAATGAGGGATGATCGTACCAACAAATAACTTCTCCTTAATTTTCATGTGTGGATATTTTTAAAAGAAACTTGAATAACATATCTTGAGCTAGAGTTCCCTTGAATAATCATCAAGTTTGAAAATTACAAAAAGTCAAAAATAGACCTAATTTTTAATTTTAAATAAGCCATCAAAATGTACCGTTTGTGCTTATTGATAATGTTTACCAGGTTCAAATAGCACTATCACTGATAAATGGCACATTTCTAACAAAAGCGCGTGAAACATGAATAATTTTTAAATTATAATTATTTGCTTATATTGGCAATTTGCGGCGAGAAATATTAAGCTAACCTAGGACAGAAAGAGGAGAGACAGAATTGAAGATCGCGACAACAGTTTTTTCAAACCTTTTGTCACATGGTGGATAGATCCAGACAGGGCGCTGGCAGTTATAAGGGGAAAGGGGGGAACTGCCAGCGCCCTGTCTGGATCTATTCACCATGTGACAAAAGGTTTGAAAAAACTGTTGTCGCGATCTTCAATTCTGTCTCTCCTCTTTCTGTCCTAGGTTAGCTTAATATTTCTCGCCGCAAATTGCCAATATAAGCAAATAATTATAATTGACTTCCGGTGATCAAAACAATATTGTAAAGTGAATAATTTTTATTGATAACTTTGAACGTTATGGCTTAAGTTTGCTAAGATTCAACCACTGGAAGATGAACCAATGGGAATAATGTTGGTTCCAGTGAATTTTCAAATACTAATAAAAGTAGTAAATTTTAAACAATCTATAAAATTTTCAAATCAAAACTATATTCCAGCATTTTTTGGACCTCTAGTGAAACATATAAAGCTTGCTGACCATTTGACTGAAATTATTTATTCTTTTATTAATTGATCCTTTCATTTGAAAAAGATCTGATCAAAATTTTCAAACCTTTACTTTTGATCAGTAATATTAACTTTTTTATTTAATTCTGATCTCATTTTTTTTCAAAGATGATATAAATTATGTCATTGCTCACAGAAGCAATTTTGTGTTTTCCACAAAAAAAACAATGAAACAATTTAAAGATGGCCTTTTACCGCATATTTTAAGTAAAAATAAAAATTTAGGTTAAACATTTCTAATTTTATTTTTTAAAGTACTAATTAAAATCTTTGTTTAACATTTAAAATTGACAGATTTTTTCATTTATTTGGTGTTTGCAAGAATCTTTGATTATTCTAAAAAAAGGCAATACTGCTAAATTAGTTAGACCGTCTTTGTTTTAACTTAAGTAAGAATGATTATAGTAAACTCATGAGCAATTTCAGTCCAAAACCGGAATTTTTTAAGTACTTTTTTCTTGACCCTCTTCGATTTTAATAAAACTTTCTAGACATGTTATCCTACGCTCAAATAAGCCATTTTTGTGTATATGGAGCCAGTTTCACTCGATAATGACATTTGAGAAGGATGTATGTAATTTAAATATTGCTGTATCTCGAAGCCGTTGCATCGTATCAAAAAGGGATCAAAGACAAAGTTGTAGGAAATCAAACGGGCTTTCTGAAAAAAATACACTGAACGAAAAAAACACGCCAATTCTGAGAGATTTGTTTTATTTTTAAGTTAAAAAGTAAAATATAATGGTGAGCCCACGGTTTTTTTTAAAGTGGTCAAGGACAAACATATGGGAAAAATCGTGGGCTCACCTTCAAATTTGACTTTTTAACTTAAAAATAAAAAAAATCTCATACAATTGGCGTGTTTTTTCTTCCAGTGTATTTTTTTCAGAAAGCCCGTCTAATTTCCAACTATTTTGTCTTTAATCACTTTTTCATACTATACAACGGCTTCGAGATACAGCAATATTTAAATTACGAAATACAAAAATATTTAAAACACTTACGCCCTTCTCAAATGTGACTATCGAGTGAAACTGGCTCCATATAGACAAAAATGGCTTATATAAGCGTAGGATAACATGTCTACAAAATTTCGTTGAAATCGGAAAGGGTCGGGTACAAGCGATTCCCTATTTAACATGGAATTGCTCTCATTTTTTTAATCAATTAAAAATAAACTTAATAAAAATAAATAGATTTGATTTTCTTCAAAACTAATTTCAGAAATAGTTTAGTAGACACAACTAATGATAATCAGTTATGATAAAAAGCCGGACTCAAATTAAATTGCAATTAGTTCAAAACATTCGAAAACACTAAAAATCGACAATTAAAAAAAATAAGTAAAAAATTAAAAGCCTTAAGAAAAAAAAATAAAATTTGTGTATTTTTTTTCCAAAGGCTTTAAAAAAATATTTAAGATATTTGGTAAAATCATCGGAAATATTATTGACATGATTAAAATTACATTTTTATTGTGATTATTAGAAAATTGGTTTTAAATACTGTTTGATTTGGATTAATGTTTTGATTTTTTTTACTAACATTTGTTATGAACGAAGTGTGACTTTAAAGAGAGTAAACAACTCTGGAGTTTGTTTTTTTTTTTTTTTTGAAAAGGTTCAATGAACCAAATTTTCAGTTTTTGCTTTTTGGGTGTTTTTTAATACCCCTGACTCAAGGCGGTTTCAAAAACACCCAAAAAAAGCAAAAAGTGGAAATTTGGTTTATTGGACCTTTTAAAAAAAACTCCAGAACTATAAATTTATGAAACAAAAAAAAAAAAACAAATAATTAAACCGAATTATTATAAATGGATCATCATCATGTGATTTTTTATAGGAGTGAGTAAGGAAGCCTTAAATATACTTTCAAAGTTTAATCAACTTTTAATAGCAAGTTTCAGTTATCTTCCTAAATCTATTTTTATCAGCAGAAAGAAAACCTTCCGTTAACCGAAGCCCCCACCACCGGGGGTGGTCAATCACTGCTCTCACCACACCAAAATACCACCCACAATTTTCTTCCAAGAATGAAAAACAACCCCGTTCCGGCCAAATCGTGGAAAACTGCCCCCCACGAGAAAGGCGCAACTTCATTAGACTGCTCAACACGCGCGCTCAAACGCGCTCCACCCATTCAACGGAGGGGAAAAGTTTCCATCCAAGTGCTTTTCCCACGAATGGAAAACTCCCGCGAAGCCTTTCGATGGACGAAGTCGGGTGGTGCGTGCGGGGGGAGGCTTCTGAAAAATTATTTTTTAATCATGTGCTGATTTAAACGAATTTCTGTTAAATTAAATTCGTCTGCCGAAATTAAATTCTTCTCCCACGGTGATGGAAATCCACGTGGGTGAAATGAGGACGGCTAATTAAAAATTAAACTCAATTCCGGTTAATGAGACCACCAAACCGAACCGCACCCCCTAGGGGTTAAACTTTGAGTGATTTCGTCGGAAAGCCCCATTTTGAGTGTGTCAGTTGCTATCTGTAACTGTGCGGTGATTACACTGCAAACACAAACTAGTCGTTTCGTGGTTGAAAGTTGGCAAACTTTGAGTGTCAACAACTATCACCGTACGAAATTACATGCAAATTTTGCGCTCCCCTGAGTGCTCCAAATGGGGAGGGGGAACTTGCCATCATTTGATCTGCGAGCCAAATTCCCCACTGGAGCAGTTTTGCTTTACGTGCTGTCACAAGTGACAGCTCAAACAGTAACAATTTTGGGAGTTGTATTTTTGAAAGGGTCTAGGAGCTATGAATTTTATTAAATAAAAACCATTTTACCATAACCATAACACAATTTTCAACATAAAAACTAAATTTAAAATTTGAAAAAAATTAGTAGATTAAATTTCAATAAAAATTTAAACCCCTTTTAGAAACACCAGTCAAACTTTTCCAATTTTCCAATGCACGTCACGCCGGAACCAGGTGAGTTCATGTGTGAAATTTCCAGTGGTTCGTATTTCCGTCGTCGTCGCCACCACCTCCGTCGAGGATGTCTTGTCCTGGAAGTTGTACTGTTCAAGGTATAAAAAAGAGCAAACCATTTTCCCCCGCCCCCCTTTTTTCTTTTTCGAGAAATGTGAGCTAACCATCAGGTCAGGTGTGAGATGAAACGTGCAAGAAAACTGTGATGTATGCAAAATTGGCAGCGTATGTAATGGGGTGTGAGTGTGTGGGTATGTTTGGGTGAGAGAAAGAAAGAGAGAGTTTGTATGATGTGTGAAAATTGTGGTGAAAAGCAAGTTATCTGTGTGGTAATGTTTGAAGTTTAACACACTGTAGAAGATGGAAAGTTTACACTTGGAAATAAAGATAGCTTCACTCTCTCAATAGTTTGGATTATAAAAAAAACCCTTTTAAAGCAACATAAATTTTTGAAATTTTCGTCATTTTATGAGAAATTTCCCAATAAAATATCAACCCATAAATGCCTCCCAAAATAATTATTTCAGTTTTTGATTTTTTCATGTGGTTTTGTTCCATTTTCTTTTTTTAATTCCCCCGACAGTTTTACACAAGAATCACTCAAAACCTCAGGGTAATCCAAGCCATTGCCGAAAGAGAATCCTTCATAGGTTTTCTTTGGGTTTCCAGTGCAAAACTGGTGGCACCTTGTGGTAATGCATCGAACTGCTAACCCCTGAAAGTAGGCCTTGTGTACGGACATTGGAACACGAGCATGGTTTTGTGTGGGAAAGCATTTTTTATCTTCATAGGGCTATTTCTCAGCAATGGTTTGGATAACTATGAGTTTATTGTTGATCTTCATGTAAAATTGTGCAGGGAACACGATAGTGATAAAATAAAAAAAAATGTAGGTAAAATCATTCAAAATCAAATTTTAAGGCTAGAAGTATGAAATATGAATACTGAAAAGCGTCTAAGGTTTTATATTTTATTTTATCGAATTTTTTGAACAATTTCGTGTTAAATGGCGAATATTTCTTATAAAATGCAACCGGAAGACAGTCCTTTTTTCAAACAGTTGCAAAGTTACGAATAATAGAAAGTTAAATTATTTTAGAAAATCATCGACAAAAATGCTGTAAATGGTCCAAATGACACAAAATTTGGGATTTAAAAAGGGTCTTAATCTCTGTGACGACCTTTATAAATTCATTGGGACAATTGGCACTGTCATATGAAACAAACTCTATGCCACAATTTTTCGAAAAATTACAAAATGATTTAAATTTAAAGAACTTTCAAATGTTCGAAGATAAAATAAGGGTTGGTATCAGTAAGTGGTTTTTAATTTGTTTTGAATTAAAATTGAAACAACTTTAAAAAATATTTTAAAAAAAACTTTTTCAGCGATGATTTTCATTTGTCATTTTTAAACTATTTAAGTTCAGCAGAGAATTGTTTAAAAAGTACTAATTTATTTAATATTTCATTTTTTTTAAACAAGAACACATAAAAATTGAGTATTTGAGACAAGATTATGTGATCGAAGTAATTTTGCTTTGTTCCAAATGGTCACAATTACATGGAGAAAAATCAGTTCCTAAAATCGTGATCAAGCGTTCATGAAATTCTAAACAACTAACAAAGTTTTAAGATTACATGGTACGCTTTTGATAAACGTTTTTGGTAAGCGTACCATAAAATTTGAACACTTTGTTTTTGGTACGGAATTTCGAGAACGCTTGTTCACAATTTAAGGAACTGATTTTTCTCCGTGTAATTGTGACCATTCAGAACCAATCTCAAATATACTTGGACTAAAATTACATAGATCACATAATCTTGTCTCAAATACTCAGTTTTATAAGTTTAATTTAAACTGATAATTAATTTTAAAAACAGTTGTCAATTTAAAAATGATTCTACAGAAACGATGCTAGGGTATTTTAACCATTAGTGGACCCCCTAGTAGAGCCGAAGCACATTTTTCACAAATTTTCAATATTTTAAGCACTTTTTCATAGCCCTTTGTACAAAACAATGAAAACTAAAGTCTTTCGAACAATTTTGACTATTTGTTTCATCAATTATTTGTTTTTGAGCAGAAAAATAGCCAATTGAAAAAAAGTTTTTTTTGCCTGTTGAGGACCCCATTTTCCTATAGTAGACCCATAATCCATAATCCGATTGTGGACCCGGGTCCACTATAGGAAAACTGTTATTTTTATACCAAATTTAACCGATATTTGATGTTTTGATGCATGGTGTAGGTCTAATGATAGATATAATGAATAAAAGATGGATTTTGCTTACTTTTCATCATAAACAAATATTTTTTGTTATCAAATTTGGCTTTAAACAACAAAAAACGAAACATTTAAACACATTTATTTCCGAAAAATATCAGAGAAAACGTCTCAAAAACCACCTTAAACATAAAAATAATTTAAAAAAAGTAATCTTGATGCAAATTTTTCCATATTAATTACATAAATGGTTGACCGATACTAAACAATAGAATTGTTTACAGTTGCTGATAAAACCACGCATGTTTATTGGAAAAAAAAATGTTTTGTTATTGATTTATTATTATAAAATATCATTTCAAAGCGTAATTATGGTGCTTCAGTTAAGTACAATTAACTATACTTTCGATTAATTATAAATTCTTACGGCTTCAGCATTATTGGTACTTTCAACATGAAAACAACTATATTTATACTCATAATTGAAAAAAAATATGCGTTTAGGTTGATAACAACAAGCATTTATTGTATGTTTTAGAGAAACTTTTGCTTGAATACACAGTTTTCATCATTTTTGAAGGTTTAATTAACAGGGGTCCACTTTTGGAAAAGTTTGGATTTTCGTTGTCCTATATTGGACCCCCATAATTTTTGCTAGAAAATTGCATTTCTTCGCTTTATTTTAGTAAATATCCTTAAACTTACATTACTTCGACTTGCTGAAGTTAAATAATCAGTCAAAAAATGATTGGATAGCTAATTCAATCATAAAATATAAATGCAGTTTTGTTGTGAAAATGCTAGTGGCCATGGCTGATTTCAGATGTCGAACTCAAAGCACTTATTTTGGTGAAAAGGACAATTCAATGTCAGTCAACATTGTTCTAAATGATGCTGAACATGCCAAATAAAAGATTTGTAGACAACAACACGCTTGAAAATGTGATTTTATTGAATTTTCCATTAAAAACACTTCAGAGGGTCCACTATAGGAAAGGGGTCCACTAATGGATAACGTACCCTATTAAAAACATTAAAAATTAAATCAATTAACCATTTCTGATTATTGATATACGTCAGTTTACAAAAAAATGTTGCGCTTTTTCAAAAATATCCTTGTTAGAAAATTTCTTAATCATCCTAAAATGCAAAATTTTGCATTTTTTTTAAATTACTAAAGTTTTCTAAAGTATTATTTTTCATGCAAAACTTGCATCCAAGTTGCTAAATGCTAAAGTAAATCAGCTTTATTCTGCAATTTCTACGAAAAAAAAAATCTTGGCAAATTTTATTTTGTTTGGCATTTCAGATGATTATTAGTTTGAACAAGATAATTGAAGATATAGGCCTAAACACATTCATGAAAAAATTGTGATCATTTCTATTTGATCACATACTTTGGTTACAGATTGATCTTAAATACTAAGTCCTATCGGACATATATCTTATTTAACAAAGTAATTTAATAATAATCATTCGTATTTTTTTAATCGAAACAAAAAATAGAGAATCATCTTTATCAAATAGAGAATCATCTCTAGTCAAATCAAAACTTTTTTATAGATTCAATCAAGTTTTACCAGAGTGTTGAGCCTGCTGAAAATGTTGTTGGTTTATATTATTTGAAAATAATGTTTACAATTTCTTCGACAAAGTAAATGTTGAAATTTCATCTACTAATTTTTCATTAAGTTTCATTTACAGCTCAAAAAAAATCAAATTCTTGACATGCTTTCTGTATTAATTACCGGCTGTGAAGGTTGCGATAGCTTTAGAAAGTTTTAATCTTGGTTAAAATTAGTATAAATTAAGTTAAAACTTGTTATAATGATAAAGCTACCCTTCAATGATTCAATAAAGGTTATACGATTTAAGTTGTTTTCAAAATGTAAATTAATTATTCCATTATTGTTACTACGATGTATAAGTAGGATTTTATTTGATTTAATTGACTTTAAAGTCATTACACCTCATTCATTCTATACATACAAAAATGTTCGTAGATTTGGTACTCATAATTACACAAACAAAATTGACAAAATAACAATCTTCTCTATAAACCAAATTTACACGACATTTTTCACGGTTTATTTCAAATATATTTCGACTTCATTCAGTGTTTTCTTATGGAATTAACATGAGCTTATAATCAATGTTTTAAAAAAACCTTCTCAGCTACAATTGTCAGATACCAAATTAGAGAAAACAGTACCGAATAGCTTAAATAGAAAATAAAGAAATGTGTTCGAACCGAGCAGTAAGAAAAAATCAGAGAGAAAAAAAAATCTTCAAGTGTTTTTCATATTCTGCTCGCTTAGCGATCTTTTATAGCAAACTACTTGATTCGTGTCTACAATACTTTCACAACAATTTGAGTTTGATTTAACAGAGCTGCAGTAAACAAATCAAGTTTTTTTCTTTGAACATAACAAATGTTAAGTATATCATATAAACAACATGAATTTTAGATTAATTGGGTATCATTGCATGCAAAACTGATTTGTTTTTCGTTCAGCGTGCAACTAGCAGATATCTTCATCCCCTTAAACCCACTGCACCACTAGTCTCCCAACAAAACTATGCCGAAGGAACACGCCATCAGCAAATGTGGACCATTTCGAACATTTGGGGAAAATATGAGTATAAAATATTCTCTTCATGCTACAAAATGTTTGATAATACGGTAACTTGCACAGCACTTCGCTTAAGATTACAATGTGCAATTACTAATTGGTAGATGGTAAGGAAACAATAATAACAAAACAAAAAGAAACCAAAAAAAAAGATTTTCAATGTTTATCGTAGAGCAAATATATAAATACTAAAATATTAAGCGCTTCGAGCACACTTAAAATTGTAGAAAATTTTGTACTAACTGGAAAAGAAACCAAAACCCGCAGCATTTGAAAAAGTTTGTACGAGTGTGTAGTGATAGTTTTTTTGGCTGCTCACCGGAGCGAAATTTGTGATTCTTGAGACACGTCGAGAGTCGGTGGAATGATTGGGGTTAAAAAGTTGGCGGATAACATTTAACGACAACAACAAAAAAGGAGGAACTATTTTTGTAGCAGAAAGTTTACACCGTAAGATAGTGGAAGCACAATAGCTGGTAAGATAATTGTGGGAAGAGGAAAGCACGCACTTTCAGAAACTTATCTTAATAAATATAAATAGAAAATAAGTCAAACAAGCATAGTAGCACACACGAGCTCAATCGAAACGGTCCAATTTTTGTGGAAGGAATCAATTTTCATCTTCAGTGGAGGCATGAACCCGGACGGGGGATGGGTAAGTGAAGGTTGTAAATTTTCCACGTGTCCTCGGGCAAACCCCCCTCCAGCGTTAAGGTGGCAAATGATGACACCGTAAAAGTGCCACAGAAGAATAACCACTCCCCGGTGTAATGTGATAATTTTTCAATAAGTAAAATCATTCGTCGTCGTCGCACATAAACAATCACACATAAACAATCACACATACACTACACACACCAACACATTGAGGGATGGTTTTGCGTGGGAGGACACATCATCTTTTTTTCCTGGACCCAACACCACCACCACCAAGCAGCCACACTAACCAGACCCGTAAGAGACGCAGTGACGACGACACCACGACGACGATGGGGAAGATATATTTATGCGAAAATGGGCCACGACCACATTTGCCAACCACTATCAAGGATACACGGAATATATTGTTTGAACAAATTTATAAAATTATGTTTTTTTTTTGTTGAAAACAATAACTTATGTTGATAAATAATTCCATAAAATAATTAAGACAAGAAAACAAATATTATTTAAACAAAATTTACTTTTAAAAAATTGTAGAATCAATTACCAAAAATTGATTAAAAATTAAAACGCATTTGTTCAGTTCTGTTAAATAAACATGGGACATTTATGCATTTGTAGAAAATTTGGCAATACAAAACTAAAAAGTCATTTTTTTAATTTCTTCAACTTGATTAAAAAAAAGAACAGTTGTTATTAAAATATCCATCAAACTGTTTTTTTTTTTCAATATCATTTTTGCTGAAAATTAACAGAATTATTGAACCAATCTATATTTTTTTTAAATTTTATTTAATTCAGCAAAAACAATCTAAAATTTCGTGCAACCCATATACACGCAGCGAATGACATATGTGAAAATTTTAAATTTATGCCTAAACCTCAAGGATTTTTTTTGAATTGCTTATGAAAAAACTGGAAATAAATTGATTTTAAAATTATGAAAGTTCATTTGAAGAATTTAGTAAAACTTCGCATAAACAAAACTTCAGACAATCGATGTGACTGAAATAAGATTTTTGAGCGGTAATGTCATGCAATTTCCTGAAATCCGTTTATTCTAATGAGGATCCAAAAAATCCAAATGAATAAATATTATGAAAAAAAATTGACCATGTTACAGGTATTGAGCTTTGAAAAAAAATATTAAAATCTCAATTTTTATAAAATTTTTATTTTTTTTGAAATTGTTAAAATCTTTTCTTTTGCATCAATTCAATTCAATTTTCGAAAGAACAGTAAACAGTAACAGTAAAAAAAAGTTAAATAATGGAAGGTTGAAAATTACCTATATTCATGTAATTTTACCTAAATTAATGTGTAAAATAAAATTCACTAGAACACAATGTAAAATTAACCAGTTCCTGATGTAAAATTACATATTCTTTAAAATAATGTATAATTTTACATCAGGAACTGGTAAATTTAGCATCGTGTTCTATTGAATTTCAATTTTTACACATTAATTAAGGTAAAATTACATGAATATGGGTCATTCCAGGTCGACTGGGTACACTTTTGGACTCGACCTTCACCGATTTGGACCAAATCTGTAGGGAACGTTCATCTATTGATAGTTAATAGAAATCCCAATTTTGGTGCTGATTGGACCATCCCTCTATTTTTAGCACCGCCCTCTTTTTGAGCTTTTTTTTCTTTTGATCATAACTTTGCAACTATTAAAGCGAAAGACAGTTTACAGATTGCATTTTTTTGTAAATTGTCCAAGAAATTAAATAAAAATAATATTTTAATCCAGAAATGCCCACTAATATTATATTTGAACCTTTTTAAGTTATAAAATTCAGTTTTGACAAATTCCTTATATTTTATTTTATCACCGTCGTGTTCCTTTACATAATTTACATAATAATCAATGTAAACCTCAAACTTAAATGAACTTTTGGCAAGATACAACAATCTTACTGAAAAACTTATTTCGGATTTGAATTCATAGGACAGAGTGCTGCGCAAAATCAAACTTTTTTCTGTAAAATCGCTGTAACTCGCCAAAAGTTCATTTTAGTTTGAGGTTTACATTGATTTTTATGTAAAATTGTCTGAAGAACTCGATGGTGATAAAATAACAAAAAAAAAATATTCTTCCAAACCCAAACTCCTGAAGAAGTTTTGAAGAGAATATTATCCTACCGCGGTCCAAACTGCTATGCTTTAGCTATCTTGAAGAGCTCTTGTAGAACTCCTGGAAAAAAATGTTTTTGGGAACCTACCCCATTATGTTAGACCCTCAGTGGAATGTGTTGGCTCGCAATGGTGGGGGCCATCCCACAGACTAACACACTCAAACAATAACACATCAACACACAGAGCACACACTCACACACCATCCCGTTTCCTGTCATCGATAATTTATTGGAAACTTATCTGGAGCCACACAAAAAAAAAGCACCGGGGAGCAACCGCTAGTAGTAAGTGGTCGTCGAGCAGCAGCAGCTGAAATGGTTGATGCATCTCTTCTCCTCTGTGGCACTCCTACGCAGCAGCAACAGCAACAACAACAACACGTGGGTGGTGGGAGGTTGTTTGAACGGAAAGAAACCGGCAACGTCAATATTTATGCGTGCTCATCTCTCGAGCTGGACGCGCAGGGACTAATGGTCACGTTTTCTTTTTTTTGGGAGTCTTGAGCAGGTGGTGAGACCTGTGAGTGAGTGAGAAGTGAGCTGGGAGGATGGACGGCAGAAAATATGCGAAAACATGATTTCGAGGTGTGTTTTGATAAATCATTTTAAGAATAATTTATAAATTATTAATTTATATCAATCAAAGAAAGTATCTTGTTTGATCCGGCTGACCACGTATTTTGGGATCAAAATCCCAATTACTCCAGGAATATTCTAATAATCAGACACATAAATATTTTTCTAGTGTTACTTTTAAATTTATGTAATCTCAGAAACAATTGAACAGCAAAGTTAACTAAATGGGAACACTGCATCATTATGTTTTTTCCGATTCACTATTTTTGGAAAGGCCAAATTCAAAACAAAACAACCAGTGATTTAAAAACATTTTAAAAAATACTATGAATCTGTACCATAACTATTTTACAATTTCCTTAAGTTTTAAGATTCCATTTTGCCATATAAAATCTTCAACATAATAAATCGCTATTTCCAATAAGTGAAAAATCAGCTTTATTTGAAATTTTAGTAATATTATGACTTGGTTTGATACCAAATAAAAAAACCAAATAATTTTTTCAATATGTTTTTAAAAAAAAACGAAACGAAACTATTGGCACTACGCCCCCCGGGGCATGGCCTTCCTCTAACGTGGGATTTCTGCTCCAGCGCCTCTGACGAGACAGGAGAAACCGGGACCGACGTTTTACTTCACCATCCGATAGAAGCTCAGTGGATAAGGCGGGAATCGAACCCGCGTCTCATAGCATCATCGGGATCGGCAGCCGAAGCCGCTACCCCTGCGCCACGAGACCCAGTTTTTCAAAAATTAACAAATACCAACATTTGAACCTCATTCGATAAGTTAAAGTTAAAATAATATTCCAATACTACTGAATGGCGTAGGCGACATTTTTCAACATTTAACTAATTCCATTATTTCAATAGCGGAGGTATTAGACTGTGACAAACAAACAAACCCTATTTGTGTTTGACAGTTTGCCAAACTCGCATAGAAAGTTCAAAACAAATGCAGGCAAACAAACAAAGCAGGCAAACTGCCTAACTGTCAAAAAGGCGAGTTGGTTTGTTTGTTTGTTTCTTTGTCATAGTCTAATTCCTCCTTAAGGATCTATTTGCTCTTTTGAGCTGATAAAAATATGTTGATTCGAATTGGAGTTATATTTTTCGGCTAGTTCAGCTGAGTAGAAGCAAATATTTACTATCACTTATACGACCATTTTAATAATTCTCTTCTGCGATTTACAAAAAAATGTGAAACTGTGTTTTGAGGTTTTAAATTGAAAAAAAAAATCTCACTTGATTTAATTTGGTTGAAATAAAAATTATGGATTTTGAAATAGTTGTAGTCGAAAAAAATGCATTCGATTGCAATTAAGTTTTTTTTTTCAGCACAAGTCCTACATTTATCCAACGAGGTTTGCCAAGCTAGATAAATATGACAAATGCTGAAAAAATCAAGCCCGAAAAAAACCTTTTGAATTGGGTTTTCAGGAAAATGTTAGTTTCCTCCCTTGAATTTTATGCCATCAAGAAACGTTAGTGCTTCTCTACGGTTTCGCAAATCGACTCTTCTTCGTATTTTTTGATTTGGATGAATCTTAGTCCTGTGTCAAAAGAAATCATTTTGCATCATCATTTTCCTCCTACAAGTCTCCTAAAATGTTGTGAGCTAATGATCAGCTATGGTATGTAAATAAATAAAATTCTGGAAAAATATGTACATGGATGTTTGACATAGAATTCCATTCAAAATGCTTTTTTCGGAATTGCAAAAAATGTTTTAAGCAGCTCGTTATTTATCCAACTCGGTAAACCTCGTGCTGTAAAAAATGTATTGTTGCATAAACTACTATTTCTGTATTGTTATTTTCGGTGAAAAAAAAATTGTCATAAATTTTTTTTTATTTCAACTATAAATATTTTTTTTAACAAAAAATGTTCCTCAACCCAACCGTGTCCCTTGGAGAACGTGTGATGTACGACGCCGGCTCGGCACTTCTGAGTGGGTCGGCGGCGAGCAACAGGAAAAAATAAATCCACCACCAACGACGAATCGAAGGTCGAAATCCATAAATCCCGTCGACGAGGCAGCACCTGACGTCCTGGCTATGGAAATGAGCTTTTGATGGGTTCGGATAACCGCCGTGCAACGATCGGGTCGTTAAAAATTATTGCGGAAAAATTTATAACGCCACCCCCACACCACCCACCACGCTTTCGAGAACAAGAAAAATTGCATATTAATCGACAAACTTTTTTTTCGGGAAGTGATTTCCAATTTAAAATTTACGGGGGCTCACATGATTCTTAACTCGTAAATCGAGTGCGCGCAAATTTGCAATTCAAATCGACAAGGAGCGCGCTTTTGTGACTTTTTGAGAACGACGTCAAATCTGACATTTTCGGAGCAAAGTTGGGCGATTTCGACTTTGATTGCGAATTGTTCTGAGGATCACGTTGGGGTTGTAAAATGAAACGAGCTGGAAAATTCTTAACTCGTAGGAAGTTGTTTGATGTACTTGAAAATGATTACATTTTGCAATTTCAAGTTTTCGAAGGTTATTTAGCTTTAAAAAGCTTTACATATTTTGTATTTCAATTGAGAATCTTAGAACAACAAACACTTTCTTGAAATATTCCAACAGTAAGTAATGTCCAACAATAAATTCCAACTTGGCCCGTGTCCACCGTCACTCGGACCGTCACTTTATGCTGCCAAAGCCATCATTAAACGAGTCTCAATTTAGCTTGGGCCAAAGTGTGTGTGTCTGCCCCCATTTCCCGACCATAAACTTCATATTTCTTTGTTGTCTCATGACTCTCCCTGTTTGGCAGCTAGTGCTGTCATCTGTTCAGGAAAACGGGCAAAACTTTCCGCGCACAGGTACACAACTTTTCCAATTCACAGCGTTACTTTTGCATGTCTGTGACTTTTTTCCTTTTTTTTTTTTGCTCCGAATCTTCCAGGGCTCATCCGAGAGAGAGAGAGAACTTTTCCGCTGACTTTCTGTTCCGGGAAACCCCCCGGAACGTCTTGCGATTTCCCCCCCTTTATCATAAAGTTATTGCTCATAAATGATTCATGGTCTGTTTATGCACACAACTTAAGTTCTTTCTGAGAGAAAGAGAGAACGAACACACATGAGGAATTTTCCGGGTTTTCCGGGGGAAAAAACTGGTCCAGAAGAGCAAGTGTCGATTCCACTTGTAGTCGGATTGCTACTTTGAAGCCCCTGGAAGATCCAGCTGCCCACGCACCGAAACTCGGTTGCAAACTTGGTTCTTGAAGGGAGCTTACGGTTAAGGGAACTGTAGAGTAGATTTAGGTTGAATCCGTTGGAAATTTAACTTCTAAAAAACTTCTGGTGGCCAAAGTCCAAGAATGACAAGGTAATTTCTGAGTCGTCATAGCCAGGTGAAAAAATAAAAAAATATGCAAAAATAAAAATATAAAAACAAAAGAATATTTGCTAAAAAATTTTGAGAAATATTCAAGCTTTTATCCCAGACAATTTTTCAACCTCATAGTATTGAATTTTAAGAGATCACGAAAATAGTTTTAACCCTCTACTGTCCATATTTTTTCGAGAATATTTTGGATATCTTCACAGTAATTTTGTTCATATTTATTCTATGGAAATCTTTTCTTTTCTTGTTTAATGTTTTTTCCTTCTATTATTTTTAGTATTTTATATTTTTTTTTTATCATGTTAGGTTTTGGTTGTTTTTGATAGAATTTAAATATTCTAAAAATTGTCATAATTATTTTTGGCCTTATCAGTTTTCTCAAACAGCAATTTTCATTTTTTTGCTTTTTTAACAATTTATACTAGTGCATACTTTGTTTGACTTAACATACATGTAGACGGAAAAAAAGACAATTCTCGAAATCGTGAATGGTGTTCATGAATTGGAAAACAACGACGACTAATGCTGTCTCATGAAAAATGTTATTTTTTTCAAAACATTGACAAAGTCTCACTAAACCTGCTACTATGAAAATAAAAGAGTTTGACTTGTCAGTGCTTTTGAAATATTAAACATTGGTTGAAACATATTTGCGATTTTTCATTCGAAGCCTCCAGAGGTATACTTCGGTTGTAGAAAAATAACCTTAGAGCAAACATTTAGAAATGAAATTAATATAATCTGATAGTAAATGTACAAGTAAGTGTAAAAGTTTTTAGATAAACAAATGGTAACAAAATGAGTTCAATAACATGAAATATGTAAATCTATCAATTTCGAAAAGGCGAATATTTTTCAAGCCTTATTTTCAAAATTCGATGCAAAATCATAAAAATTATGCTGTGCGAATGTAAAAATATCAAAGAAATTACATAAAAATGAATTCAAATTAAAAAGTTTTTTCAATGAATAATATTCAAAAAAAAATCTAAAAACATTAAGGAAAGTTTTTGTAGACAATTAATTGCAAAAAAAAACTCCTAAGCATGGGATTTTAAAAAATACATTTAAGTGTCAAGCTTAATATTTGAATTATTTTCAATTTAAAATAAACATAAAGATAACAAATCTGAAAACTATTCAGTGAAAAGTTGTCTGATAAAGCAGTTCCAAAATTTTACAACAATCAAAAATATTTTTGAAAATCTAGGGAAATCTAGAACAGGTTTAGTTTTCTTTTTATTTAATCTCAACCTAAACAATCTTGGATTCAATCATTATTGCAAGAAAAATATTGAAAAAAAACTCTTAGATAAATCTGGGATACCTATTTCAAATCCAGACAGTTTAAACGGTCTTTACACGCCAGATTACTAATGCCGCCAATTTGTTTCTTTTAATTGGCTAAAATTTAGTGCTCATTTAGTGCTATTTAGAGCTCAATGCCTCAGATTAAGTGCGCTAGAAAAAAAAACTTAACGGAGAACCTATTGAATTGATATTGACAGAAATTGATTGAAAAATTTCATAAATGGGATGATATTACTTTCAATTGTAAGTATTGGACTGAAAATGATTTTTTCTAAAATTTTAACTTGATTGAACACGAACAAAAAAAGGTGCAGGTGGTTATGTTACACATGACCAGTATGACAAAGAACTTTGCAAGATGGTTGTTGAAATTTTCGATTACATTGTCTGGTCCAAATTTCCCAAGATTCACTAGATTCATAATTACCATAAAAATTGATACCCATTTTGCCCCTACTCTTATGGTTCGGCAAATGCCCCCCATCGGAACATCACCGTGGCCTCCGGCCACTTCGGTTTGTGGCCACTGCTGCTGAAATGTCATATTTCATATCCAGTATCAAAAATCATAAAGTTTGATACCCATATTGCCCCTACTTTTATGGTTCGGCAAATGTCCCCCGCCCTCGGAACATCCCCAGCCTCCGGCCACTCCTGATTGTGGCCACTACTGCCGAAATGTCAAATTTCATATCCAGTATCAAAACCATAAAGTTTGATACCCATATTGCCTCTACTCTTATGGTTCGGCAAATGTCCCCCATCGGAACATCCTCGGGCCTCCGGCCACTCCGGATTGTGGCCACTACTGCCGAAATGTCAAATTTCATATCCAGTATCAAAAACCATAAAGTTTGATACCCATATTGCCCCTACTCTTATGGTTCGGCATATGTCCTCCCATCGGAACATCCGCGGGGCCTCCGGCCGCTCCGGATTGTGGCCACTACTGCCGAAATGTCAAATTTCATGTCTAATATCAAAAACCATAAAGTTTGATACCCATATTGTCCCAACTCTTACGGTCCGGCAAATGTCCCCCCATCGGAACATCCCCGGGGCCTCCGGCCACTCCGGATTGTGGCCACTACTGCCGAAATGTCAAATTTCATGTCCAGTATCAAAAACCATAATGTTTGATACCCATATTACCCCAACTCTAATAGTCCGCCAAATGTCCCCCCATCGGAACATCCCCGGGGCCTCCGGCCACTCCGGATTGTGACCACTACTGCCGAAATGTCAAATTTCACATTCAGTATCAAAAACCATATAGTTTGATACTCATATTGCCCCAACTCTTACGGTCTGGAAAATGTCCCCCAATCGGAACATCCGCGGCCTCCGGCCACTCCGGATTGTGGGCACTACTGCCGAAATGTCAAATTTCATATCCAGTATCAAAACCATAATGTTTGATACCCATATTGCCCCTACTCTGATGGTTCGGCAAATGTCCCCCATCGGAACATCCCCGGGCCTCCGGCCACTCCGGTTTATGGCCACTACTGCCGAAATGGCAAATTACATATTCAGTATCAAAACCATAAAGTTTGATACCCATATTGCCCCTACTCTTATGGTTCGGCATATGTCCTCCCATCAGAACATCCTCGGCCTCCGGCCACTCCGGATTGTGGCCACTACTGCCGAAATGTCAAATTTCATGTCCAGTATCAAAACCATAAGGTTTGATACCCATATTACCCCAACTCTTATAGTCCGGCAAATGTCCCCCCATCGGAACATCCGCGGGGCCTCCGGCCACTCCGGATTGTGGCCACTACTGCCGAAATGTCAAATTTCATGTCCAATATCAAAAACCATAAAGTTTGACACCCATATTGCTCCTACTCTTATGGTTCGGCAAATGTCCCCCCATCGGAACATCCCCGGGGCCTCCGGCCACTCCGGATTGTGGCCACTACTGCCGAAATGTCAAATTTCATGTCCAGTATCAAAAACCATAAAGTTTGATACCCATATTGCCCCAACTCTTACGGTCCGGAAAATGTCCCCCCCATCGGAACATCCCCGGGGCCTCCGGCACTCCGGATTGTGGCCACTACTGCCGAAATGTCAAATTTCATGTCCAGTATTAAAAACCATAATGTTTGATACCCATATTGCCCCTACTCTGATGGTTCGGCAAATGTCCCCCCATCGGAACATCCCCGGGGCCTCCGGCCACTCCGGTTTATGGCCACTACTGCCGAAATGGCAAATTACATATTCAGTATCACAAAAACCATAAAGTTTGATACCCATATTGCCCCTACTCTTATGGTTCGGCATATGTCCTCCCATCAGAACATCCTCGGCCTCCGGCCACTCCGGATTGTGGCCACTACTGCCGAAATGTCAAATTTCATGTCCAGTATCAAAACCATAAGGTTTGATACCCATATTACCCCAACTCTTATAGTCCGCCAAATGTCCCCCATCGGAACATCCCCGGCCTCCGGCCACTCCGGATTGTGACCACTACTGCCGAAATGTCAAATTTCACATTCAGTATCAAAACCATATAGTTTGATACCCATATTGCCCCAACTCTTACGGTCTGGAAAATGTCCCCAATCGGAACATCCGCGGGCCTCCGGCCACTCCGGATTGTGGGCACTACTGCCGAAATGTCAAATTTCATATCCAGTATCAAAACCATAATGTTTGATACCCATATTGCCCCTACTCTGATGGTTCGGCAAATGTCCCCCATCGGAACATCCCCGGCCTCCGGCCACTCCGGTTTATGGCCACTACTGCCGAAATGGCAAATTACATATTCAGTATCAAAACCATAAAGTTTGATACCCATATTGCCCCTACTCTTATGGTTCGGCATATGTCCTCCCATCAGAACATCCTCGGCCTCCGGCCACTCCGGATTGTGGCCACTACTGCCGAAATGTCAAATTTCATGTCCAGTATCAAAACCATAAGGTTTGATACCCATATTACCCCAACTCTTATAGTCCGGCAAATGTCCCCCATCGGAACATCCGCGGCCTCCGGCCACTCCAGATTGTGACCACTACTGCCGAAATGTCAAATTTCATATCCAGTATCAAAACCATAAAGTTTGACACCCATATTGCCCCAACTCTTACGGTCCGGAAAATGTCCCCCCATCGGAACATCCGAGGGGCCTCCGGCCACTCCGGATTGTGGCCACTACTGCCGAAATATCAAATTTCATATCCAGTATCAAATACCATAATGTTTGATACCCATATTGCCCCTACTCTGATGGTTCGGCAAATGTCCCCCATCGGAACATCCCCGGCCTCCGGCCACTCCGGTTTATGGCCACTACTGCCGAAATGGCAAATTTCATGTCCAGTATCAAAACCATAAAGTTTGATACCCATATTGCCCCAACTCTTACGGTCCGACAAATGTCCCCCATCGGAACATCCGCGGGGCTTCCGGCCACTCCGGATTGTGGCCACTACTGCCGAAATGTCAAATTTCATGTCCAGTAGCAAAACCATAAAGTTTGATACCCATATTGCCCCAACTCTTACGGTCTGGAAAATGTCCCCCATTGGAACATCCTGGCCTCCGGCCACTCCAGTCCAGGTGGTGGCCAGTTCCAATGATCGACTCCCGCGACTACCATGTCTTAGCTGGTCCTTGCCTCCAAGCCATCTGCTCCCAGACCTCCAGGCCGTCTGCTACCGGGCCACCAGGCCATCTGCTTCTGATGTGTTCTCGTCGACGTCCAGCAATAGAATGACTTTTCAGGACCGACCGAGCCGAGTTTTGTTGGCTCGTCGACGATCCGAAAATTATGTATGTGTGAGCATTTAAACAACCAACGCGAGGTCCGCTTCGGATGAAACCTCGGTAGGCACTGAATTTGTCTGAGGCTAAGTGCTAACTTAAATAGTATCGCACGGCATGTTGCAACCATGGTGCTACATTCTCGCGTGACAGTTCCACGGAAGGAGGAGGCAAGGCAAAATTTGCTAAGTGCTAGATACTTGAATCTGATTAATGTGTTCGGGAAAGGTTGCGCTTGACCAATCAGCGTTCGCTATTCTTTAGTAGTTTTATGTTAACTTTTAAGTACTTAAATAAATAAGTACTGTAATAAACATGTTTTAAGATCATTAAGTAAGTCTTCCTTTCGTTTGGTGGGTAAAACGTTCAAATTGGTCGAGAGGGAAAAAAGATACAATCGTTTGAAATCTTGCACTTTTTTCGAAAATTTGCTTCTACGCGTTACATTTCGCTTCGCGAAAAATCTGGATTGCTACCCTTGTATAGAGCCCTAAGACAAAGTTCTTTGTCAAAAATCAGCTGCGTTTAGTCTAAGGCACTAAATCATTTGTGAAAATATGTTGAATCGAGATAACATTTTAAGACACTTCATTAAATACAACCCAATACTAATAACTGATAATGTTATTAGACCAGAATTAAAAATTTCCAATAGGTTCTCGTTTGAGTTTTTGTTCAGAGCACTAAATCTTAAGTATTGCGCACTAAATAGCACTAAATGAGTATTAAATTTAAGCCTGAAAAATGGCGACATAACTTTTCTGACTTTTGAACTTTGTATGTTAATCTGTATGGAAACTATTTGAGCACTAAATCTGACAAATAGGGCACTAAATAGCACTAAATGAGCACTAAATTTGAGCATTAAAAAGGTTCAAAATGGCGACAAACAGCACTAAATGAGCATTTTATTTAATTAGAATGCACAATGAATACAATCTACTTTTTTATTTAGAAGTTAGAACTGAGCTTAAAAATTATGTAATTTAAAAAATCTTTAAAAATTTATCCAACAAAAAAAAGCAATAAGTTAACAATCAACAAAAAAATAAAGAAATATCAAGTTCACGTTGAGGATGAGAGTAAAGAAAATTTGCACTTGCACTATTGTTTCGACATTAATACTACCAATTCGTTCAAATTAACTGCAATTCGATTCGATTTGAGAGGTTTGATAAGTTCTCTCCAGCGTTGGAAGTGTCTCAAAACATTCTTCTTCATTAGCAAGCCTTTCTTACCGACGATAGAAAGACGTAGCTTAACACGATAGCGATGGTCTCGTCTGAACTCTCAAAAGACAATCAATGAGTGTGCGATATTTTCATGAATCTGTCTGCTACTTGTCTTAACGCCACTAGATTGTTTAGAAAAATTGATGTTCAATTGAAAAGGACAGCACATTTAGCAGCGTCTGACATTTTGTGGGGCGAAAGTATTAGTGAGATTGATTTCAATAATTGGTGATTGATTGATTATTTCAATATTCCTATAATTTGTCGCAGTGGTTAAAAGACTGCTAAATAAATTTGATTGATATTCCACCAAAATGTTCAAAAATAATTCCTTGGGCATTCATTTTACCGATAATTCGTAACTCGGGAAAGAGTAGCGAGAAGCTCGCTATGTTTTCGAAATTATCTCCAAGTGAGCGAAAGAAGAGAGAAATGAGGCTTTCTAGTCTGAAATTTGCCAATACATTCGAAGTATGTTTACATTACAGCTGGACGATTGTTTGCATCAGGTTTCCTATCTCTTTCTAGCAAAAGTTTTTTTTGTCAGGCGACTTCTAGCTGTTTTTTTGACTGACTGCCCGATATGTCAGCTAACATACTTCGCAGGGCTGTGACAGTTCAAGCTCGATCATTGTTTGCACCAGGACACTGTGACGAGAAGTTCGTCATTTTTGGGTTAAATTATATTTTTTTCACTGGGCCTAGAAAGCCTTATAGGATCGTGAGTTTTGAAAATAAGTTGACAACATTTTGACTGTAAAAGTGCATAGAATTGTTCAATCGCTCAACCTACCCAAACTCACAGTCCCCCCCCCCCCCCCCCATCCCCTTTCAAAACCTATCAAACTCGTCACAAACACTCACACACCTTTCTTTATTCACTTTTCACCTTTACCTGCCTACCAAACCGGTATGATTTTTCCCCAGGAAATCGAAATCCAACCATTGTTTGCGGGGAAAAAATATTCTCGTGGCACAGAAGAAGCACGAGGAAGCAAAAAAACTTCTCATCCAGACAGGTCTCATTCAAACGATAAATCAACCTCGTTTGACTTTTGTGTGACTTTTCCCCCCTTCCTCCTCGGTAAGAGATGGCTTTGGCACATGTATGAAAAGATCGCCTGAAATTGGGAGCAGGAAAAGTTCACGTTCGCGTAAAAGGCAAATGTTTCCGGCGTGCGGTGATGCCCGATTCAGTTTGACAGTTGTGGGAAATTGTGATGATGATGATTTGGGGAGGCATGCAGATGGGCGTCAAATTGAAGGTCGCCTTTTTTGAGGTTGACAATTGACTTGGTAACGAGTTTTTCGGGAAATTAAAAAAGTGTAAGTTCATTGAAAACAGAAATTGGTTAACATATTTGAAAAGAAAGCTTTTTCCAAAATTACTCACAAACCAACTCTCAGGGCTAACCTTTTCAACCCAAGCTTCAACTATCGTATTTCCAATTTATTTAATGAACAACTTCATCAAAGGCCGCCTCGGCAGTCTGAGTGTTCTGAGCAAACAAAACTGGGAAAATACACTCTGCCGAAAACGTAGCCCACACCTCGGCAAAAAACAGCACTTCAATTTCATTAACCCCCACGTGCCCCGTGCCACGTGCCCACCCCGATGCCAATCGCACTCAATTTCACCTCCATAATACTAATGACCACCTCGAGCAAGTACATCAACTCCGGCAGCATCCCGGGCCGATTCAGATAGCTATCTACGGCGTCCCATCTCCCAAAGGTGATGGCGAATTGCGCAAAGTGACGCAAACGACAAATTTTGCTTAAGCGTGTACTGTGACAGCTCTTTGTTTACATCTGAAAAGCATGCACTCTTCGAAGAAAAAACTCACTTTTAAGCAAAAACCAACCCATTGTTCAACAAACTGTCGCTTACGTCACACTGCGTCAGCTCGCTTAATCGCAGCCAATTACACCCCCATCGGACAAGGCCCGATCTGATGACTAAAAAACAAGCAGGAGCGCAGCGTCCAGCTTTGCTGGGACCGGAAGAACCGGCGAACCCGGTTCCCGGAGGCACACCTAATTGAATTGTTGTTCCTACGCAACGGAGCGTCCAGGGTGCGCGGCGCCCAACGAAATGAGAGCAGAAAAAGATGGACTTTTCTTTATGGTGGGACTTCACGAAAGGTCGTCCAATGACCGAACCGAACATTCTGGAAAAAGAACTGTTGGAACAGCGATGCGTAAATCGTACTAAGCCAAACTAACTTGGACTTGCAGGTTTGCGTCTCTACTAAACATGCTTTGAATAAGCTTCTTTTTACTCTAAGTTGAGGAAGAGGCGTTGCGAGAATAAGGCCAGTGAAAAACAATAATTTAACCCAAAAGCGATGAACTTCTCGTCACAGTGTCCTGATGCAAACAATCATTGATCGAGCTCGAACTGTCACAGCCCTGCGATGTTGGCTGACATATCGGGTGGTCAGTCAAAAAAAAACTTGCTAGAAGTCGCCTGACAAAAAACATTAGCTAGAAAGATATAGGAAATCTGCTGCAATCAAACGTCAGCTGCCATGTAAATATACTTTGAATGTGTTAGTAAATTTTCTGGTCAGAAAAGAAAGCCTTATATAAAAAAAAAGCAGCTATAGAACAGTTTCTCTGTAAGTTTCCTAAAAGAGATTGTAATATTCAACTACACAACCTTAAATTCCACAAAATCAGTTATAATCTCTGCAGACTGAGAAAAAAACAAGTTGAGCAAAACTTAAAAAAAAATCCAAAAAGGGCGTCAACATTAATGTAAACAAATCGATAATACCACTCAGTCTGTATGTAAACACTTACTAGAGTGAGCGAGATGAACTGTTTGTTTACATTCCATTTGGATCGATTCGATTTGGATGAAAATTTGTGTGTACTTTTGTTATGACCGAAAAGACATTTTTTGCATCATTAGTTCGTCTATGCAACTCCCTATAAAATTTTGGCAACCGTCAAAAATGCTATTACATTTTAAAAAAAATCTAAAATTGCTGTTATTTTCAAAGTTGCTAAGAAATTTTTAGAAAAAAAAAGTTGCATTTATAAAAATTATTATCGAAAATAAATGTTTGGGACATTTTAAATGATAGGGTGATTTCTCGCTAACTTTTCAAAAGATCTTATGTACATAGGAAAAACATGGTGCATTAGTTGTTTTGAAAAAGTAATCTAGATTTCGAGATTCGAAAGTTTTACGATACTTATTTTTACATTGAATGATATGGAAAATTATGCACAGTACTTTTCAATTGCAAATTTGATACAACATTAAACAATTAAATTAAAAATTTTAGAGTATTTTCAACGTTTTCAAAATTTGATGTTATTTCCTATAAATTGGCAACACCGCCAAAACATTCTTAACCAACTGTGTATTATTGTCATCTAAAACATGTGAGCAGTTCTCTCAGATTTCGGTCATACGATTTTTTTTTTGTATTTTTTAATCCGACTGAAACTTTTGCATCATAAGTTTGTCCATATAATTTTTTCATACAAATTTGGCAGCTGTCCATACAAAAATGATTTATGAAAATTCAAAAATCTGTATCTTTTGAAGGAATTTTTTGATCGATTTGGTGCCTTGGGCAAAGTTGTAAGTATGGATATAGACTACACTGAAAAAAATGGTACACGGTAAACAAATTTTGGTGATTTTTGTTTAACTTTTTCTCACTAAAACTTGATTTGCAAAATTAAAACTCTATTTTTATTTTTTTTTCATGTTTTGATATGTTTAAGAGGACATAAAATGCCAACTTATCAGATTTTTTTTTTAATCAATACTGATTTTTTCAAAATATCGAAACATAGATCTCAAAAAATTTTCAACTTCATTTTTCGATGTAAACCCAAATTTGCAATCAAAAAGTACTCTAGTGAAATTTTGATAAAGTGCACCGTTTTCAAGTTAAATCCATTTTTAGGTAACGTTTTTGAAAAATGTCGCAGTTTTTCATTTTTTTAAATTAGTACACTTGTTTGCCCACTTTTGAAAAAAATATTTTGAAAAGCTGAGAAAATTCTCTATATTGTGCATTTTTGAACTTTGTTGATACGACCCTTCGTTGCTGAGATATTGTCATGCAAGTGTTTAAAAACAGGAAAATTGATGTTTTCTAAGTCTCACTCAAACAACCCACCGTTTTCTAACGTCAATATCTCAGCAACTAATGGTCCGATTTACAATGTTAATATTCCAAAATTTTCCGATCTTTTCGAAAACAATATTTTCAAAAAATTAAATCAGGACTAACATTTCAAAAGGGCGTCCAAAATGTGATTTTTTATAACATGATTACTTTGCGCCAATCATGTTTTGTGTGAAAGTCCAGTAAAGAAAGGTAATTTGGTTTAGAGTGTACCTTATTTTTTCTGAAATGTTTCAAGCAATCGATCAGAAAATCCATTCTCAAAATACGGATTATTGAATATTTTAATAGCCTTTTGTTATGGACGGTTGCCAAATTTAAAACAACACCAGCTTGTGAACAATGTGAAGATCGCAAATATATAACCAATTTATTTACTAAAGTTTTATGTTTTTCATGGCAACTTGCATACAAGTTTGGTATGCGGCTATACTTGTACATACTTTAGTTATTTTTGTCCAAACTTGAAGAAAAAATCCGTTTTTTTTGGAAATGGTCTCACTAACCATTTTCTTCCAATTTTGTCAAAACTTTGCTCAGACTGACATTCTTTGGAATTACGTCACTAAAAAACAAAAATTCAAAGGTGTGAATTTCATATAGTTTAAAGCCTAACTTTCTCGTAGTAAAATACCACCTTCACTAGCAAATTGTAATGATAACTAGTTCATTAAGATATATTTTTATTTTTTATTAGAAGAAAAAAATAAATATTCATATTTTTATTTTGAATCCCTCAAAGAGTTGTTAAGAATCTCTGTAATTCTTGATACCATTGAAGCACTCTACATACTGTTTCAAAATTCCGTTCGTAACTAAATTGAGGAGCTCATTCATCCAATCAAATTTCGTCCTATGAACAATGGACATTTTCCCAACCAAGAGTTCCAACAAAATCCCATCAACATTTACCTTCAGGCCAAAAGCATCACTTTATCTGTTGGTCACTTCCCATTTGACTCCGTCTCTCACTCACTCACTCCGTCTCACCCCGTGTGCTTTGTCTCACAAAAGTACCTTAATTTACAGTACCACCTCGATAGTTTGACAAGCTATTGTGAACTAACTGGAAAAACCGACAAAGAAATATTAAAACGGTGTCACAACTAAGAAAACCAAACTATCGGGGTCACACTGTACCGCCATTTCACTCACACACAGCTGTTGTTGTTGCTGCCGGTTGCCGAAGAAAGAGGACGCGTCGAAAGTGTATACACAAGTAATTTACATCCCTCCGGTTCATTCTGAACATCAAGATCGGTTCCTTCTGGGGCTCGCGAACGTGTTCCTTCCGAAGCAAGGAAGTACCCCGGAAAAACAAGGCGGGGACGCGGGAGGTCCTTGAGGTGCAGTGGGCAGGGGGGTTTGACGGTAAGGAAAGATACACGGTGTGTTGGATACAAGATTGCTGAAAAAAATAAATTTTGGTTCAAAATGCTAATAAAACCTAACATTTCAAGGTTTTTTTTTTTTAGTTCTTAGTTTTTAGGTCAGCCAGTGTAGTCAAAAAATGAAGATTTATTTCTTTTTTATCATGAAAAAAATACTAACTTTAAGTGTCGCCATCTAGTTGTGAAGAATCACAACTCATGATCGTGACCGGTTGCTCTTAAAATTGGTTTAATTTTATTTTAAAATGGTTAAGTAATCAAAAGATATTAAAATTAAACAGAAATGACAAACATTTTTTTTAAATCCTCCTTTCAACCCACCGCCCAAGCTGATGATGCTCAAGTTTCATTCAGCGAGATGAAAGCGAAAAACTTCCAGAAGGCTAAAAATAAAACATCGCACAAGAACGCGGCGAAGGCGGCTCCTCAACAGCTCCTCGTCCTTTGGAGGAGAGGTTAAGGTTAGGCTTAAGGGGTGGGGAGAAAGCGTCAGGTCGCGACGCTTCTTGTCAGTCAGCCAGTCAGTTAGGAAGTGGATGATGATGATGATGATGATGACGGTGTGGAGAAACGCTGAGCTGGCAGACTTCTGGAAATGAAGGGGGGGGGGCGGCCATGTTGGACGAAGAAAGCTCTCCTGTTGCTCACTCCTGCTGGAACGGCACGTGGAGAGCAGGTGATAAGCCGTGACCTCTGAAGCTTGGAGTTCACATAGTGTTCTCGCTTTCTTTAAAAAAAAGTAGCGTTATTTAATTATTTGAAACATAACCCTGAAGAAGACACTGAAGGTAGCCGAAACGTAAAATTGATTTTTATCATTATCTTGGTACTTATTCCTGGACTATATTCATATTTCCACAATTTTTATATTTTTATTCTACACTAAAACCTCACTAGATAGACACTTTTAAATTTGGTTTAAAAAAGTCAAACTTATGAGTTACAAACTGTAACCTTTTTCGCGACGTGGTATTTTTGGACAAATAAACAAACCGATTCCAAAATTAAACTTATTTTTCAAATTGACAATCCCACTAATCCCCGCCAAACTGACATAACCTCAAACCATAAATCACCCCCCGTAAAACCGCTCTCCACTTTGTAAAGCCTTTTTCCCGTCGAACAAACCGCCACCAATCTGGCAGCCATCTGTCATCGCCGCGCTTTCCCCGGCCTGCAAAACGAGCGCGAGTGAACACTTCACTTCAACCAGCTTCTGAATAATGAAGAGGGGTAGAACCGGGGCAAGGTCGAATATTTTGGGGCAGGCATCGGCGACGAACCCCCCTAAATAAAAAAAGAAAATCTTGGAAAAAAAGCGTCACAAAAATACACAAGAGCAAGGAAAGAATGTGAGAAGGGGGGGGGGGGGCAGTAACTTTTGATGAATGAAAGAGCTTTCAGGGATCTTGTGAGCAAGAGGGTGAAAAAAGATGAAAACATGAAAAGGGATCAAAATAGCGAGACAAAAGTTTTACTCTCGAAACAACAACAACAAGAGCAATAATGATTGCATTAGTGATTCATGAAAATGAGATTCTTAATCTTATCTGCCTTTTGTTGGCGTGGTGGAATCATGGTTAAGAAAGAACTGTGAAGGTGTGTGTGTTTTTTTTTTGTTTGTGTGTAAGCGTGTACGGTTGTTTGTATTGGTTCCAGTCGTTGGATGATATGGAAAGGACCGGACAAGGATGGTGACGACGGCGACGGGATATGATGATTGAAGGTTATTTTTAGCAGAAACTACGTTGTATTTTTTGGTTTACCGGGAAGGCAAACGCATAACAGATGTATATGCAAACGTATTTGGTATGGTGGCTGCGAATGAAAGAACAATTCCATTCATGTGGAGGGTTCTCATTTTCGATGCGGTTGAAATTCAATTCGCAGATGCCACAAATAAACGGTAGAGAAGGTGTTTAAGGTTCTTGGAAACGAAAGTGACACAATAATCATCGATAAAATAGGCTGAAAAGTGCAGAATGAAACGACCTAGATTTGAAAAACAAAAACAACTTAATAAATGAATTTTATATCTGAACCTGGAAAAAAATCTGAACTCAAACTAAAATAGAAGGGGACAACATAGAGGATACCTAAACCTTCTTGAGCAATTCTATACCAAAATCGGAAATGAATTTTATTTGGGTAATTCTCTACCAACTCACACAGCAGTTGCCCCGACCCCTCTTCGATTTGCGTGAAACTTTGTCCTAAGGGGTAACTTTTGTCCCTGATCACGAATCCGAGGTCCGTTTTTGATATCTCGTGACGGAGGGGTCGACTTTCCATTTTTGAACATGTGAAAGATGTGTTTTTCAATAATTTGCAGCCTGAAACGGTGATGAGATAGAAATTTGTGTCAAAGGGACTTTTGTGTAAATTAGACGCCCGATTTGATGGCGTACTCAGAATTCCAAATAAACGTATTTTTCATCGAAAAACACTAAAAAGTTTTAAAATTCTCCCATTTTCCGTTACTCGACTGTAAAATTTTTGGAACATGTCATTTTATGGGAAATTTAATGTACTTTTCGAATCTACATTGTCCCAGAAGGGTCATTTTTTCATTTAGAACAAAATTTTTCATTTTAAAATTTCGTGTTTTTTCTAACTTTGCAGGGTTATTTTTTAGAGTGTAACAATGTTCTACAAAGTTGTAGAGCAGACAATTACAAAAATTTTGATATATAGACATAAGGGGTTTGCTTATAAGCATCACGAGTTATCGCGATTTTACGAAAAAAAGTTTTGAAAAAGTTGGTCGTCATCGATCATGGCCGTTCATGGTCACCCGCGACAGACACGGACGACGAAACAAAGAGAAACGCAAAAAGTAATTTTTTCAAAACTTTTTTTCGTAAAATCGCGATAACTCGTGATGTTTATAAGCAAACCCCTTATGTCTATATATCAAAATTTTTGTAATTGTCTGCTCTACAACTTTGTAGAACATTGTTACACTCTAAAAAATAACCCTGCAAAGTTAGAAAAACACGAAATTTTAAAATGAAAAATTTTGTTCTAAATGAAAAATGACCCTTCTGGGACAATGTAGATTCGAAAAGTACATTAAATTTCCCATAAAATGACATGTTCCAAAAATTTTTACAGTCGAGTAACGGAAAATGGGAGAATTTTTAAAACTTTTTTAGTGTTTTTTTCGATGAAAAATACGTTTATTTGGAATTCTGAGTACGCCATCAAATCGGGCGTCTAATTTTACATAAAAGTCCCTTTGACACCAAATTTCTATCTCATCACCGTTTCAGGCTGCAAATTGTTGAAAAACACCTCTTTTTTCGCATGTTCAAAAATGGAAGGGGTCGTACCGCCCCTCCGTCACGAGATATCAAAAAACGGACCTCGGATTCGTGATCAGGGACAAAAGTTACCCCTTAAGACAAAGTTTCACGCAAATCGAAGAGGGGTCGGGGCAACTTTTCCCGATTTCGTGTGAGTTGGTAGAGAATTACCCATTTGTATTTTTTTATTTGGCTCAAACTTTGTGGGGGCCTTCCCTACGACCAAAGAAGCTATTTTGTGTCATTGGTTCACCCATACAAGTCTCCATACAATTTTGGCTGCTGTCCATACAAAAATGGTACGTAAATATTCAAACAGCTGTAACTTTTGAGTGAATTTTCTGATCAATTTGGTGTCTTCTGCAAAGTTGTAGGTATTGTTGAGGACTATTGAGAAAAAATAGGTACACTGAATAAAAAATTTCAGATTTTTTGTGATTTTTGGAAAAAATCAAAATTCCATGCAAAAAAAATTGACGAAAAGTACTGTACAGATTAATGGCAATTAATGGTCCGATTTTCAATGTTATAACATGAAACATTCGCGAAATTTTCCGAACTTTTTGAAAAAAATATTCTGATTTTTTTTTAATTCAAGACTAACATTTTCAAAGGGCCAAACATTGAATATTACGCCCATTTAAAATGCTTGTCTGCTTGTCTCATGGTCACTATTTTTAAAAATCGAAAAACTGCAAATATTTCGCTAAAATCAAACTTTCGGTGGCTATATCTTGAAAACGGAGCCCTTTATCAAAAAATCTGTTAAGAACTTTTCGATTGAAAATTCTTTTTTTTTTGTATATATTTTCGATTTTTTCCAAAATCACTATTTTTCAAAAATCATAACTCGGCGGCAGATTTTTTGACCATGTTTCTCTATAGCTCAAAAATTGCGGATTTTTGTCCCCTAAAACATATAAAAAAATCTCGTAAATAAAAAAATATTTCGAGAAATTGAGTTTTTGTAAAAAAAAAGTTGGTTAAAATATCTGCAATTTTTTTTCCGTGTACCTATTTTTTCTCAACAGTCCTCAACAATACCTATAACTTTACCCAAGACACCAAATTGATCAGAAAATTCACTCAAAAGTTACAGCTGTTTGAATATTTACGTACCATTTTTGTATGGACAGCTGCCAAAATTGTATGGAGGCTTGTATGAATGAACCAATGACACAATAGCTTCTTTAGTCATAGGTAAGGCCCCCACAAAGTTTCAAACTTCAAATCAAAAAATACAAAAAATAAAAATGGTCAAAATCGGCCGATTTCGTAGAGAGTTGCTCACTTCTATAAATCTACAAAAAAATGGTCAAAATATATTTTTTTAAATGTCAAATGTAAACGAATCAGACAATTGCAAATATATTCCATTTCAAAACAAAAATTAATAATATTCATCAGGAAATGATGACAAATTTTGTGGCAAAAACAAATTTAATATTTCATTAGGAACTGGGGAATCTTCATCACGTTCACATTTTTAAATTTCTTTTATGTAAAATAACTCAAAAAAGAGGTAGTATTCATCCAACAAAGTTTTCATCTTTTCAAAACTTCACCTTTTTTCTGTGTAGTCGAAATTAGCAGAAATTGTTTTTTTTATAAAAATTTTGCTATTCCAGAGATTTGAAAAAGTCGTTGTACAAGAGCAATTCTTTTCAAAATCGGCTGGTTTATGAATTTTTAATTTTATTTTTTTTATTGTTGTTATTTTCTTAAAACATTTTAAGGTGCTTTCTTATAACCAAAGAAGGTATTTTCCATTCAAAAACGGTATATAAATATTCAAAAATCTGCATCATTCGGAAAAAACTGGTTTTCGCCGCTCTGGACTCCTAAGTTTACGGGATTATGGCACGGAGCGCCGGCATCGAATAACCCTTATTGACACTTAGAATTTTAAGGCGCCCACCGCGGGATTCGAACCGACGACCTTTGGATTCAGAGTCCAGTGCGCGTTCCGATTAACCCAACGGGTGTGTGAAAAAATTTACCCATTTTAAAAAAATAAATGTTTTTCTCATTAAAGCACTAAGTTCCCGTTACATTTTTTTAAGTTTTTTTTTGAATTCTTCTATTTTTTAAAAGGACCAAAAAGACAACTTTTGAGCAAAACAAAAGTATGGACGAAAACTTTTTCATAAAAATATAAATTTATGAAAAATCAAGGATTTCTAAAATATTGCAAATGCTCTTTGCAGAATCACTTTTAAAAGAAAAAAATAATCAGCAGGAAAATAATATTTAAACTTTATTGATAAATGTACTGTTTTTAAGTTAAATCTAAAGGATTTTTTTAATATCTTTTTTTTAAATCGAGTCTTGATAGAAGTTCACGACTGAAAAAAAGTCAGATAGCTGGAAAAGTTCATCAGTTTTTGCAAATTTGTGTTTTAAGTCCCTTTGAAATGCTAGGCTTGACTAAAAAGTTCAGAATATTTTGGCTCGAGCGACAGAAAATAAAAAAAAAACCTAACCTAACAAATTAATAAAAACCAGCACCATCACTTCAAAAAACTAACTTAATCCACCTATGTGGTTGGAGCCTTCCTCACAACAATGGCTGTACACAAGTTTCATCTATTTTTTAGATCCGGCTTCCAAAAAGTACATCGATATCACTTAAGTGACCATATCTCGAGACAGGGTTGCCAGATCTTCAATGTTTTGGACTCATTGGAAAGGTCTTTTGATAACCTAACCAACGATGGGTTGGATGATGGATCCGGACATAGTTTACATACATTTAAGTGAGATCCAGGGATGCCACTTGTTTTTTTTTTAAATGTCTGTAAAAAAGTCTGTGTATGTCTGTGCATTTGTCTAAAATTCAAATATATCAATTCACTGTCATTGAAATTCATCAGAAATTGCGTTTTTAAGCATTTGAAGACTAACGAAATAAGTTTCGACAAAAAAGATTACAAAATAATAATTTATTGAAGTTTTTTTAAAAGTCTGTGCACCTCAAAAAATGTCTGACACAAGCTCAAAAGTCTGTGAAACACAGACAAATCTGTGTATCTGGCATCCCTGGTGAGATCCGGCTTCAAAAAAGTACATCAATATCACTTAAGTGGCCATATCTCGAGACAGGGTTGCCAGATTTTCAATGTTTTAGACTCGTTGGAAAGGTATTTTGATAACCTAACCAACGTCGGGTCGGATAGTGGAGCCGGACATAGTTTACATACATTTAAGTGAGATCCGGCTTCAAAAAAGTACATCAATATCACTTAAGTGGCCATATCTCGAGACAGGGTTGCCAGATCTTCAATGTTTTAGACTCGTTGGAAAGGTATTTTGATAACCTAACCAACGTCGGGTCGGATAGTGGAGCTGGACATAGTTTACATACATTTAAGTGAGATCCGGCTTCAAAAAAGTACATCATATCACTTAAGGGACCATATCTCGAGACAGGGTTGCCAGATCTTCAATGTTTTAGACTCGTTGGAAAGGTCTTTTGATATTCTTACCAACAATGGGTCGGATGATGGACCCGGACATAGTTTACATACATTTAAGTGAGATCCGGCTTCAAAAAAGTACATCATATCACTTAAGGGACCATATCTCGAGACAGGGTTGCCAGATCTTCAATGTTTTAGACTCGTTGGAAAGGTCTTTTGATATCCTATCCAACGATGGGTCGGATGGTGGATCCGGACATAGTACACATACATTTAAGTGAGACCCGGCTTCAAAAAAGTATATCAATATCACTTAAGTGACCATATCTCGAGACAGGGTTGCCAGATCTTCAATGTTTTGCACTCGTTGGAAAGGTCTTTTGATAACCTAACCAAGAATGGGTCGGATGGTGGATCCGGACATAGTACACATACATTTAAGTGAGACCCGGCTTCAAAAAAGTACATCAATATCACTTAAGTGACCATATCTCGAGACAGGGTTGCCAGATCTTCAATGTTTTGGACTCATTGGAAAGGTCTTTTGATAACCTAACCAACGATGGGTCGGATGATGGACCCGGACATAGTTTACATACAGTTAAGTGAGATCCAAATATATGTGAAAACACATTTTTATACATAACTTTTGAACTACTTATCGAAACTTCAATCTGTATAAAACTCGATCTATGGGACCCTAAACCAAGTCGAATGCAACAAGTTCGGGTCAAATCGGTTCAGCCAGTGCCGAGAAACATGAGCTAGTTTGTTGGTCACATACATACATACACACACACATACACACAGACATTTGTTCAGTTTTCGATTCTGAGTCGAAATGTATACATGAAGGTGGGTCTACGACGTTTTTATACGAAGTTCATTTTTAGAGCAGGATTATAGCCTTACCTCAGTGAGGAAGGCAAAAAGAAAGCTTGTTGGATAAATTGATTAGAGCAATTATTTTTTAATTTGCAAAGTTTCAAATTAAAAAAATGATAAACTTTCAAAATTCATTTAATTTTTTTCCTGCAAATTGTTGCGAAAATTTGTGCAACTGCTACTTTTCAAATAATTTTAAAAAGGTTGTGATTTTTTGTTATCTGTGGTTCACAACAATTTTTTTCTGAAAAAATGTATTCCAGAAGCATCTAGAAATATTTATTTTTTGAATTAAATCATAATAACTTAAAGTAGAAGTCTTTAATGGGGTGAAAATTTTCTTTTTAATTGTTTTTTGTGAATTTACCGATAAAGTTTGCTAAAAAAGCCCATTCAATTCATATAATCAGCTTGACTTTTAAGTTGTCTCAATCGACTTCAATATGATTGTGGTTTAAATACACAATATCTGATCTGATATAAAAGTTGGTCATGATCATTTCACTGAATATACTGATGTATTTTAAATCAATTTTCTTATCACATGCAATACTTATCAAATATTTTGAAATTGACACCAACACATACGAAATTAACTTAAACAAAAGCCGAATTTTCAACTTTTTTAGATCAGCGGTGAATTTTTATGGGAGCGTTTGGTACGGTATGTCCACGCATCCTTCTTTCACTGTAGATTCTTTGAAATGTGATCCGTTCACAGAAGCCTCTCTGTGGTAAACACAACGCAGTAGGGCTGGCCGCTATGATTTTTGTATTACATTTTCGGGTATTCTCGGATGTACTGCAATTATTAATATTGACAAGAAAAGTGCTTGGGGCGTAATCTAATCACAAGACTTTCCAGCATCCTTTCATTGGACTGGCTGTGTTTGTGTTAGATAAGATTAGATTAGATTAGATCAGCAGTTGATTGATTTTTGTGAATCTTCATTTCTAGATATTTTTTTGAATAGGTCCTATAGACAGATGAAAGACAATAGCTTAAAGGACATTTTCAAAAAAAACCCTAGAACTTGTTTCACCACATTCAATTGCTCTTCACTTCAAAAAAGGTGCAGGTGGTTATGTTACACATGACCAGTATGACAAAGAACTTTGCAAGATGGTTGTTGAAATTTTCGATTACATTGTCTGGTCCAAATTTCCCAAGATTCACTAGATTCATAATTACCATAAAAATTGATACCCATTTTGCCCCTACTCTTATGGTTCGGCAAATGCCCCCCATCGGAACATCACCGTGGCCTCCGGCCACTTCGGTTTGTGGCCACTGCTGCTGAAATGTCATATTTCATATCCAGTATCAAAAATCATAAAGTTTGATACCCATATTGCCCCTACTTTTATGGTTCGGCAAATGTCCCCCCGCCCCTCGGAACATCCCCGGGCCTCCGGCCACTCCTGATTGTGGCCACTACTGCCGAAATGTCAAATTTCATATCCAGTATCAAAAACCATAAAGTTTGATACCCATATTGCCCCTACTCTTATGGTTCGGCATATGTCCTCCCATCGGAACATCCGCGGGGCCTCCGGCCGCTCCGGATTGTGGCCACTACTGCCGAAATGTCAAATTTCATGTCTAATATCAAAAACCATAAAGTTTGATACCCATATTGTCCCAACTCTTACGGTCCGGCAAATGTCCCCCCATCGGAACATCCCGGGCCTCCGGCCACTCCGGATTGTGGCCACTACTGCCGAAATGTCAAATTTCATGTCCAGTATCAAAACCATAATGTTTGATACCCATATTACCCCAACTCTAATAGTCCGCCAAATGTCCCCCATCGGAACATCCCCGGGCCTCCGGCCACTCCGGATTGTGACCACTACTGCCGAAATGTCAAATTTCACATTCAGTATCAAAACCATATAGTTTGATACTCATATTGCCCCAACTCTTACGGTCTGGAAAATGTCCCCAATCGGAACATCCGCGGGGCCTCCGGCCACTCCGGATTGTGGGCACTACTGCCGAAATGTCAAATTTCATATCCAGTATCAAAAACCATAATGTTTGATACCCATATTGCCCCTACTCTGATGGTTCGGCAAATGTCCCCCCATCGGAACATCCCCGGGGCCTCCGGCCACTCCGGTTTATGGCCACTACTGCCGAAATGGCAAATTACATATTCAGTATCAAAACCATAAAGTTTGATACCCATATTGCCCCTACTCTTATGGTTCGGCATATGTCCTCCCATCAGAACATCCTCGGCCTCCGGCCACTCCGGATTGTGGCCACTACTGCCGAAATGTCAAATTTCATGTCCAGTATCAAAACCATAAGGTTTGATACCCATATTACCCCAACTCTTATAGTCCGGCAAATGTCCCCCATCGGAACATCCGCGGCCTCCGGCCACCCGGATTGTGGCCACTACTGCCGAAATGTCAAATTTCATGTCCAATATCAAAAACCATAAAGTTTGACACCCATATTGCTCCTACTCTTATGGTTCGGCAAATGTCCCCCCATCGGAACATCCCCGGGGCCTCCGGCCACTCCGGATTGTGGCCACTACTGCCGAAATGTCAAATTTCATGTCCAGTATCAAAAACCATAAAGTTTGATACCCATATTGCCCCAACTCTTACGGTCCGGAAAATGTCCCCCATCGGAACATCCCCCTCCGGCACTCCGGATTGTGGCCACTACTGCCGAAATGTCAAATTTCATGTCCAGTATTAAAAACCATAATGTTTGATACCCATATTGCCCCTACTCTGATGGTTCGGCAAATGTCCCCCCATCGGAACATCCCCGGGGCCTCCGGCCACTCCGGTTTATGGCCACTACTGCCGAAATGGCAAATTACATATTCAGTATCACAAAAACCATAAAGTTTGATACCCATATTGCCCCTACTCTTATGGTTCGGCATATGTCCTCCCATCAGAACATCCTCGGGGCCTCCGGCCACTCCGGATTGTGGCCACTACTGCCGAAATGTCAAATTTCATGTCCAGTATCAAAAACCATAAGGTTTGATACCCATATTACCCCAACTCTTATAGTCCGGCAAATGTCCCCCCATCGGAACATCCGCGGGGCCTCCGGCCACTCCAGATTGTGACCACTACTGCCGAAATGTCAAATTTCATATCCAGTATCAAAAACCATAAAGTTTGACACCCATATTGCCCCAACTCTTACGGTCCGGAAAATGTCCCCCCATCGGAACATCCGAGGGGCCTCCGGCCACTCCGGATTGTGGCCACTACTGCCGAAATATCAAATTTCATATCCAGTATCAAATACCATAATGTTTGATACCCATATTGCCCTACTCTGATGGTTCGGCAAATGTCCCCCATCGGAACATCCCCGGCCTCCGGCCACTCCGGTTTATGGCCACTACTGCCGAAATGGCAAATTTCATGTCCAGTATCAAAAACCATAAAGTTTGATACCCATATTGCCCCAACTCTTACGGTCCGACAAATGTCCCCCCATCGGAACATCCGCGGGGCTTCCGGCCACTCCGGATTGTGGCCACTACTGCCGAAATGTCAAATTTCATGTCCAGTAGCAAAAACCATAAAGTTTGATACCCATATTGCCCCAACTCTTACGGTCTGGAAAATGTCCCCCCATTGGAACATCCCTGGGGCCTCCGGCCACTCCAGTCCAGGTGGTGGCCAGTTCCAATGATCGACTCCCGCGACTACCATGTCTTAGCTGGTCCTTGCCTCCAAGCCATCTGCTCCCAGACCTCCAGGCCGTCTGCTACCGGGCCACCAGGCCATCTGCTTCTGATGTGTTCTCGTCGACGTCCAGCAATAGAATGACTTTTCAGGACCGACCGAGCCGAGTTTTGTTGGCTCGTCGACGATCCGAAAATTATGTATGTGTGAGCATTTAAACAACCAACGCGAGGTCCGCTTCGGATGAAACCTCGGTAGGCACTGAATTTGTCTGAGGCTAAGTGCTAACTTAAATAGTATCGCACGGCATGTTGCAACCATGGTGCTACATTCTCGCGTGACAGTTCCACGGAAGGAGGAGGCAAGGCAAAATTTGCTAAGTGCTAGATACTTGAATCTGATTAATGTGTTCGGGAAAGGTTGCGCTTGACCAATCAGCGTTCGCTATTCTTTAGTAGTTTTATGTTAACTTTTAAGTACTTAAATAAATAAGTACTGTAATAAACATGTTTTAAGATCATTAAGTAAGTCTTCCCTTTCGTTTGGTGGGTAAAACGTTCAAATTGGTCGAGAGGGAAAAAAGATACAATCGTTTGAAATCTTGCACTTTTTTCGAAAATTTGCTTCTACGCGTTACATTTCGCTTCGCGAAAAATCTGGATTGCTACCCTTGTATAGAGCCCTAAGACAAAGTTCTTTGTCAAAAACTTTGAAAACTCTATTTGTTTTTGACAAAAATGTAACGAATATTGAAGGTCGAAACGAAAAAAAAACGAAACTATTGGCACTACGCCCCCCGGGGCATGGCCTTCCTCTAACGTGGGATTTCTGCTCCAGCGCCTCTGACGAGACAGGAGAAACCGGGACCGACGTTTTACTTCACCATCCGATAGAAGCTCAGTGGATAAGGCGGGAATCGAACCTGCGTCTCATAGCATCATCGGGATCGGCAGCCGAAGCCGCTACCCCTGCGCCACGAGACCATTGAAGGTCATTGGGACTAAAACCCCTATCGCATACTAACGCTGTAAATTAGTTTGAGAAAAAAAAGATTTCCAAAAAAATCGGTATAGTTAGTAAATGGTAATGCGTCTCCATTGAAAAGAAAATGTATAAATTATTTAATGGAGACGCAGGGTATTTCAACAAAAAAACTTTTAAATACATATATTTAATTTTTTACAAAATTTATTTTATTTATAATTTAAGAAAAATCAATACTAACAATGATTATTCACAATTTAAAAAGAAATCAATATGTGTGTGTATTAATTTCTTCTAGCGTTGAATACCTTGAAGACTTTACATATTAAAAAAAAGAACAAAACGTTCATCCCCCATCTAATGAACTTCAACTCATCTTGAGACTTTACCTACAAGCCAATAGAAGTACTCTCACTTGTACTAAGACAAAAGTGAAACGCGAAACTCAAGCACCCGACTAATTATAATACCAGATAAGATTGCGTTATCCTGTCATCGGCAGAAGTTTTATTCTTCTTCTTTTCTTCTGAATTCTGAAATGTCCCGGGGGGGGGGGGGAGCGAAACTGTGTCAACGGATCATGTCACCCTCTGGTGTCATTATCTCTTGGCTTGATGGTGGTGTGTCACAAACGGAAATGGTTATTTCTCGCCACTGGTGGTGGCAGTTACATGAATTTGTGGCGAGGGAGCAGCGCTTCATTAATTTCAAATTATGGAGATTGTTGGATTTAAATGGGATTCTGGAAAAATGTACCAATTTACTGAGGGTTTAAGATGATTTTACAGGTTTTCAAAAAAAAAAGTTTTTAAACCAACTTACAAGAAATTGAAAAACAAACTGAACAGTCTCGAGTGCTCTAACGCAATAATTTCAAATTTTAATGGGGCCAACACTGCTGAGATCAAGTGGATCGAAATGCAAACCGCCAATAAGCACTTCAATCAAACCACTTCGCACCGATTGTCAGTCAGTCTGTCAGAGCTCCAAGGGGGCAAACCTCGGAGGGGGTGCGGAGGAGGGCTGCACCAAATTTGCACATCAAATCGCACCCCACTGATCGCTTTAACACCCAATCAATCACGGTTCCCCCCCTCGTTCCGGGTCAGCAGAGAACCAGCCTTAGCCCATCTCTGAAAACTAGAGAGCCTCAATAAAAGAGGGGGGATTTTGTTTTTGCTTATTTTGAGATTGGTTTCATAAAAATCATTTAGTTTTTTTATAAACATTTAATTTGAACATAATATGCATCAAATTCTTAAAACGAAATTATTTAATTTTCATTGAACTACCCTAAATTCATTTTGTATAATAACAAAAATTGTAAATCAAAAATTGAATTGAATTCAGGTGTCTTGAAAAAGTATCAAGTGTTGACATTTTTCAGGAAATGCGTGATATTACACTTCCTTCCTTTCAGTTTTTCATCAAAACATATAAAACCCCAAACCACTCCCCCAAAAATCATCAAATGACATAGAAACCACAACCGTGTTCCACTCCACCAGAGCCACCAGCAATGGCACTAAATCCTGTGTGTACGCCTGTGTCTCTGAATGTAAAACCGCAAAATTTATGACCATCTCTGGAGTACCACCACCAGCCTTCTGGCAGGCAGGAAAACCAGCAATCACATCAACCACCCGCCAACTTTTGACCATTTATTGCTCGGATAATTTACTTTTATTGCTGTCGACTCTCGAGGCCGCGGTTTTGCCCCAGCCTCCTGGAACCACCATTCAGATGAATCTACCCGAGGGAGACACTTTGCCTCCCGCCTCCTCCTCCCCCCTGGGGGGAGACTTGGACAAAAGTTGGGGAGGGAAAATCCGGAGCAGATTTAAATTATTCACACATTTGCATACCGGTCTTGTTTTACATGCTGTTGTTGTTGTTTTTGTTTTTTTGTTCTAATGTTTGAAGATTTATGTGTTACCAGATTTGTCCAGATTTGTTCAAACGAACGTAAAATAAATTCGATACAAATTAAATGAAACTTTAAAAAATATAGTTTTGCCTTCCACACTTTACTGAGGAAGGACTATAAAATCATTCGAAAAATGAACTTTCAAATTCGACATCCTAGTCCCACCTTCACGTATATCGTCTCAGAAACAAATTCTGAGCAAATGTCTGAGGGAATGTGTGCAGACATGTTTTTCTTTCCACACGCATATCTCAGAATTGGCTGAATCTGTTTTTGCCGGGTTTACCTCATTATGACCGCATACATGCAACCCTCTGATGAAGGACAGTCAGACATTGGTCTGATGTCGTTCGTACGGAATGTTTTATGCAGTGATTAGATTGTCCAACGTTCTGCTACTGTAGGCCATCATGATTTTGGAAGTGGCGCTATCTAGGCGGATGGTGCACACCCTAGCTCTTTTCAACGTATTTTGGTTTGAATTTTTACACACGTTTTTCAATGCTGTTTGTTCAATGATATACATCTGTTCTCTGTGGTTATAACTCATGTTTATAGAGAAAATAATAATTCTTTGAGAGTGTACAAATAGTCCAATTTATCATAATTTTCATAAGTAAAGTAAACTAACTTTAAAAACTATTCAAATTTGAAAATACTTCATGGGGATATCTGACACTTCTTTACCAAGTTCAGTATGATTAAATTGCATTCCGTTCGTGTTCAATTCTTATTTGTTATTAAAAAATTTTATTTTGCAGAAAAAGAACAACAACATGTCACCCCGATTTCAAGTACCTGTGATTTTTTTTCATATATTTGTGTTTGTGTTATAATTTAAACCAAGTTTCAAAGTATACCTCTGCCCCAAAGAATCATTTACTATTTTTTCATAGAAGTTCAAAACCCCGCAATAAACAAATTGGAACAAAAAATGAGTTCAAATTTGTATTTTTGATGAACCAGTGAATAATTCCTCTTGGGAGGAACATTTTGCAATTCTTGGGAGGTGGATGGTAATGATAATGTAGAAGAAAACTACAATGTACACAGAAAAAAATCATGGTAATATTACATCTGGGAAGGGGTACATCTTTGTCAGAAAAAAATGTGCAATTTTACCTCTGAAAATGTGTACTTTTACCACTATTCTGGTGTTATGTCGCCTTTTCTGTCTAAATTGAGGTAAAATTACATCATAAAAGAGGTTATATTCAACCTACCAAAATTACACCTTCCAAATTAACACATTTTTTTACTGTGTATTTAAACATGTTGGTCGTCATCGATCATGGCCATTCATGGTCACCCGCGACAGACACGGACGACGAAACAAAGAGAAACGCAAAAAGTAACTTTTTCAAAACTGTTTTTCGTAAATTCGCGATAACTCGTGATGTTTATAAGCAAACCCCTTATGTCTATATATCAAAATTTTTGTAATAGTCTGCTCTACAACTTTGTAGAACATTGTTACACTCTGAAAAATAACCCTGCAAAGTTAGAAAAAAACATGAAATTTCAAAATGAAAATTTTTGTTCTAAATGAAAAAATGACCCTTCTGGGACAATGTAGATTCGAAAAGTACATTAAATTTCCCATAAAATGACATGTTCCAAAAATTTTTACAGTCGAGTAACGGAAAATGGGAGAATTTTTAAAACTTTTTTAGTGTTTTTTTCGATGAAAAATACGTTTATTCGGAATTCTGAGTACGCCTTCAAATCGGGCGTCTAATTTTACATAAAAGTCCCTTTGACACCAAATTTCTATCTCATCACCGTTTCAGGCTGCAAATTGTTGAAAAACACCTCTTTTTTCGCATGTTCAAAAATGGAAGGGGTCGTACCACCCCTCCGTCACGAGATATCAAAAAACGGACCTCGGTTTCGTGATCAGGAACAAAAGTTACCCCTTAGGACAAAGTTTCACGCAAATCGAAGAGGGGTCGGGGCAACTTTTCCCGATTTCGTGTGAGTTGGTAGAGAATTACCCCCTATTTGAAATTTAAAAAAAAATCTTAATTTTTATAAAATTTTCTACGATTACTAGAAGATGTTCAGTTGTTTTGAAAAACAATAATTATTTATTATTTTATGTGAGTTCTATGATTCAACCTATAGCAACTTAAGAAAAAAAGTTCAAAATGTTTTTGTATATTTTTGATATTTTTTAAACAGAGTTCAGTTTGTGTGAAGTTTTGCTGAATACACAATTAAATCAAGCAAAACAGTGTAAAAGGGACAATGTCTATCCAGCTCTCTTCTAATGTAAACATCCACTGACGTGAGCAGGATAGACTGTTTTGTTTACAAACTCACTTTGGCCCCTTAACATTGTTTTGCTTGAAATGACCAACAAGAACAGTTTACAAGTTGTTTTCTTTTATAAAATAAATTCAATAAATTGAGTTCAATAAATTGTTTCAAAATGTTTGTTACGCCAGTTCAGTTGTTTTGAAATCAATGTTTTTCAAAATAAATATGACGATTTTTTTTCTCGAAAATAACACTTATGCAATTTTTGTTGAAATTTCACATAATTTAAACGGGTTTATCACTTAAATCAAACCACAGAGAACAGATGTACATCTGGGCTCGAACTTATGTGTGAACAATGTTGCACAAATATATGCATACAATCTTGCATCAAAGAAATCAAAGTTTGCGCAAGGGGGTGTGGCTGCCAATCCCCCGCGTGGTCAGACCAAAATCCAGCATAAAGCTGTCAGACCAAAGAGCAAAAGATAAAAAAACTCAAGACACTAATATTGGTGAACACAAATTAGGCAAGCCAATTTTGCAACAAAAATATGTTTTCAACCAAAAATTATGTTTTCAAAATCAAAATCAAATTATTCGCTCTACAGCATTGCCTTGGCGTTCTCGATTGCGAGAATCCTACTCGAAACTAGGAGTCCGAAGGCTTGATTGTTGAGGCAATTGCAAACCTCTTTTTACACCTAAGCTTCCATCCACCCCGGGATTCGAACTGACGAGTTTTGGATTGTGAGTCCAACTGCATACCAGCGACTCCGCCGAGGCAGGACCCAGGGAGACGACTCCTACACCTGGATTGAGCTAACGACCTAACCCTTTAGGTTAGACCGGGGCCAACATTTACTTTCCCGTCCGACGGAAGGCGTGGTCAGACAAATCTCGTCTCGAAAAATGCCACCGGGACCGTCTGGGATCGAACCTAAGCCGACTGGGTGAGAGGCAAACACGCTTACCCCTACACCACGGTTCCCAAAAAATATATGTTTTGGAGCTTAGAAAAATAGTCTATCGTCTATAAAATGATTAAATTAATCGGCTTCTTATCGAAAACAGATAAAATAAAAAGATTTATAGCATTTTTTGTTTATTTAAAATTTCAACCAAATTTTCGGTGTTTACCTAAAGCATCTTGCAATAAAGTATGCGGAATTGTGAATCTTCTTCTTACATCATCCCTTTGAGATTGCGGGATACGCTTGGAGGCGCCACCGTCGCGGCTGAGAATACTTGACTTATCAATATAGAATGGCTCGAAATTTTCGAAAGAAAATATATGTTTACCTCGTTAAAATATAATATTCACTACAGTATAATTCCTGTTGATTATAAATAATGCAAAAATCACCATCATTATCGAAAACAGAACAGAAAGTTCATTCGAAAAATATTTTTTGAGCGACAGCTTATAATAGTCCCTTTACACATGTTATCTCCGATTTCGTTTTGTTCACCTTCATCCGCGCGTCAAATTGCAAACCTTTGATGAATGATAGTCAGACATTGGTCTGATGTCGTTCATATGGAATGTTTTGTGCAGTAATTGGATAGTCCAACGTTCTGCTACTGTAGGCCTAGTGGCGCTATCTAGGCGGATACTGCACACCCTAGCTCTTTTCAACGTAATTTGGTTTGAATTTTTACACACGTTTTTGAATGCTGTTTGTTCAATGATGTATATCTGTTCTCTGTGGTTAAACTTCTTTTTCTATCTTAATGTTTTTTTCTGTAAACTGCCAAAAAAATGAGCACTTTTCAAAAAATAAATAAAAAAAATTGACTTGACCTTGGAAACGATAAACTTTATAACAAAAATAAAATGTCATTTCCAAAATGAAAAGTTGATTTCGAATTTAATGTGTTATCTAAAAAAATATTCTTGCAATTTTGTTCATCAATGTTTTCATCTTGGATCTAAAATCTAGTGTGAAATATGCCAAAAAATAAAAAATAAATCCAAAATTTCAATATATTTCAAAATTCAAACGAGTTTTAAAGTGTTTACAGTTTTTTTAACGTGATAAGGATCATGTATGGATCTTTGAATGAAAAAAACGATGCAGAATTCCTTCTTTTGATTAAGAAATTCATTATCAATTTAATATTTTATTGTTTTTATCATTATTGATATCCATTAGAAAGATATTGTAAAGCACAGATTTTGAATGATTCTTTTGAAATCCGATTTCCATCAGTAATTTTGGAAAAGTAATTTTGTTTTCTAATACCTTTGCCATATTTAAAATTCTTGAAAATTTAATTTAGCTCTCCAGCAAAATAAAAATAGAACTTTCAGAATTCCTGAGCCTACTACGCAGTTACTTTTTCCATTTGTCTCAAACTCACCACCTGTTGATGCACGCTTCCATCACGCAGCCACTCCGTCCACCGGTTCGGGATCATGTTCCCTTAAAGCCCCCCCCAGATTACCCGGATAATCCGCGCCGCATCCCTCTTCTCCCGGATGAAAGACGACGACCACCAACAAAAAACAAACCTGCGAAAATTTCATTACATCTGACGATGGTAGATGGCACCACCACTGCTGTCCGGGATTAGTGCGATATTAGCCCTGACGGACGGCACGCGGCACGTTCCTTTCAGGACTTTGGTTATGCTACGCCGCCGCCGCGCAGTTGGCTATGATAATGGCGCGAGGGATTTGCATAATAAATTGAATCTGATCGATGGAATTACGATCGGGCTGTCCATGCTTAAGTGAATAATCAACAGTGGAGTTGGGGCAATTTGCTTCTAGGAAAAATTAACCGTTGACTGTAGCTGCGGAACCAACCTTCAACGGTACAGAGTGTAATTAGTCTTGACCGGGTGGACAAACATCTAGCTTGGCGTAGCTCAAATAATTGTACCAATTATTGTCAACAAACGCAGGAATAATTGCCCCTACCCGGGAACCGTGTGGAGGTGTCGGAAATTACTCAGTAAACCAATACCGAATGAGCGATGGTTCTGTAAAGTGGTTCAAATTTGACCATTTAAAAATATCTCGAAAGGTTGCATACTTTCAGGCGTATTCACTCAGCAATCAACGATACAATGCAATGTATACTACCATTCAGGCGCATTTTTCTCCAAATTTTCTAAACGATTTCACGTCCAAAGTCTCAAATTGACCCCCCTCGACAGTGCACAATTACAGTCCACACGTTCATCAGGGTCGTCACCGCGCCGCCACACCCACTGATGAGTACAACAGAAACAACAGGAAGCAAGGTGTTTCATATCTGCAACCTAATCTGAATATCTACCGGTCCCATTTCCTGGAATTCCGTTTTCCGTTTGGAGCGGCCAGGCGCGGGAAGTGGATGGGGTGTAATTTGACCAGGTTTGTCGGTGTTGCAAAATGAAGACAACTAGACGGTGATAAATTAATTTAATTAACATCGCGTTATTCGCGAAATGGTTGGTGCGATGAGAGGGAGAGGATGGATTTTCCAGCTGTGGGAGGAGGTTTTTACTTAATTGACATATTTAGAGTTGTCTTTAATGATGAATTTGACGGTGTCTTAGTTATTATTCTAAGTAACACTGTTTTACTCTTGAGAAAATACACTGCCAAGAAGTCTCTGAAGAATTTGTTCATGAATGTCGTCCTAGAATAAAAGACAGCTTAATTTTGAACATCAAAATCTTGTCAATTTGCTATTGTTAGCTAAATTGGAAATTAATGATAATTTAAATTTCATAAATTGCTACAAAAATGCTTAACAAAAAAGCATGAAAATCTTCAAAACTCCCCTCTCAAAAGCACAATGTCCAACGATTTAATTTCCATTCATTAATGTCATCTTGGGGCACTCATTTGTAACCTGCGAAATTGTCCCCAGGTAGGGAGGAAAGCCCAGTCCCCACTTCTTTAACCCTGAAGAGCGCACGTTAAGAGCATCCTCGTTCAAAAATTCATCCTCCAACGAAAAAGAAAAAATGTAAGCAAGAGAAGGAAGCAGGAAACTGGCATTTTCCACCGAGCGCCGCAAAAGGAACAATGGAAAAGCCCACCCCGCGCGTGAAAACTTTAAGGGCCGAAATGCGATTAAATCTGCCACCTCCCTCCTCGTGAATGGGCACACAGCTCAGGTGACGCGGCACGGAAATGGAAATGGAAAATTGGGGGTGAAAGCACTCGCGTTGAGCGGCTTTCCAACTGATGATGATGATGACACAATTGTACGGAGCTTCCTCTTTTTCGCAAACAGGTGTTTTTGTTAGGGAAAGCGGACCACTTGCAGTTCATTGAGAAATGTGAAATGGGTGGTGTTTGATCATCATATTAGTCTCCAAATTATTATTACTATTACATCTTGTAAATTGATTTTGGTTTTACACCAGGATTACTTAATTGGTAAAGTTGTAACCACATCTTGGATTTGGCTATAATGTGAGTCAGCAAATTCCATAATTGCACCCTTTCCGAGAAAAGATCGTCTCGATCCCTATCAAAATTACAAAAAAATCCCGTTTGCTAGTTTAAAATAATACAGCTCATTTTTCACTAATTATTACAATAATTTGTAATTTATTGTAATTTGAGATTACGCAATCCTGAATTACATCCTCAATTGAAAGCTCTCAACATCAATTAAAAATTGCGCAAAAACATTTTGGAAGGTTTTTAATCTTTTCAAAATCTCAGGTATTTTTGGAAAGCTGAGCGAAGGTTAAAAAACAGGAAAATTGATGTTTTCCAAGTCTCACCCAAACAACCCACCATTTTCTACGGTGACATCTCAGCAACTAATGGTCCGATTTACAATGTTAAAATATGAAACATTCGTGAAATTTTACGAACTTTTCGAAAAAAATATTTAAAAATTTTTTAACCAAGACTGACATTCTAAAAGGGCGTAATATTTATATATATTTGGCCCTTTTGAAATGTAAGTCTTGAATAAAAAATTAAGAAATTTTTTTTTTTTAAATGATCGGAAAATTTCATAAATATTTCATTCATGTTATAACATTGTAAATCGGGCCATTGGTTGCTGAGATATCGACGTTAGAAAATGGTGGGTTGTTTGGGCGAGACTTAGAAAACATCAATTTTCCTGTTTTTAAACCTTTGCATGGCAATATCTCAGCAACTTAGGGTCGTATCAACAATGTTCAAAAAGCAAAATATAGAGAATTTTCTCAGCTTTTCAAAAATATTTATTTTCAAAAGTGGACATACATGTGCACTAATTAAAAAAATGAAAAACTGCAACTATTTTCAAAAAAGTCACCTAGAAATGGATTTAACTTGAAAACGATGCACTTTATCAAAATTTCACTAAGGTACTTTTTGATTGCAATTTTGATTTTACATCGAAAATTGAAGTAAAAAAATTTTTGCGACCAAGATTTCGATTTTTTGAAAAAATCAGTATTGATTCCAAAATTCATAACTCGGTCGATGAATTTTTGCCCAACCTGGAATCTTCTGAAAAGTTGGCATTTTATGTCCTCTAAAACATATCAAAAAATAAAAATAGTGTTTTTTTGCAAATCAAGTTTTAGTGACAAAAAGTTAAATTAAAAATCATCAAAAAAAATTTTACGAGTATCATTTTTTTCAGTGTTGTCTATAACTTTGCCGAAGACACCAAATCGAACAAAACATTGCTTCAAATGATACAGATTTGTGAATTTTCATACATCGTTTTTGTATGGACAGCTGCCAAATTTGTATGGAAAGCTATATGGACAAACTAATGATGCAAAATGGCTTCTTTGAACATACCGAAGGCACCAAAAAAGTTTCAGTCGGATTAAAAAATACAAAAATTAAAATTGAAGAAAAAAGACCGATTTCGTAGAGAATTGCTCAGCTGTCAAAATTCCTTTTTCTCCTACTGTAAACTGTTCACAGAATCCCCTCTACGGTAAACACAACGTAGTAGGGCTGGCCGTTTTAATGTTTGTAATAAATTTTCGGATATTCTCGGGTGTACTGCAACTATTAATAATGACAAGAAAAGTGTTTGAAGCTTAATCTAACCACTTTCTAGCATGCTTCCATCGATGAGGTTACATTTGTGTAACTTTGAATTACAAATTGTATATTTGTAATTAGTTAGGTCGTCGCACAGTGGTCCAGATCGCAAAATTAATCGAAAATGGATATTCTGAAAATAAAAAGTTTTGGAGAGAAAGAGCAACTTTTGGTTTGGTTCAAAATTAGGGTGGTTCACGATGAGGGTGGTTTTGAAAATCTAACTTTTCAGAAATATTTTTGGGATTTTTTTCGTTTTCTAGAAAGTTTTTGCACTCGCCAATCCAAGCAACTTTGTTGAAGACGATTTTTGGTCATATTTTAAGTTTCTATGTACATAATATTATCATTGAAATTCAAAATATGACCGAAAATCGATTTTGACACTTTGCCTCAATTCTAAGGGCAGATTCAGATTAAGCGGGCAAAACTACATGAAAAAAACATATATTTGTAAAAGCAAAGCAAAGCAATCCACTTTAACGACCCCCGGGTCTTTTGTGGGCTCTGTTGCAAGTTTCTGCTCATTTCTAGGCGTCCGAAGGTTACACATAACCTTTTGGTGAGTCACCCAAAACCTCTTTTACGCAAATGGACCGACGTTTTACTTCCCCATCCGATAGAAGGCCAGGAGGATAAGGCGGGAATCGAACCCACGCCCGAATATTTGTACAATATTCGAATTTCATTAGGTGGTCCCGCACACTTTTCAATTGAAAATTAGGCATTTTAAAATGAAGATATCTCGAATTTAAAGAAAAATACCCTTGGGACTTTTTCAGCGTTTATAGTGCAAAATCTCCTCTTCCGAATGCAACCTGGCGCTTTAAATTTGGCTTGCGCCATTTCGAGATATTTGAGATTTAAATTTACATCATTTTTACCATAAAATGTTTGTAACTTTTGATCCTTAAGGTCGTAGATGGTGTCATTCACTCTTGGAGCAATGAATGTCAATGATGGTTTCGACTTCAGTAATAGTATCACACAGAAAACGCTTCTACAAAAAACAAAGAGAAACCCGTTTTTGATGGATACATTCTGAATCAAGATTTGAATGTTTTTCAAAAACAAAGATGGCCGCCAAAGGGCCGATCGAGATCGAAAACCTTAAGTCCAAATTTACTGGTCAATAAATAAAAATGTTCCTTTTAAAAGCTCTTAAAGTGCCTCCAACAACATTTTTCTCTAAAACTTAATCCTGAATTGCTACGTTCAAAAAACTGCTTTTTGAAGGTTTGCTCAGATGCTATCTCTAAATTTGGTCATAAAAGGCGTACATTGCAAGATAAAATACTGGTGTCTTCGACAAAGTTGCTTGGATTGGCGAGCCCAACAACTTGGTAGAAAAAGGAAAAAAACCCAAAATATTCCTGAAAAGTTAGATTTTCAAAATCACTCTCATCGTGAACCACCCTATTTTTGAACCAAACCAAAAGTTGCCTTTTCCCATTTGCAACAACTCTTCTCAATTTTTTGGAAAATCCATTTTCCACTTAATTATGCGAACTGGACCACTGTGCGTTGCAAATATTTTACAACTCTGACCAACGTCGAAGGGGAGGAAGGGGAGGCAATAAAAAGTATCAAAATAGAAATTTCGAGCCATGGTTTCAACATTTCAATGAAAAAAAATGTTCCATTTCCATTAAAATTTTAAAGTTTTCTGAAAAAAATAATTTTTGGCCTCCCGATTTTTGGGAACAGCTTTGAAGAAGGGGGAGGGGGGTGACATAAATTTTAAAAATGTTAGCAACGGCCATATAACTTAAAAAAAACAATTCAAGCACACTCGATTGGCTGAACAATTTTGAGCCAAAAAATGTTGATCAGGCTTTTCCCTTTCTTTTTGTTTTGTTTTCTAATTTTCATTAAAAAAAGATAATTTTTTAATTTAAAATTTTGTTCAAACCTTTTTTTATAAAATAGTTTATCTTGTCATATTTGAATAATTTTTGAATTGTTAATTTTCCTTTACACACACTAACTAATCTAATCCTTTACACACACAAACACAGTTTTTACTGCGTTCACTTTAAGTTAAAGTTTATCTTTTATGAGAATCCTGATTAAATTTTATGTTTGAAAAAACACGAGTAGGCAAAGATATTGTGTAATTTATTCAGAACAACTTGTGAGCGATAAAGTTTTGCTCCCAAAAAAGCTTCAAAAATAAACATAAAAATAGACATTCTGAAAATAAAAAAAACCGCAGCCAATCTTTTTTCAAAAATTTAAAAAAAAAATCTAGAGTGAGTAAAGAAATCGAGGAGCTAAACTTTTGTTTCATGAACTAAAATATTTTAAAGAAATTTCAGGATTAGCAAAATGATTTTTTAATAGGGGTCATCCATAAACCAAGTGGAAACTTTTTATAATTTAAGACCCCCCTCATCGAATAAAAAAATAACAAAAAATTTGATGTTAAAAGATAACAGACTTCTTTCTTAAAATCAGGATACATATATGAATCTTATTTGCAACACTAGTTTATGAATTTGTTTTCTTTTCAACTTTTATCAAACATTATTTCTGGCCCGAAAAGCGAAATGGTTGGGCACGCTTGGCGGAGGTCTAATTAAAATGTATAATTTACGAGTAATTTTAAAGCCTTTCCTCAGTTTCTATTTTTACAAAAATCCAGTCTAACAGGAATCCATCCGGACCCTAACCTTTCAAAATTCCAACTCTTCTCCGGCCACGAGATCCGATTTGCGCACGAACCCTTCAATAAATCGCTTAATTTTTGCGAGCTAGACACACACAGTGGACTTATCCGCCACTGGGGGGGTTCTGTGGCTCAAGTTTGGGCCCCCCGAGGAAAATGAAAACTAATGGGCACTTTGCACTGTGTTCTGTGCTCGGAAAAAAGCGGTGAACTTTTGGAGGCGTCCAATTTTGGAACTCCGAGCGTCGTCGGCGGCGGTGGTGGCAAATTCCAACAAACGACGGTATTTATATATTTGTACACGCTCACACAGCAAATACACGCACAGTAGACTTTTATTACACTTGGTGGGAAATTATTTGCACAACGGAAAAAAGCAGTAGAATATCGGTGGAGGAGTAAAACAGTGAGGGGTTTTTTGAAGGTTATGTTGATATTCTGAAGCAATTCTATTTTTGTATCCTTTAATTTTTTATTTAATATTAATCTGGAAAAACTTTAAATTAAAAATTCAGTCGCCACCTCTCCAGTAAACCTCACTGCGATCAACGTGCCAAGAACTTTCACTGAGAAAAGCTGTGGGTGTGAAAGTGAAAGCGTTCAATTTTAGAACGCCGCGGCGCGCGATTCTATTTGATTTTGGTCATTAAAAATTTAGCGTGTTTGATGAAATCACGGGGGCCCCGGATGAATTAGCGCACCAACCGGGGTGGGCCGAGCGATCGAGGGTTTGGTGGGATAAATAAAGCAACGCCTCAATTTGATGGAGCTTTAGCAGGAAATCCTGAAGAACCGAAAGGTTATGTTTGAATTAATTGCAGACCACGATTTGAAAAACTTGACTCAAGACATATTTTGACAAATTTGTACTAAATCTACGTAAAATTGAGCATTTCTTTAAAAATATCCTTTCTATATTAACTCAGCTAGAAAAGAATTCTGGCTGAGGTTATTCTGCGAATTTAAAAATGTGTAATGTGCACCTGCAAAAATGTAAAAAATAAAAAAAAGCTTCAAAAAATTATAAAATATTTTATGTAAAAACGTGGGAAACATTCACCTTCTAAAATTCAAATTGATTTTTCATTGTACAAACTTTCGTGGTTAGAAAAATCTCATTTCAAAATTGTGCAATGCATGCCTTTCAAAACATCCAATCACTCAGACTGTAAATTCAAATCAGTGCCTTTGATGTCAACCACCACCGAAAGTGCTTCATTTGACGAGCAACACCGTAAATGATTTATGAGTGGCCACCTCTCCCCCTGTTCCAAAATTCTGGTGTCACTTTCTTGTTCTTTTTTAGGTGAGGAAGCCTGGAGAAAAGTGTGGAAAAGCTTAAGGCTTAGCGGTTTGTACTGAGAGAATGCCGAGAAGAAGACTCCGAAGATTTGGCTGTCATTGGCAGGAGTTGCAGTCGATGCTCGTTTTTTTCATATTTTTGTCATGTCCAAGTGGTGGAAAAACTTATTTTTAGGACAACTTCGTCGTTGGATTTTATTCCGGTGTCAAGTAGTGGAAGAACCCAGCAAAGTCTCAACCTTGATTCTTTTTAAAATGAATAAAAAATCTGGTTGTTATTTTACTAAGTTAAATATTGGAGCACGTGAAATTACACATCATAAAATGTAAATTTACACATTTTTAGAGGTAATTTTACAGATTTTTCCAGACACAAAATCTGTCCTAATTCCAGTATTAAAATTTGAAGAAAAAAAACACGAAACCTGTTCAACAAATCAAATTTTGGTGGTTGGTTGAACTGAAAAAAAAACACCCAGGAATGTAGAGGGTTACCTCCGGTTGACTGCCCGGAAATAAACAAATGTTCCACGTGTCACGGGGGGCGGTTCTCGTCACCTTTTTTGCCGCAGACAACAAAGGCAATAATGACGACAGCGCCATGCTTCTTGCAAGAAAGAAACACGCAATTGGACGGACTTACCAGATAAGAGCTGCAAAATGTCAGATTATCCAAGAGTGGTTTGGAGTTTGTTGTTGAACAAAGTTGTAATTTTTTTAAATAAAATTTTATGGTTAGTTTTGAGCAAAACATTTTGATTTAACTTTTTTTTATAAAAAAGTTCAAGATGGTATGTCAGAGACATAACCGAAAGACATAGGACCAAACAATTTGAATGTGGTGTTGGATTGTTAGTGAAATCTGGAATAAGATTATTTTATTTTGTTTCAGATTTGTCGGCAAAATTGTCATAAATGTTCTCCCAAGGTGAACCTTCCATGAGGGCACCGGCAACTCCAGGTTGTGGCCACTACTGTCGAAATGGCCATTATTATGTTCAGTATCAAAAACCATGAATTTTGATACCCATATTGCCACAACTCGTATGGTTTTGTAAATGTCCCCCCAGGCCCGAGGGAACTTTCTTTGAGGGCACCGGCCACTCCAGGTTATGGCCACTACTGTCGAAATGGCCATTATTATGTTCAGTATCAAAAAGCATGAATTTTGATACCCATATTGCCACAACTCGTATGTTTCTGTAAATGTCCCCCCAAGCCCCGGGGGAACCTTCTTTGAGGGCACCGGCCACTCCAGGTTGTGGCCACTGCTGTCGAAATGGCCATTATTATGTTCAGTATCAAAAACCATGAATTTTGATAGCCATATTGCCACAACTCGTATGTTTCTGTAAATGTCCCCCCAAGCCCCGGGGGAACCTTCTTTGAGGGTACCGGCCACTCCAGGTTGCGGCCAATACTGTCGAAATGGCCATTGTTATGTTCAGTATCAAAAATCATGAATTTTGATACCCATATTGCCACAACTCGTATGGTTCTGTAAATGTCCCCCCAGGCCCCGAGGGAACCTTCTTTGAGGGCACCGGCCACTCCAGGTTGTGGCCACTACTGTCGAAATGGCCATTATTATGTTCAGTATCAAAAAGCATGAATTTTGATACCCATATTACCACAACTCGTATGGTTCTGTAAATGTCCCCCCAAGCCCCGGGGGAACCTTCTTTGAGGGTACCGGCCACTCCAGGTTGTGGCCAATACTGTCGAAATGGCCATTGTTATGTTCAGTATCAAAAACCATGAATTTTGATACCCATATTGCCACAACTCGTATGTTTCTGTAAATGTCCCCCCAAGCCCCGGGGGAACCTTCTTTGAGGGCACCGGCCACTCCAGGTTGTGGCCACTACTGTCGAAATGGCCATTATTATGTTCAGTATCAAAAACCATGAATTGACGTAGACTTACGTCTTTGTCGAAGGTACTGGGGTGTCATTCCAAAAAACCCGGGCCGAAGGCCCTGGAATATTGCGTCATCCGTCAATCGCTTATATCTTCCTTCCCTCAAATCGAATCGGCACGATTTTGGTTCCATTCGATTCGAAAATTATTCAGCAATTTGCTATAAAACTTTCATTGTTGGCAAAATAGTTTTACTATTGAAACAATTGAATGTTTTAAAATGTTTTCAAAAAGCAGAGATTTTGCAAGCAAAATGAGCGCTTCCCACTCACGGACGGGAATGTCAAGTACCTATTTTGAGGGGAAAATCATCCGAGCAACGCGACCGAGTGTCGGTCGCGAAAAAGGAGGGGAAGTAGCAGACCGGAATCATATATAAGAACGCGCGCTCAGCCCATTCTATCATTCACGTCTCAGACGTCGGACCGGCAGCAGCAGCAGGAAAGCTCAGCCCAGAGCAGCAGCAGCAGGAGAGAGAGGGACCCAGGCTTGCCAGGACCAGAACTGCAAAAGAAGTGCGCATCGCCTTCTCGTCGTCACCGTCAGCCAGTTGCCTCTCGATGGCCGGACCGTTTGGATCTTCCCACCCGGGACGAGGCAGCAACAAGATGGGGCGCGCGCTTGCTCCTTCTCGACGAGGCAGCAACAAGATGGGGCGCGCGCTTGCTCCTTCTCGCCGAAAAGTTGCCTCTCGTGGGTCAAGCCGTGGTTGTGAAACTTCCAAATTCTAGTTGTTAAACTTTCCAACTCTTCGGAGTTCCCTCACTTCCCATCCCTCGTCCCACCCGGGGCGATGCAGCGCTATGAATAATTACAGTTTAAATTTCAGGAACAAATTTTGGTTTTCGGGGGCGACGGTCTGCACAGCTTTCTGAGGCTGCTCTCGCCCCCAACTCCTAAAAACCCGGGCCGAAGGCCCTGGAATACTGCGTCATCCGTCAAACGCTTATATCTTCCTTCCCTCTAATTGAATTGACACGATTTACTTCGGGGGTGACGGATTGCACAGCTTTCTGAGGCTGCCATCCCCCTCATTCTGCTACCAAACATTCACTCGGTTCGCGAAAAAAATCGTTTTTCGTTCTTCTCTTTCCTTCCTCCATTCGATGTTGTCTAGTCAAAGATTTATCAACACATTCAAAGTATGTTTACATGGTAGCTGCGGTTTTGTTCGCATTAGATTTGCCATCTCTTTCTAGTAAAAGTCAATTCGAATCGTATATAAATTCTGTTTCAACATTCGGTACGTACACGGTCCGACTGAATTTACCGATCGCATTCACCATCTTATTCCGTTAATGTATTTCAAGTGTCTAGCTAATTCATCAAAATTAATAAATGGTTCACATATCAAAACTTTACGTAGTCTACGCCATTCCGGTTATGTCTGTGACATAACTACTTTGGCTTTTTTGATACCCATATTGCCACAACTCGTATGTTTCTGTAAATGTCCCCCCAAGCCCCGGGGGATCCTTCTTTGAGGGTACCGGCCACTCCAGGTTGTGGCCACTACTGTCAAAATGGTCATTATTATGTTCAGTATCAAAAACCATGAATTTTGATACCCATATTGCCACAACTCGTAAGTTTCTGTAAATGTCCCCCCAAGGCCCCGGGGGAACCTTCTTTGAGGGCACCGGCCACTCCAGGTTGTGGCCACTACTGTCGAAATGGCCATTATTATGTTCAGTATCAAAAACCATGAATTTTGATACCCATATTACCACAACTCGTATGGTTCTGTAAATGTCCCCCCAAGCCCCGGGGGAACCTTCTTTGAGGGTACCGGCCACTCCAGGTTGTGGCCAATACTGTCGAAATGGCCATTGTTATGTTCAGTATCAAAAACCATGAATTTTGATACCCATATTGCCACAATTAGTATGGTTCTGTAAATGTCCCCCCAAGCTCCGGGGGAACCTTCTTTGAGGGTACCGGCCACTCCAGGTTGTGGCCACTACTGTCGAAATGGCCATTATTATGTTCAGTATCAAAAACCATGAATTTTGATACCCATATTGCCACAATTAGTATGGTTCTGTAAATGTCCCCCCAAGCCCCGGGGGAACCTTCTTTGAGGGTACCGGCCACTCCAGGTTGTGGCCAATACTGTCGAAATGGCCATTGTTATGTTCAGTATCAAAAACCATGAATTTTGATACCCATATTGCCACAACTCGTATGGTTCTGTAAATGTCCCCCGGGCCCCGAGGGAACCTTCTTTGAGGGCACCGGCCACTCCAGGTTGTGGCCAGTACTGTCGAAATGGCCATTATTATGTTCAGTATCAAAAACCATGAATTTTGATACCCATATTACCACAACTCGTATGGTTCTGTAAATGTCCCCCCAAGCCCCGAGGGAACCTTCTTTGAGGGTACCGGCCACTCCAGGTTGTGGCCACTACTGTCGAAATGGCCATTATTATGTTCAGTATCAAAAACCATGAATTTTGATACCCATATTGCCACAACTCGTATGTTTCTGTAAATGTCCCCCCAAGCCCCGAGCGAACCTTCTTTGAGGGCACCGGCCACTCCAGGTTGTGGCCACTACTGTCGAAATGGCCATTATTATGTTCAGTATCAAAAACCATGAATTTTGATACCCATATTGCCACAATTAGTATGGTTCTGTAAATGTCCCCCCAAGCTCCGGGGGAACCTTCTTTGAGGGTACCGGCCACTCCAGGTTGTGGCCACTACTGTCGAAATGGCCATTATTATGTTCAGTATCAAAAACCATGAATTTTGATACCCATATTGCCACAACTCGTATGTTTCTGTAAATGTCCCCCCAAGCCCCGAGCGAACCTTCTTTGAGGGCACCGGCCACTCCAGGTTGTGGCCACTACTGTCGAAATGGCCATTATTATGTTCAGTATCAAAAACCATGAATTTTGATACCCATATTGCCACAATTAGTATGGTTCTGTAAATGTCCCCCCAAGCCCCGGGGGAACCTTCTTTGAGGGTACCGGCCACTCCAGGTTTTGGCCAATACTGTCGAAATGGCCATTATTATGTTCAGTATCAAAAACCATGAATTTTGATACCCATATTGCCACAACTCGTATGGTTCTGTAAAAGTTCCCCCGGGCCCCGGGGGAACCTTCTTTGAGGGTACCGGCCACTCCAGGTTGTGGCCAATACTGTCGAAATGGCCATTATTATGTTCAGTATAAAAAACCATGAATTTTGATACCCATATTGCCACAACTCGTATGGTTCTAAATATATTGCCCCAGGCCCCGGGGGAACCTACTTCGAGGGCACCGGCCACTCCAGGTTGTGGCCACCACCAATTCGTCATTTTTCATGAGAACCGCCGTATCATAGTGACTTCAACGCGGTCCGCTTCACTCCTTCTGCTGCCGGTGGTTCTTCCTTCTGGTTGCTGGTCCTCTTCTTCTATTGGCCGCTGCTGCTGCTGCTGCTCCGCGCCGGCCCGACGTGCACAGATCGAGTGCTCGTTTCAAAGTGCCTTGCTTTTGCGAAATTTTCTGCTTAAATAGCGGCAGAGCCGGAGAACGGCACAAAAGGGGCGCGGTCTCGAATGCATACGCTCGCTCTGATTGGTCATCAGTCCGATTTGTACTGAAAAATTACTCATTTTGATTGCATGTTTTAAGTGCTTTAACTATGTTTAGTCAAACTATCTATGTAGTTATACGAAAGCTGAAGTCTTCCTCTTTCGATTGGTGGTCCAACCGTCTGGATTGATTCACAGGGAAAAAAGATATAAGCGTTCAAAATGTCCCCTTTTTTAACGCTTAAAAGTGACGCTTTGGATCGAATTTCTGAACTGGCCCCCCAATATAGTAAGTAGAGACATAGTCCTATGTCAAAAAGTCCTTTTACTCCTAAATCTATTTTATTTTTTGTTCATTTTCCTAATTTAATTTGTGGTAGTCCTCAGACAACATCCAATTTTCAATTTTGCCCCAAAACCTCTCCTTAATCTCAACTACCTGTCAAAAGTCCTCATCCTTTGCAAACGACCTTCAGGACGATGACGATGAGGAAGCTACCGTCTTTTCGGTTGTTTTGGCAAATCCGTCGGCCCTAAACATAATAATCTTCAATTTTACATCCCTCCCTCCCAAATAATAGCCTCCGAACATCCCAGATTTCCTGCCCGCCATGCTTTTCAAGGTCTTCGGTTTACAGACCCGGGGATGAAGAAGTCGATGTGATAGTTGACTTTGTTATTCTGTTTTAAATAAATGAATTTTGACATTAGAAATAATCATACATTTAATTCCGGGAACAAGACAAAAAGTTCAAACCAAATTTAAAATACATTAATATTTGTTTACCGTTAAATAAAAAGTAGCAAATCGAATGATCAAATTCCAGAGTTATTTAAAAAAAAAGGTCCTATAAACTATTGTTTTTCAAATGTTTATAGGACCTTTTCAAAAAAAAAAACTCCTAAATTGAAAAAAGGATGAATTTAATTTCAATTCAATTCGGTTTAGTAAGTAAATTATCATGTTACAATTACAGAGCGGATTCGTTAATTCGAATTCACTGCTTCGAATGTCTGCTTATTTGAATGCACGCTAATTCGAACGTATTAGAATTAAAAAGCACTCAAGCGTCAAAACCAGTTCCAGTTGTCAAACTGATGTTGACGTTTCAACACCATTGTTCGACAATTTCCAAACACGTGGTTTCAATCGTTTGACAGCTGTCAGTCGTTCCAGTTATCGAATTTGGATTCGCTCATTCGAATGCACTTCCTTTCAAAATATTTCTTTTTTTTCTAGAAATTTGTTTTAATAAGGTCCTATAAACATAATAAACACAATAGCTTAAAGGACCTTATTAAAAAAAACTCTAGATTTGCAGTACATGACAGAGTTTTGGAGTTCTTTTCAGTTGTGTGTTAAATCTAAATCCATTTTGGAACGATTATTGCGTATAGTCAAAATATTACCAGGAGTGAGAAAAAAATGAACATAATAAATTTTAATTTTACTTTAAACTGTATTGTACTATATTTTTGTGATCTTTTAAAAATTATGCTTTTCCCAAAAATTGGCAACACTGCCAATAACTGCCTTGCGTAATACAACCTCATTTCAAATGTGGTGAACACTGACGAGGATTTAGTCAGTTTTGAGTCAATACATTATTTTTTTTAACTGGGCCTAGAAAGCCATATACTCATATTGAAATTTACTCAATTTTCAACAAAACCGAACCTTTTCAGAAACGAGTCGAAATCAGGGATCTGACACGCATGCAGTTTCCTGAAGTCCCCACCAGAGGTGCTGTCAATATTGTTTACGTATGGTTTTTAAAAAGGTTGTATGAAATAATTTTTTTAAATTTTTTTTCTCAAATTATGTTTTTTTTTTTGTTAGTTTCTACCTCGGTTTTTACTTTTTTTTGCATATATATGCGAGATAGTTACAAGCATTACGTTATTTTTTTTAGATTTAACATTTATTAGATCAATAAAACAAAGTTCTATTTGGCCATTCAAGAAAAACAACACAACACACTGAATTGAACTAAAAAATAAATAGCTTCAGTTTCCTTGAAACAAAATAAAATTTGTTTGATATTTCCTGTCCGTTGTATTAAAATGATTTACGCATTCAGAATACTAACTAAATTTCGGTCGAAAATGCTTTAAACTATCTGTAACTGAACACCAAAGTGCTAATATGCCAACAGTAGGTTCTCGATGGAATCATATGCTGTTCCCCTAGTTCAAATTTGAAATTAAACATAAATCTTTCTAAAGAAAAAAACGGAAAAAAGTTTTTAGTTATGTAATTTATGTCCGATACGCATACGACCTTTTCAAATGCCACGCGCTAAAAACTTGGTTCGATCTTGGTTCGATCTTGGTTCGATTTTTACTTCACTCGCTTTGTATGTGGATGACAGTCGTGTCGTAACCGTGGTCGAAATAAGGCAACTGTCAGACTTGGATGAATTTCGCTTAAGCTTTCTGACGATACAATTACTAATACGCTGATGGTTTGTTTTCACACAGTTCTGTTTGTTTTAGTGATTGAATCCTACTACCCCTTAAAATTAATCAAACAATTTTAAGTTATCGGATTGACATTAGCTAAAATTTATTCTGAAAAACGAAACTATTGGCACTACGCCCCCCGGGGCATGGCCTTCCTCTAACGTGGGATTTCTGCTCCAGCGCCTCTGACGAGACAGGAGAAACCGGGACCGACGTTTTACTTCACCATCCGATAGAAGCTCAGTGGATAAGGCGGGAATCGAACCCGCGTCTCATAGCATCATCGGGATCGGCAGCCGAAGCCGCTACCCCTGCGCCACGAGACCCACATTATTCTGACGTTGGGTCAATAAAAGTTTAAAAAAAGAAACCGGTGTTTTTCGGAAGTGACAGCTGTTTGTTTACCAAACAGCACCGTGCCATGAACATACTCATTTTCAGTTAAATACAATCATCTAGAAAGCATTTCGTCGGTTTTTGATTTCTTTCAATTTTGAGGAAAATTCACTCAAATCTGACATTTACTAAATTCTGAGAACGTTCGGTTTTGTCGAAAACTGAGTGAATTTGAATGTTAGTGTAAGGCTTTCTAGATCGAAACTAAAATATTGGGTGATGATTACGTCTTTTGTGGATTGCGCCTGTGATCAATAGTCAGATTTTTTCATCATTCTACATAACATGAAACATTTTTAAAGTTATTTTATGTCAAGTTATATTTTATTCTTTTTTTATGGGTAACTTTTTCAAAACTTTTTTTCGTAAAATCGCGATAACTCGTGATGTTTTTGAACAAACCCCTTATGTTTATATATCAAATTTTTTGTAATTGTCTGCTCTACAACTTTGTACAACATTTTTACACTCTTAAAAATCACCCTGTTCGAAAAAACACGAAATTTTAAAATGAAAATTTGTGTTCTAAATGAAAAAAATATCCTTCTGGGTCAATGTAGATTCGGAAAGTACATTAAATTTCCCATAAAATGACATGTTCCAAAAAAATTTACAGTCGAGTAACGGAAAATGGCAGAGTTTTTCAAACTTTTTCGATGAAAAATACGTTTTTACGGAATTTTGAGTACGCCATCAAATCGGGCGTCTAATTTCACATAAAAGTCCCTTTGACACCAAATTTCTATCTCATCACCGCGGTGCACCGTTTCAGGCTCCAAATTATTGAAAAACACCTCTTTTTTCGCATGTTCAAAAATGGAAGAGGTCGTACCGCCCCTCCGTCACTAGGTATCAAAAAACGGACCTCGGATTCGTGATCAGGGACAAAAGTTACCCCTTAGGACAAAGTTTCACGCAAATCGAAGAGGGGTTGGGGCAACTTTTCCCGATTTCGTGTGAGTTGGTAGAGAATTACCCTTATATTATTTCCTGAAAAAACATCTTTAACATTAAGCTACCATAATCAAAGTTTAAATTGCTTGCAATACATCTGCATCAATGAAAATGAGTAGCGCCTTTCACCATGAAAAACAATTGCTATTTTAAGATATTTATCCTGAAAGCGGAAAAATGTCAATTTCAATTTCCCAGGAAGATCTGCGACAACAAAAAGAAAACAAAGTGAACCCCAGCACCGTGTGGTTTGCCGCCACCGCGGTTTGGCCATATTCGCAATCAATTCCACCGCCAGATATAAATCATATTTTATTTGCGGATGGGAAATTTTATTGTTTTACCTCACGATGAAAGCCAATAGTGTGCGAGTGTGCACGTGCAGGACATGATGATATGCCATTGCTTTTCTGAACGGAAAGGTGCCGATGAATGTCACACCGCAGCCGGGGCACTTACCTGTCACATTTGTTTCTATTTGGATGGAAATGGAATATTGGATTACTCTGCGTGCCTCAACGAAGATTGGGACACATGTAAAGTGAAAATTGGCTAGATATAGGAGCAAAGCAAATTTATTTTTTAGACCCAAAAAGTATTTTTCATACAAATTTAAATTTGAAAACAATTTGACAAAAATATCATCAAATACTTCCAGATAATTGAATATGATCAAATCTCTAAAAACGCAATCTCCAAAAATAAAACAAAATCAACCAACATTAATTTTCTCATTTCCGGTGTTCATCCGTTCCTTAAAAAGAAAAATCATTCGCCAGGTTTTCATTCGCCAAAAATTTGATTATCCTCGAAAAAATAAGCCAAAAGTAGAAATACTCGCCCACACCGAACCGGAAGGGATCGTCTGAAAACTCCTTCTTCAAAAGAAAAAAAAACATTCTGATGACTGATTTTGCCCAGTTAAGGTACCCTTGACGGAGGCCGAGTCATTTTCTGTCCTGGCCAGCCAACGTCACGTGATTGACACGTTTTGATGGGGGACCTTTTTTTTGGGGTGAAATTGGCTGAATGTCACATGCAAAGTTACTTCGTCATCAATTGCTGGAAAGCTACGAATATTTGCTACATTTTTGGATGGACTTGATGGAAAATGCTGACTTTTAAAGATTTTTTAAAGATTTTTTAAAGATTTTTTAAAGATTTTTTTAAAACAATTTTAATATTTGAAATTTTGGGAACTACACAATTTGAGAAGAATTAAGAATTAACCAGATTAAACTCTAATTATTTTTTGTTATAATATTTTGAACAATTTAAAAAGCATAAAAAGCTACTATTCATCATCTTGATACAAATTTGAGTGGTAGTAATACAAATAAGGTACGTAAATGTTCAATAGTTGAATACAATTTTCGCTTGATTCCTCAAAACAAAAAATCAAATGCTGTTTATCAATTTGTCCCAAAGATATTTGCCCATGTTAAAAGCATGGCCAAAGCACCGGCCACATCCATTCATGCGGCTCTCCTCGGGCGAGGAGGTGTTTGTTTTTGGTATTCATGGACCACTTCCCGGAAAAGGATCGATTTATTGCTGCTGCTAGAAAATTACTAGTGCCGGAATGTTCCTCCTGCCGAAAAATGCCACAAAGATTCGTTCAATTTAATGAACCACCCCAAAAAAAAATAACCACCATTCAACGATTTTCGCCAATCAAATCAATCAACCCGGATTTCACAACGAACGGAACACCAATTATATTGGTTGGAATCACCTCTGTGTTTTCCCTATCTGATGAAATATGGCACCCTTGGCACGGGGGCTCCACATTTTTAGGAAATTACAAATTTATTATTATTTGACTAACAAAATAGAATCGAATGTAAGTACTCTTTGACCGAAAATTTCAAATTTCCAACTAATTTCCACACAACTCAAATCAAGGGTCGCAAATCAATCAGAAACCTGGGAATACGCTCTAATTATTGCGGTTTTCAGCGTGGGCGTGTGATCCGTTCGACTGGTTCTCGGTATCTAGCACGGGAGGACACTGGTTGGATGCGCACCAGGTGTGTAACATCGGGACAGGTGTGTGTGTGTGTGGTGCAGTGAATCAATATTTCAAATTTGGAAATGGATGTACACATTTTGAGTATATTTTCTAGGAAACGTAGTTTTGTGAAAATTTTGAGTATTTAAAAAAAATTGTATTACATTCGAACAATTTCGAGTGAATATTTTTCTTTTTGATTTGGTATTACATTCGAAATGTATGGAAAAAAACTCGATCATTTAAAACCAATATTGTGAAAAACTGAAACTTTAAGTATTTTTCAAAAATATGTAGTTTGATCAATCGATACTCATATTTAAAAAAAAACTTAAATTTTGGATATTATTTTTTAGATAATACGTAGTTTTGAGTAATTTAAAAATATATTGTTATAAAATTCGAAATTTATGGAAAAATTCCGATCGATCGATCGATTGTAGAAAAACTGAAACTTGGTGTATTTTCTCAATGACACGTAGTTTTGTTAGAAATTTGAGTATTTTCAAACAATGTTTTTATTATATCAACATTCATTCCATACTCCTATTGAAAAAAACTGAAATTTTGAATATTTTTTTCGAAAATACGTAGTTTTGTGAAATTTTGAGTATTTAAAAAATATTGTGTTATAACTTTCGAAATGTATGACTCCGATCGTTTGTTACCCACATTGTAGAAAACTAAAATTTTGAGTATTTTTCAGAAACACGTAATTTTGTGAAAATTTTGAGTACCGTAAACCGGGGTGACTTTGATAGGATTTCAATTTGTTTTTGCAATATTTTCCAACTGGTAAGGTTTTTCTCAAGATTATTATTTTTAAAACATAAACTGGGGTAGGCCACAAAAAAGAAGAAAAAAAATATATGTTTATATTTAGTTAACTAAGTTCAAAAACTTTTTAACAAATTACATATAAATTTTAGGTAAAATTGTTAAAAAGACGGAATTTGGCGTGAAATATGTTAAAACTGGTTTTGTTTATAAAATTATTGATTTTTATTGTATTTTATACTGAATTCGAAGCACGAATCACAAGTTTTCACATTTCACATGAAATTTGTTCAACTGAAATTGCCTATAAATTTGAAGATTTTTTTTTAATTGTGTTTCAAAAACACATATTATTTTTTATTTACAAACTTATTTACCGTTCTCCTAGTGGAAAATTGTCCAAAGAATTCGAAAATGATTTCTATTTTCCGATTCGAAATCATGTTCATTGAGAAAATCATGACACTTTGAGAAGTTTAAAATAATGACTTTCATCAACATTTTCTTAACTATAGTTAACTAACTTTTTAAACTTTTCAAAATTTTATTAAAAGTTCTTTTTGAGGTACTTTGAACACTTCTCTACCACGGTCAGTATGATTCTAAACAATTCCGTACGTATTTTGATTGTACTCTTCATTTTGCGGAAAAATAGCAAACCTATCAAAGTCACCCCGTTTTACGGTATTTTCAAAAATTGTTGTCGTTTCATTTGAAATGTATGAACAAATTCCGATCATTTGATACCCATATTGCAATAACAATTATTTGGAGTATTTTTTCGAGAAACATTGCATTTTCGAAATACAGGAAAAATACGTATTTTGTGATTTTTTATGTAATTATAAGTGTAATGGAAAGCTGACATCATCCAAATTCCAAAGCACTATAATTTTTTGACGGGAATGACTTTATATGAATTTTCTGTTTTGATTATTTTCCCTTTTTTGAAAAAAAAAAACATTTTTTCAACAAAAATAAAAAAAAAACACACCAACAAAATTTTATATTTGAAGAAACCCAAGATTTTATTTTCAATTCGCAATTTTCATGAATTCCTGGATTTGAAAAATTGTCCCGAAATGGACGCACTAAATTTGCTGATCTGTTAACCATTTTTAACAACTCACACAGCAGTTACCACAATCCCTCTTAAATTTTCGTGAAACTTTGCTCTAAGGGCCCTGATCACGAATGCTGAACTTTCCGAAAAAAATAAACTCTGTAATAATGAAAAACTGATTAAAAATTGTATCTTCACAAGGATTAGACTTAGGACAATAGTCGGTATGGAGACTTTAATGTAAAATTGTCTGGAGAATCGATTTCCTTGATTAGGTTTAGAAAATGTTGATGTCTGGACCACTTAAATAAACAGTTTCAATGATTTTTTATTTGTTTGGGAGAGTTGCTCTATGCCCTGCCCTTTTGTAAAGTTTTTGCAACAACCACATGAAAAAAAATGAACGAAAAGCGAATCTTTTTTTAGAAAGCCCGCCAAATTTCAAAAAAAGTTTGTTTTTGACTACTTTTTGATACGATGCTTTTGAATACAATCATGAGCTACAAAAATATTTGAATAATTTACGCCCTTTTCAAATGGCATTCTCGAGTATAACTGGCTCCATAAACACAAAAATTCTTATATAAGCATAGGATAATATATCTACAAAGTTTCATTGATATCGAATAGGATCGAGTAAAAAAGTACCTGAAAAATTCCTGTTCCTGAATTGTTTTTGAGTCTGGCTTAGAAGGTCTGGCAACACTGTCATAAAATATCGAAACTTAAATTAACCATTCAAGTGAACTTTTGTGACTAATATATATCCAGGTTTTTAAGCGAAGATGGCGTTCGAAAGGCGAACGTCCGAAATGTCAAAATCGTGCAGTAGCACCAACATTACAAAAAAAATATGGCGGTCATGCCATGACACACTTTTTCCGCAATGTTGGTACCACTGTGCGATTTTGACATTTCGGGCGTTCACCATTCGAACGCCATCTTCGCTTAAAAACCTGGACAAACTGTGCCCTAAAAAGATATTGTTTCAGAGTTACAAACTACAACAGTTTTGTATTTGTGATAAACTTTCACAAATGTTAGCTGAATATTGAAGGTCTGGTGACACTGCTAAAAGATAGCAGAACTCAAGTAAAAATTTATGACTTTCCTTTGTTACGTGGGTAGGTTATAAAAATAACCTAAGTCATAATCTAGCAATATTGTCATTTATTATAATGAAATCTGTAGCATATATTTTTGCAGATGGTTCGAAGGATATTTCAAAAAAATCAATTTAGAAATAATGTTTGATGATCTGCCAACACTGTTATACTGTTTTTCAAGGTAAAATTTTTCAGAATTTTCATTTAAAAAAGAATCTAAGAGTTCACGAATCATATTTTTTATTAGCTTTTATACCTATCTCTTAAAATGGAAATTTTCAAATAGTCAAAAAATATTTTATTTTAGTGCCAAGACCAAAATAATAATGCATCAGAAAATTCAATTAAATTTTTAAGACCTCGTTGACAAAAAAACATCTAATAAAAAGGAAAAGTTTAAAATTTGGACCAACCTAGCCGATTCAACCGCTTTTGCTACACGTTACATATATTGTGAGTGATAATTAAAATTTACCAGTTCTGCCTGCGCATGTTTTGTATAAATTTCCCCATGCTTGCAGGGCATCGTTTGAATCGCTCGTTTGTTGATTTTAATTAATTGGAACGATTTGTTTTGGAATAACATTATGACGGTAAAGGGATTATCGACATCGTTCACGTTGTCTAGATAATCTAACAATACGAGTTCAATATTGATTAGTAAACTTGGTACATTGAAAATTATGTACCAAATATTTACTTTAATGTTGGTTTATTTTGCTTTCAATTTGTTAAAATAACCCAGGTGGGGTGGGAGTTAATTTATTACAATAAACATTGGTTTGCTCTGGTAACAAGTACAAATTTGAACTTGATTTAAATCCACCTACCAAACACTTTAAAAAGACAGTTTCCCCACCCAACATTTCAGAGCATTTTCCCGGAAACAAGGGGTTTTTCTTTTCCATTTTCCGCCCAACACCCACAGAGAGACGGGGAAGGCAAGCGATAGAGCATTTTATCGCCGAGGCTAATAAAGCGGAACAATTAGGATTTGTTTTCCGTTTGGTGAACCTTTTTCCTCTTTTTATTTCAACTAGGGCCCCTCTGTTACTGATAGCCGACGTCCGGTTTAGTTATGTCCGCCCCCGTCTCCAGGAGTATAGCAGCGGGGATCTTTGGGCCGCCGGGTTGGCCAGGCCGGGTGCTAATGGTCGTGTCCAATTAGGTGCATGTAAACCTTCCCGGCAGAGAAGGACTCTGAAGGCGCATCCAGTGATACGGTTGCGGCCAGAGACAAATAGAGGAATGATTTTAATATCTAAGTTTGCTAAATTTGAAGAACCCAGAAAAATATCTAATTTTTTTAAAATTCCAATTTCAGCTCATTTGGTTGAAAATTCAATATAGATTTATTTTTCATTTTAAAACGCAAATTTTCTTCAAAAGTTAAGCATAAATTTTGATCGCATTGGCCATTTTTGACATTTTTTTAACATGCTGATCGTTACCAAAAATAACAATAATATTACCTTTTTTGTAGTAAGAATGATTTGATTCATTTTAGGAACAACACACTTTTTTCTGAAAAGTGTTGAAATTTTTTTTCTTTGTTATGATAAGTATAAAAAAAAACACTTAAAATTTATTCAAAAAATATTGTTTACACATGAATTGTATTATAAACGTATCAACTACAAAACCCTTGCACATTAGACGATAAATTTATCGTCATACTATTTTACAACCAATTGTTTAAAAAAGTGCGTTTAGGGAGACTTGATCCCTGAATTTTTACAGTCACTGGATTCAGCCTCAAACTTAATAAATTGGTTTGGTTTTTCGTACATGGATTTCTTTAGTACAGTTGTACAAAATAGATACTAGGCCCAAAATAGGGACAAATATCCTATTCATATTTTTTTCAATTGATTGATCAAATTGATAATTCTAGAGTTTGTTTTGAATAGGTCCTATAAACATACGAAAGTACTATAATATTGTGAAAAAGAAACAACTGCCTAAAGAAGTGCAACGGTTTATATATTTTTTTTCACATTTTAAACTCACGAGTAAAATATTGCTGATGTTTTCTTGTAAGTAATTCAAAATTAGTCGAAGGAACTTTAATTTTTATTTTTAATCTTTAATTTTTATTTTTTGCTATTTGCAGAGCAAAAATGTCCAAATATTTTAATTTATACATATTTTATCCAAGAATCTGTGTTTTAAAAAAGGACGTTTTATTTTACTTCATTGCTTTACTGAAAAATACTCAGTGCTCGTTCAGAACGAAAACAAAAAAAAACACCCAGGGAATCCAGAACCCACCTGTTGATTTATAATGTTTTTATTTTGCCAGCCCTCTGGCACCGGCGGCAGCCATTTTGCAGGGGGGAATGAAACCAAGGAGACACAGGATGAAGGTGTTGTTTTATCTGTTCCTGGTGCAATGGCGGGCAATGTTTTTTACGTCGTTTGTTGTTTTTGTTCTGGAGAGGGGAAAGCGTTCGCAATCGGACATAAAGGTTGGAATGTTGGACATTAAAGGTTAAACGCGATTGCGACGAGGGCTGCATGAGCAATTTATTCTGGAGTCGCGATTTGCGCTTTAACGGGGGTGACAATGTTATGTGGTAGGTTAAGGTGAGAGAATTTGTAGTGGATTAAGTTCCTGTATAAAAAAGAAAACAGGTCATAGATTGTTATTGATTGGGAAACTTCAAATCTGTTTGTCTGTGGCATGTTTTGCGAATTGTCAAATGTCACAACGTTATGCACATTTTCAGCTTAACAACGCTACTCAATTTTGAATATGCCTAACTGTTGACACTTAATTCAAATAAATTTGCTCAAGTTTGGATGTTGTACCCAATTTTGAGTACCCCCTCTCGTTTTGACAGCTTCGGCACCCAAACAGTGTAGCCAACTCGGCGGTATTATTAGAGCCCCTCCCGCCAATAAAACCAAATGACTATGACCAGGGCAATCAAATCTCACGTGAATCGTTGCGGGTCATATTTACGGAGGGGGCTAACGTTGTTACCTCCCGGGCTCACATTAGACAGATAAACATGCGACCTTCCATTTCCACCGTCTCTAAACGGTATGACGTCACTCTGTCAGCACACGCCAGCGCTGCCATACACGTAGATATCAATAACGAGGGATAATAATAAGGTTTGAGCCCGGGGAACCGAAGTTTAGCGCGGTAACGAAATGAGACACAGAATCTCACGAATTCCGGGCAGACAATCTCCGACTGCATAAACAGGCCGGGCAATTTCCCGTCAACTTGTGACGTCATTCAAGTCGAAAAGGGGGAGGCAGGGAGGGGCAGAAAAAGAAATCCACTCGTTCATTCAAGTTTTTCCCCGGCCCTTTTTCACAATTCTCGGAAAACTGTACAGGCGTAGTGGTAACGGGTTAGGGGAAGGTTAGAAATCGAATCTTTGGGATGTCGTCAACAATGTGAAGAATCGATTCTTGGGCTGGGGGAAGGGGTCCGACGGTTTAAACGGTTTCGCGTTATAAATAGAATACATGAAAGTGGATAAGCGTTGCAATTACATTCTAAATATGAAAACTTTTTATAGGAAATCGATGAACACTGATTATCAGAGTAAATTGTTGTTTTAATAAGTACGATTTTATTTGATATAAACACAAATTAAAATAAATTACCAACTAGTTTCTGAGTAAGTTTTCGTGACATCTTCAGTTTTCCCTTAGTTTTCTTTAAAACACCAATATCTGACGTTTTGCACAACAGAAATCTCTCAGTTTTATCTTAATCTTACTTAGAAATTAATATTGAGGGAAACGTCAGATTGTGGCCAATATCATCCACAGGCACGTTCAAAATCGGCCACTTTCCGTCAAAACAGACCCTTCGCAAGAATGAGTCATTGGCGCAACTGTCAAATTTGCGTGAATTTCACACAGAATTAGTGGGATCCACCTAGATCTGATTGAAATTCTCTCAAATCGGACAGAGGCCCCATTTAGTCATTTCTTTTTGACAAAAACTGAGTGATTTGAAATGAGGGTGCAAATCTGACAACTTTCCTTTCTTGGGGAGCGTTCTTTTATAGCTCAGTTAGGGGGAGGGGGTCAAAGGCCATGTTGTGTTACGAGGGTGGGGGGAGGGGGTCCAAAAATCCAATTTTTCGCGTTACGTAATAAAAGAACGCTTCCTTGAATCTTTCAATCTATCTTGAATTATTTCACACAACTTGCCATTTGTTTTGCTAACTCACAACGGAGAATCCTCAAATGTGACAGCTCTTTGTTTGTTTGCGGCAGAGAGCGGAGTCACTCAAATTTGAGTTGGAGCAATCGAGCTCAATTTTGCGTAGGCACTATTTTGATTGGGCCAAGTCACCAAGCATAAACAAAGTCCTGTTTCTGATGAAATCAACTTTAATGTTGATAATCTCGGCGATGACTGCACTCTGATGAGGGTTTTACGATTTTTTGAGTAAAATCGTATCTTTACAGTGCGTCCGGAAAGCCTTGTGAATAAAAATGTAATTTCAGCAAATGAGTTATTTACACTGAAATTGCGTACTTTGTTCTACAGAAGATTCTATGAATCTTCAGAATTTGAAGAGTTTTATATATTTCGATATATGAACTTTTTTCAATTCGTGAACCCCTCGTTCAAGCGTTTATCCTCGCCGTCAAGCTCCAGCATCATGAGATTAGAAATAACGCAAAAGAAAAAAACCCTTTTCCAGTTCAACCAGCCAAAAAAAGCCTCCAATGTTCCAAAGAACCCGGTGAGGGGTTCGAAAAAATGATAAAAATTGATCAACTTCTCAACTCGTGCCGACTTTTTCATTTCATTTCATTTTTTTTTTTTTTGTTCATGTATGTGTGTGCCTGTGCGTGTGAGTGTCACGTGTCTGAGGGTCTCCTCTCAGGATATGGGGAAATCGGCGGAAAATCGACCAGAAAGGAAACCAGCACCAATTTTCCGACCGAGAAATGTTCGATACAACGCGTGGCGGCGGCGACAGGGAAAAACCATTTTTTTCCGGAGGGTACAAAGATCATCATGATTTGTTTCTCGAGACTGCTCTGAGAGTGCTCGGTGATGGGTAAAAGGATGATATGTTTGTGTTATTTTTAGACAGCTTTGGGGTAACTTTTGAACACGCGGAATAATATTTTCCAAATGGATGATGGATATATTTTTATTAAATCTGTGAAAACGTAGAGATTTCGAGTGCAGCTGTAATTCTAGTATACAAACCGATAGGAAACGATGTAAAAACATACGCCTAAATGTATACAACATAGTGAAATAGACATATTTTCAGAACATTTATTGCTAAGAGCACCGTCTTTAAACACGTCAACGCACTATTGTGATTCAAGGCTAGGTCATACGATTTCAAACAAAATTTACCGAAACAAAACAAAACACTTCCCACGCACTTCAAAACTCAATGTTGTAGGCCATTAACAAATCAAAAACAAGATGAAACCATAAAGTATAACCATATTTAAATGCACTGCACACGAATGTGATAAGAAAAGTTCTTTCAGTACAGTTTATGGTATCTTTTCATAAATATCGTGTACTCATCAGTCGAAATTTAACTACAGAACTTTTACGAAACATTATATTTTAAATTCATCAAAATTTCCAGCCAAATGTGTGTACGAAAGGCAGCTATTCAACATTACTGAAATATTAAATAACTTTGTACTGTACTACTACTACTACTACTAAATATTACTCACAAAGTGAATGCATCAAAGTCTGCTGACTGATTAGATTAGACTGCAGTCTGCATAGTGTACCTTAAAACAAAACAAATCTAATCGAGCCATTTTACATTTTTACATAACGTTTGTCATTTTAGATAAATTATCAGTTTTATTCTGTTTTAGTTTTGAATAAACACATAGTTTGCATTTTTTTCCAAATCATCACTATTTTTTTGGCACCATGTCATGTTGACAGTTCTGCACCCTCATTCAAAAAGAGGATTTTTGTTAAAACCTAACCTACTCAAGAATGAGTTTTTAGGTCAAATGTCAGATTTGGCCGAATTTGATTCAAAATATAACGCAGGCTGAGTGAATTTCACCATAATTTCTGAGTTGGGTAGTTTATCAAAAAAAGTGTAATTTGAAATTAGTTTGCTTGTAACTTAAACACACTAATTGCAACATCCTCAAATTATCGTTAAAAAATAGGTTAATTCCGTTTCCATTAAATTTGTTTGTGTTATGTTTTATTACATCACCACAACCATCAAAGCAATATCTTTTCATATTATTACAGGGTTCAAAACATTTATTTTTTATTTTTTTAATAAAATCACTCAACCACTGCATGTTAGCAAGCAAAACCAAACCGAAACGATGTAGCACACACTCAGAAGCACCTTAATATTAACTCACTACAAGTATTGTGATGCACCAAGACAAACGTAAAGCACCATTAAAATATTGCACTTAAATATACAACTTAAACATTTAAACTATTATGAAAATTAACATTACAAACACAAGCAGAAATCGTGCGATTAATTTTAAGAGTGTAACAGAAACTGATGTAATGAAGATGGGAAAAAGTTTCACAACAATGAACAGCATGAGAATCTTTTTTGTTACTAAATTAGTAGTATTTATTTTTGACAACAACAAAAGCAAAACAAAATATTTACGTCAGATCAAACCCGTTGCCTAAACAGCCGTTAACGGAAGCTTTGCGAGGAATGCCCGGCACAGTGATCGGAACGTGTAAATCGCTGTAAATATTAGTTAAATAGTTGTGTAAGAGCAGGGCAAAATTGAAAAATAAAAACACATAACTTTAAGAGACACGCCATCAGATGCGTTCACAGGGGAGGGGGAATGTTGAGCTCTTTTCGAACAGTGAAAATAACAAAACCGAAAAAAACGTGAGCCAAACAGTCGTCATAGCAATGCCAAACAATTCAACTAGGGTAATGTTAGTTTACACAACACACACATGAGCAAGGATAACAAAACAAAAGTGACAATGTGACGTTTCATTGCTTTGTCTTTATGTCATTAGTTCCTATTCTGCACGAAAAAAAAAACAATCCTTGAAGGATTGTCTAATGAAGAAAATAAAATTATATTTTACGCAAAAACAGCTTCAACAATGAACATGACTGAAGAATTGTGTAAAATAAGCATTTAAATGAAACTAATTGTAAAGCAAACAAAACTCTGTACAAATCAGTCCAGCCCTTCTCTTCACAAATCATTACTTACAACCTGGTTGAACTAACAAATCCCAACCGAAAAGCAAGAGAGCGGGTAGAAAAGAGCTCTTTCAAATGACAATCCAGAATTCAGTCGTACAACTTTTGGTTTCTCCTATATCGGTTTTACACTCAACTCTCAAACCGTAAAAACGAGTTAATACATTTTGTACAACTATTATCCGCGAAACTTGAAAGGGCTGGTCCTCTCCAAATTGTAACAAATTTCTACACGAAAAGGCTAACGAATACGAATTTTCTCATATATATTAAAAATAGGCTTGATCTTTCAGCACAAATCTTCTCACACCCACACCAACACACCAACTCGATCTTTCAGCGAAAAAATATTTAAATGAAAACAACAATAGCATCCCGCATAACAAACCAATTTATTGAATAACAAAAAAGGAAAACACAATATAACAAAATAACAACATTTTTGCCTTCTTTGTGTGATCATCATAAGCAAAACACATTTAAACCAACGTAAAAACAAATATATGTTGGTTCGTTTTCACAAACTTCAAAAAAATTCAACACTTTCGAATTGTTACACATAAACACACAAGCAGCAGCTGCAAATCTGCAGTCATCAAATGATCCGAAAAAAAACATCACAAAATCTACCGAATGAAGATATTATTGTTGTATCGAGATGAAATGAATAAAGCAAAGATTGATCATATACATCATTATTTATATATTATATATACTAAACATAAAAAAAACAAAGATGTATGTAAAATAAATGCCTCAGTCAGTATGAACAAAAAACAGCGGACGCGGGTGCTTTTGTTTTTCATTTAATGAAAATATATCCGAAACTATCCTTGTATAAAATGAGTTGAAATAATTAAAACTAAAAACTAAAAACTAAAAACTAAAAACTAAAAACTAAAAACTAAAAACTAAAAACTAAAAACTAAAAACTAAAAACTAAAAACTAAAAACTAAAAACTAAAAACTAAAACTAAAAACTAAAAACTAAAAACTAAAAACTAAAAACTAAAAACTAAAAACTAAAAACTAAAAACTAAAAACTAAAAACTAAAAACTAAAAACTAAAAACTAAAAACTAAAAACTAAAAACTAAAAACTAAAAACTAAAAACTAAAAACTAAAAACTAAAAACTAAAAACTAAAAACTAAAAACTAAAAACTAAAAACTAAAAACTAAAAACTAAAAACTAAAAACTAAAAACTAAAAACTAAAAACTAAAAACTAAAAACTAAAAACTAAAAACTAAAAACTAAAAACTAAAAACTAAAAACTAAAAACTAAAAACTAAAAACTAAAAACTAAAAACTAAAAACTAAAAACTAAAAACTAAAAACTAAAAACTAAAACTAAAAACTAAAAACTAAAAACTAAAAACTAAAAACTAAAAACTAAAAACTAAAAACTAAAAACTAAAAACTAAAAACTAAAAACTAAAAACTAAAAACTAAAAACTAAAAACTAAAAACTAAAAACTAAAAACTAAAAACTAAAAACTAAAAACTAAAAACTAAAAACTAAAAACTAAAAACTAAAAACTAAAAACTAAAAACTAAAAACTAAAAACTAAAAACTAAAAACTAAAAACTAAAAACTTAAAAACTAAAAACTAAAAACTATGACAAAAAGACAAAACCAACAAAAAGACAAAACCGATAAAAACGACAAAAATACAAAAAGACAAAAAGGAGCAATTCCATGTCAAATACGGAATCGGTTGTACCCGACCCTCTCCGATTTCAATGAAACTTTGTAGACATGTTATTCTAGGCATATATAAGCCATTTTTGTATATATGGAGCCAGTTACACTCGATAATGACATTTGAGAAGGGCATAAGTGTTTTAAATATTTTTGTATTTTGTAATTTAAATATTGCTATATCTCGAAGCCGTTGCATCGTATCAAAAAGTGGACAAAGACAAACTTATAGGAAATTTGACGGGCTTTCCGAAAAAAATACACTGAAAGAAAAACACTCCACTTTAATGAGATTTTTTGATTTTTAAGTTTAAAAGTCAAATTTGAAGGTGAGCCCACGATTTTTTTTCGTACAAAATTTTTGTGAAAATAGCCTAAAATATTACAAAAAGACTCACGAAAAATGCAGGATGGAGCAACTCACCTAAAAAAATACAAAAATCATTACTGAAACTGTTTTTTTGAAAAGTGCTCTAAACGTCAAAATTTTCAAAATCCGAGTATGGGAATCGATTCTCCAAACAATTTTACATAAAAGTCTCCATATTGACCATTGTCTTATGTCCAATCCTTGTAAAGTTACAGCGGTTTTAAAAATAAAAATGTTGAAAAAATTGGTTTTTTGATGGTTTTTGGCAATTTCTATATGACAGACTTGATTTTTCAGTCTCGAAAATATTTTTACCGGAAAGCTCGTCCAATTTCTCATAAGTTTGTCTTTGATCACATTTTAATTGGATTTATGGGCTTACAGATAATTTACTATCCAGGTTACTATACTATACAGTTTCAGTAAATGATTTTTGTATTTTTTTAAGTGAGCTGCTCCATCCTGCATTTTTCGTGAGTCTTTTTGTAACATCTAAGGCTATTTTCACAAAAAAATTGAACGGAAAAAAATCGTGGGCTCACCCTCAAATTTGACTTTTAAACTTTAAAATCAAAAAATCTCATAAAAGTGGAGTGTTTTTTTTCTTTCAGTGTATATTTTTCGGAAAGCCCGTCAAATTTCCTATAAGTTTGTCTTTGACCACTTTTTGATACGATGCAACGGCTTCGAGATATAGCAATATTTAAATTACGGAATACAAAAATATTTAACCCTCTACTGCCCAAATTTTGTTTTCGAAAATATTTATTTTTTCCGTGTTCAGGAGGTCATTTTGAGCAACTTTTTTTCTACGAAAAACTTTACTTCTCTTGTTTTATTTTTAGTATTTTAATTTGCATTTATCTTGTTTAGTTTATGTTTGTTTTTGGTAGTATTTGGCCTATTCTACCACCTAATATAATTACAGTTTGCCTATCTAATTTTTTCACGTTTCTACAGTCACTTTTTCAATTTTTGCATGTTTTTCACATTTTTTGCTATAGGATGGCACCATCATCATTTAAATTGCAAAAAATGCGTAGAGGCATAGTTTGGGACACACCAAAAATTACTGCATACTTCTTTTTACTGAAAATATAGAAAATATTACTAAAAAACACAGCCAAAGTTGACCTCTAAAAAAATGACATTTTTAAAAACATTGGCAAAGTCACATAAAACAAGTAAAACTTCCAAACCTGAATTTTTCTAAAATTTTAAGAGTTCTTCTTTCCAATGCTTTTTAAAGATCAAAAATCGGTTGGAAAATTGATTTTTGGCGATGTTTTAGATCGAAGCCCGTCTAAAGACGGGGTTAGGTTGTAGAGGGTTAAAACACTTATGACGTTCTCAAATGTCATTATCGAGTGTAACTGGCTCCATAAACACAAAAATGGCTTATATATGCCTAGGATAACATGTCTACAAAGTTTCATTGAAATCGGAGAGGGTCGAGAAAAATGTACCTAAAAAATTACTGTTTTGGGCTGGAATTGCTCAAAGACAAAAAGACAAAAAGAAACTGTGGACGATTGTTTGGATGATTTGTCGACTGTTTTTAATATGTCCAATAAACTAACGTAAAAATTGAGTGAATCCCTCCACACCTTATGCCCATCGTAGTAAGCGAGATAAACTCATTTGTTAACAGAACCTAATAAAAAAAAGTTTAGATTTGCAGTTTCATGAAGTTTAAAAAATAAACAGGACTGCAATCATGATTTCTTTCCGTCTGAAGTTGACAAAAGCGACATCTTTGGTCATCATTCATAAGTTTTTGGAGTTTGAGATGTGTCCTAGCTAAAACCCCAGTGCAAAAAAAAATCCGATGCACTACCCACATAGAAAAATGGGCGGAAAACGGCCAGAAAGCGGGGACGTTTTGCCTGAAAGCGGGCCCGATTTTCAGCACGCTTTTTCCCCTCGTTGTGGCCCATTGCGTGCCAGAATGCAACATTTAGGCGGGCGTTACGCATTTTGGCCGAGCTGTTACGCCCGTCTGTGGCACGCTTCTGGGCACATTTTGACCACGATAACGGGCAAAAAAGCGATGGCGGAACGGGGCGCATTTTGGGGGGTGCTTCTTCTTCTTCTTTAGTATTTCCGGATCCAGTTTAGAGCGGTTAGGGTGATCAATACAATTAGGGTGACAAAAAAACAAAACAGATTAAAATGTTTATTCAAAGAGTTTCTAAAATTACAATAAAAGCCACTTAACCTATTTAAAACTAGCCTATATAAATAAAAGTTGAATTAATATGTTCAACTTAATTAAAAATGGTCCTATTGGTTTAAATAGTTGAATTTGATAAAATTATTTTACTAAACTAACCAAAATAGTTTAAATAACTTTAAATTAGTAGTAATTATTAAAATTTAGTTGAATTTAGGTAAATTTTGTTTAATTAAGTTTAATTTAGAATAATTGAGTTAAATGTCAAGTTTAGTTTAATTTAGTTAATTAAGTTAAATAAATTTAAATTAAGTTAAATCAAATTAATTTAAGTTAAATGAAGTTAAATTAAGTTGAAGAAATGCAGATGAATTCATATACAAGTAAAAATAAGTTAAATTTAGTAAAATTTAGAAAAAAAAATATATTTATTAAAATTTAGTTTTGTTTCGTTTAAAATTTAGTAAAATTTAGAAAAAATAGTAAAATTTGGTAAAATTTAGTTAATCTACTAAAATTTTATAAATATAAGTTAAATTAAGTTTAATTTAGTAAAATTGAGCAGACTTTATTTAAATTTAGTTAAATTTATTATTTTTTTTAAATTTATTTAAATTTAGCAATCTTTAGACAAATTTAGTTAAATTTAGTTAAATATAGCTAAATTTAGTTAAATATAGCTAAATTTAGTTAAATTTAGTTAAATTTAGTTAAATTTAGTTTATTTTAGTGAAATTTAGTTAAATTTAGTTAAGTTAAGTTAAATTTAATAAAATCTAGTTAAATTTAGTTAAATTTAGTCAAGTTTAGTAAAATTCAGTTAAGTTTAGTTAAATTTAGTTAAATTAAGTTAAATTAGGTTAAATTTATTAAAATTTAGTTCAATTTAGTCAAGTTTAGTAAAATTTAGTAAAATTCAGTAAAATTTAGTAAAATTCAGTAACATTCTGTAAAATTTAATAAAATTTAGTAAAATTAAGAAAAATTTAGTAAAATTTGGTAAAATTAAGTAAAATTTAGTAAAATATAGTAGAATTTAGCAAAATTTTGTAAAATTTATTTAAATGTAGAAAAGTTTTGCAATATTTAGTAAAATTTGGTAAAATTTAGTTAAAATAGTAAAATTTAATAAATATAAGTAAGATTAAGTTAAATTTAGTTACGTTTAGTAACAGTTAGTAACATTTAGTAAAATTTAGTAAAATTGAGCAGACTTTCCTTAAATTTAGTTTAATTTATTAAAATTTTGTTAAATTTAGTTTAATTTAGCAAACTTTAGATAAATATAGTTAAATTTAGTTTAATATAGTTAAATTTAGTTTAATATAGTTAAATTTAGTTAAATTATGTTAAGTTTTGTGAAATTTAGTTAAATTTAGTTTAGTTAAGTTAAATTTAAAGAAATTTAGATAAATTTAGTTAAATTTAGAAAAATTTAGCAAAATTTAGAAAAAATTGGTAAAATTTGATAAATTTAGTTAATCTAGTAAAATTCAATAAATATAAGTTAAATTAAGTTAAATTAAGGTTAAATTGGGTTTGCTTAGTATAGATAAATATAGTGAATTTAGTTAAATGAAAATATATTCAAATAAATTATGTTAAATTAAGGTAAGATTGAGTTAAATAAAGCTAAATAAACTTAAATAAGCTTGAAAATAGTAATATACAGTTAAATAAAAATAAATAAAGTAAAATTGTGTTAAATATTGCTAAATCTAGTAAAATTTCGGTAAACTGAGTTTTAACGTTAATATAAGTTAAATTAGTTTATATTAAGTTGAATGAATTATTTCGGTAACATTTACTTGAATCCAGCTAAATAAAGTTAAATTTATTTTAAATTAGAAAAATTAAAAAGCCAAATTTCACAAAATTTAGTTAAATTTGATTGAAAATTGTTGAATTTAGCGAAATGTAGATGAATTTAGTAAAATTTCGTTTAATCTGTAAAATTAAGTTACATTTAGTTATATTAAGTAAATTTTTGTTAAGTTAAGTTAAATGTAGTGAAATTAAGTTGAATTTAGTAAAATTAAATAAAAATTTTGTGAAATTAAGTAAAATTTAAATTTATTTCAGTTGAATTTAACTTTAAATTAAGTATAATTAAGTTTAATAAAGTTAAGTAAAATTTATCTTTATTTGAGTAAAAATGAGTAAAATTAAGTAAAATTATGTTAAGTTTTGTCAATTTGATTTTATTTATGTAAAATTTATTGAAATTTAGTAAAAAAAATAGTAACAAATAGTTTAATTTATATCAAGTTTGAAAAAAATGTTAAATTTTGTAAAATTAAGTAAAATTGATGTCAATTTCGTTATTTGTTTTGATTTAGTTCATTTTTTTAATAAGTTAAATAAATTTCAATTTTGTTTGATATAGTTTACTTTAGTTGTAGTTAGTTAAATTTAGAAATAAATGATTTAATTTGTTTACAATTGCTTTTATTTCAGTTAAATTTAGTTATATTTTGTAAAATTTTTAAAATATAAAAATATTTAGTTAATTTTAGTAAAATTTTACTAAATTTTAATAAATTTTATTAAATTTAACTAAATTTTACAAAAAATAACTGAATTTTACTACTTTTGACTCATTGTAACTAAATTTTACTCATTGTAACTAAATTGAACTAAGTGTAAATAACTGTAACGAAATAAAAAAAACACGTTTTGCAAAATTAAATGACATTTCACTATAAATTGAAATCAAAATAAATTAAAATCAATTTGACTAAATATGAATCAATTTAACTACGTTTTAATCATTTAAACTAATTTTAAATCAAATAAACTAATTTTAAATAAATTAAACTAATTTTAGATCAATTAAACTGAATCTTACTAAGCATAAATCAATTTACTTCTACAAAATTTCACATATATTTTACTAAAATTAACTACATTCAACTGAAATAAAATCAATTGTGCAAAATTTTAATCATTAATTTCTAAATTTAACTAACTCTAACAAAAGTTAACTTAAATTGAAATAAACTAAACTAAATAAAAATTTAACTAAATTAAAACAAACAACTAAATTTGAATCAATTGGCTACATTGACATCAAATTAAAAAAATTAACATAATTTTACTTCATTTTACTTCATTTAGATAAGTTTAGCCCAATTTAACTTTACTCAACCTAATTTTACTAAATTCAACTTAATTTTACCTAATTTAACTAATTTTAGCCAAATTCAACTAAATTTTACATAAATGAACTAAATTTCGCCAAATTTAAAAATAAATTTAATTTAATTTCATTAAATTTAACTTAATTTCACTAAACTTAACTTCATTTTACTTTATATAACTAAATTTAACTAAGTTTTGCAGATTTTACTAAATTTAACAAAATTTTTCTTAATTCAAATTTAGTAGATTTCAGCTATTTGTTTTTTTTTCTAAATTTAACTAAATTTTACATATTTAGCTGAATTAAGCTTTAGTTTACTAAATTTTACTACTTTTTACCTAGTTTAACTTACGTGAACCTAGTTTATTTTTTTTTAAATTTTTACTAAAATTTTACCTAATTAAACTTAATATATTTGTTTCTACTTATTTTTTTCTTTGTTTATTTAAATTTAACTCAATTTAACAAATTCAAACTAAATTTAACTTAATTTACATAAATTTAACTAAATTTTACTTAATTAAACTTATTTCAACTAAATTTAAGTTAATTTAACTTAATATAAGTTAACTTAATTTTATTTACCTAAATTTAACTAAATTTACCTTAATTTTACTATTTTTTTTTTAAATTTAAATTAACTTAACTTCATTTAACCTAGTTTAACTTTTTTTAACTTCAACTAAATTTCACTTAATTTACCTAAATTTAACTTAATATAACATAATCAAACTAATTTTTACTTAATTTTGCAGAATTTAACTTAAATTACACTAATTAATCAAAATTTAACAAAATTTTAAATTTTGTAAAATTCAGTTGAATTTTGAAAATTTTGTTTAATTTGGTGAAATAATGTTTAAATTTGTAAAATTAATTTAAGCTTAGTTAATTTTGTTAACATTTAGTTAATTTGATTTAAATTTAGTTACTTTTATTCAAATTTTGTTAAATGTAGTTAAATTTAGTTAAATCTGGTTCAATTTAGTAAAATTAAATGTTCGATTAAATATGATATAATTAAATTTATTAAAAATTATCAAAATTTCGTTGAGCTGCTTTAAATTTACTTGAATTAGATTTAGATTTAGTTAAATTGATTTTTAATTTAGTTAAATTTATTCTGATTTAGTTAAACTGATTAAAATATTTTTAATTTGTTAGAATTTAGTTATTTCTAGTTAAATTTATTTAAATTTAATTCAATTATGTCAACTTTAGATTAAATTAAGTAAAATAATTTAAAATGATTACCTGAAAAAGTTTCAGTTTGTTAATTTTCGTAAATTATAGTAAGAATTACTCAAAATTGCAAAAGTTAAAGAAATTTACTTAATTTTTTTAGTAACATTAATCAGTTAAATTATCAAAATTTTGGTAATTTGTTTATGCTCAATTAAAATTTAGTTAAGTTTAGTTGAAATTACTTAACAAATGGTTTCCTGTTTTTATGCTGTAAAAAAAAAATGATGTTGCTAATTTTTATTTTTGTATTTTTGAACTTCTGTAATTTTATTTTATTTTTGTTGATTTTTTAATCTATGTTTTTTATATTTTTTCTTGCAATCGAGAATATTAAATTAATAATTGTTTAGTGTTTTTGTTTAATTGTATATTCGTATCTGTAATTTTTTGTTTTTTTTTGTATTTTTGAATCGATGTATTTATATAATTGGGAATTTCTACATCATTAAAAAAATATTTAGTAATGATGGAAACTTTATGTCGTAAAAGAAATACTGAGGGAACGAAACACAGTAAAGAATCGATAAAAAAAGTGTTGTGGGGGGACATTCAAATAAAAAAAAAACATTGAACTTTGAATAGTAAAATAAAAGCTACTTTCCTGCAGATGAAGCAGAACAAAACGGGTGCGAGATGTCAATTCTATCTCGGAAGAAGAAATGGGACAAAATGCGGAACACTCTAGCAAACAAACGCTGGTCAGTTGAGGTTCCCGCTGACGGTACTCATGCCGAAGTGACCTCGGCCGGCCCGGCGGCGTGACGTCCCTAAAGTTGTGAGTGGTTGCATCTGCTGCCTCGAGTTGGTCAGCTCGGCTGCGGTTGATCCGACGGGGAACAATTAGTTGGCCACCGACGGCTGCAGTGGCGGCGCAGAAAACTGTTTCCCTCCGGCGGCCGTTTGGCTCAGCGCCGACAAACTGCGCTGGATGTTGGGGCAGGCGGACGGGATAAACTGCTGCACGGCTGGGTTGGCGGCGGCCGGTTCGACGGCCTACTCGTACAACATCATGCGCAGCAGCTCGTTCTGCATGATGCTCTGGGTGTGAATCTACAGCTCTTGCGGGGTCGGAATATGCGGCTGGTGTTGCTTTGTGCTGCTGGTTCTGGGCCAGGAGTTAGTTGCCTGCTCGATTTCGGGCCACCATGATGACCAGCACCAGTTGGAACGTCGGAACCAATCACTGGAGCACGGTCCGGATTGGGCGGTGCCGCTAACGATCCTCAAAATCGAGTCAACGTTCTCCAAGTTGACTCCGTTCCGCTGGCCCAACCTCCGGCGGCCATCCACTTCCGCGGCCATCCACTCCGGCTCCTCCTCGATGACCGTGTCCTGGAGGCGGTAGTAGTGATGGTGATGGTGGAATGAAAATGAAAGTTAAAAACTTACCTTTAATCTGCCGACCAAAACACACCAGAACAACATTTTTTTTTCTAGCCAACTGAAAAGTTCAAACGAAAAAGTTTGACAGTTCGCGCGTTATGAAAAAAGAGAGAGTGTGCGTTTTGGCATGCACGAAGTTTATTGGTGTGCGTGTGCAAATATAAAATCAACATTTTCGCGGATTGAGTCTTGGATAGAGGGTCTGAACTGGCACTGGGGATGCCCGATTTTCGCCCGCTGCCCCCCTAAAGTTAGAGTGGGTAACAGAAAGTATTGGACTTTTCCATTAAAAATAAAACCGAGAAAAAGTTTTTGAGGACATAAAATTCTAGCAAAACATTAGGTCTATTCCCGTACTGCAGAATTCTGCAGTTCTGCACGAAATCGGCAGCAGAGCGTTCCCGTAATTTTCTGCAACAAAAGTAACTTTTCTTTCAGGCAGAAATTCTGCAATGAGAGAGACAAAAGTTGCAGCAAAACCGTTCCCGTACTTTTCTGCAAGCTCTCTCTTCTCTTTCGTGTTGAAAAGTAACTGCAAGTTGGTGTGAGTACACGCTTACATAAAATTTGCATGTTGGGTTAAATCAAGCATTTTATTATAATGTAGGTGCTAGTGTAGGTGTAATAAATTTGATGTTTTATTATTACTGAATTTAAGCAGTATTTTTGAAAGGACGTTTGTATATTTGGAATTGATGGATTTTGGGGTATTTTTTTAATGTCTGGTTTTATTGAGAACTATATTTAATGTTAACGATTTCAGGCTTAGTTCATTAATGTAAAGATATAGCGAATTTATTATTTTTAGAGTTAATAAAGTTTATTAGTAAATCTAGTATTACAGCACGGCTAATAACCCAACAAACAATTTGTATCATAAAAAAATTGTTTTTAAATTGTTTTTTAAAACTTTTATAAGACACATTTCTTTTGAGTTGAATAAATTTCAAAAAAATATTTGTTTAAGAATTGATTTTTGATCTTAAATTGCTTTTGAATAGACTAAATATGTGTGTTAAAATAATAGGTAAATGTACTTGACAAATTATAAATTGTACCTGTGACGGTGCTACCAATTTGTATTCTTATATGAACCAAAATATTAAATGTATTTTGTTGAACTTTTAATGAAGGAATCATAAAAAAGGTATTAGACTGTACCGAACAAATAATAAATATAATTGATTATATGATTGGTGACCATATTTTTTTTTGCTGAAACATAAGTTACGTTGTTAACACATCATATTTTATACCAGCGATTCTCAACCTTCTTCTAGGCCGGTACCCCCTGCCATGTAAATCAAGTAGGCCCGGTACCCCCATTGAGAATCGCTGTTTTATACTATTAAAAATTGATACCTATAAATTTTATTAAATTATAATAATATTATTTTATTAAATAATAATAATATTACGGTATACTTAAATTCTTAAATTCCTAAATCCCTACATTCCTAAATTCCTAAATTCCTAAATAGAAATACACTTATTTTGGAGTCATATTTTAGGTTTGAAATGCATATTTAGAGGATTTAGAGATTATAAATTTCGCAGAGGTCTTCCCGGTCTTCGGGTAATAGAGTACAAACTATCTATTTTTTATAATTCAGTTTTTGATTTTTTTATTTACATAATTTTTAAATTTAACTTTTTTTCAAATTATATTTTTTTAATTTTTAATTGTAGAATTAGAATTTTTGATGTTCTATTAAATATTCAAAATTTAGATTTTTTTATTTCGAATTCAAAATACCTAAAGTTTGAACTTTTATATTTCATCCTTATTTTTCTTTATTTTGATTTTTTGAAATTAAGCTTTTTTTTAATTATTTACATTTTGAATTACTTAATTTTTTTAAGCTTTGAATATGTGATTTATTTTTTTTCTAAGATAAATATTTGCATTTTAAATTTCTCAAATAGCTGATTTAATTTTTTTGAAATTCTCAATTAAAAATAAAAATGTTTTTTTTTTATATTTTTATTTATGATTTTCTTAATTTCCGGGTTTCTAAATTTATGTGTTCCATATTTTTGAGTTTGTGATTCATTTACTTTCTAATATTTTTCAACTTTGCTGCGTCACCGTTGTTCTTCCATGTGACATCCATAATTTATTTATGTTATCCTGAATAAAAAATCCTTCAAATAGTCTGCTATCAAAACATGTATTTATGATCCTTTCTATATTAAACCTTTGTTTGTCATTTTTTTGAATTTTATTTGTTAAACGCAGGTACGTACCTGCATTTCTCATTTCTATTTTTACCTTATGTAAAAGTTTTGAAATGTTTCTAATGAATAATTTCTACCTAAGCATAAGCATCTTTTAAATGAAATGTTGAGTTGCATAAAAAATAAGTCCCCGTTCTAGAGGTAAACTTCTTTCAATTATAACTTTTGTCAATCCCTTTTTTTTTAAATAATTAAAAAAAACTTTAATACCCAATTTAAGTAAATCCACTCAACTGTGTACAATATTGCAGAAAAAGTACTGGAACGCGCTACCCAGGCAAAAGTTTTACGGTTTCTCTCCTTGCAGAACTTCTGCAAAAGAGAGAGATGAAGAGAGCGAACTGAAAAGTACGGGAACGTACTGCAAAAAAGTGACTTATGCTGGCTGCAGAATTTTGCAGAAGTTGCAGAAATTCTGCAATTCTGCAGGTACGGGAATAGACCTATTGTAATAGGGCCAAAGCCGAAGTGTAAACAAAGAGTCTATCCTGCTCGTTCCAAATGTAAACATCAACTGACGTGAGCAGGATAGACTCTTTGTTAACAAAATAGCTAAAAAATACACATAAAAACCATCAAAAATTTATTGCAATCGACAATACCTCGCCGATATCGTTCTGAAAACCAAAACAAACCACGGAGAAAGTAACAGGGTTGCCACAAATACAGATTTATCTGTATTTTACAGATTTTTGAGGTGATGAGGTCATACAGAATCTGTATATAAAGAAATACAGATTTTAAGAAAAACATACAGATGTACAGATTTTCCCGATTTTTTATTAAAATTAAATAATTTTAATTCTTTACATTTTTTTTTTCAATTGCTGGATGAGCCCATACATTAAATTTTAGATTGTGTAGCATTTTTATGCATTAAAAAACTATTAAGAATATTTTGTTTTTTGAAAAATTGTTTAAAAATATCAATACAGATTCCAAATACAGATTTCGTCCCCCTGATACAGATATACAGATTTTTGACCCTAAAAAATACAGAATCAAATGTGGCAACCCTGGAAAGTAAAGTGACAGTTTGGTTTTTTGTTCGCGGTTTCAGTTCGTCGTCATATCGGAACACGGTGCGTCGCAGGAAATCGTTTTCGGTTCCCGTGCGAGCAGCTGCTCCCGATTCTCCAGCGCGGCCGCAAGGTCACACCCGCCGGACCCAACGGAATGGAATGCAACTCCACGTAATCGCGTCGCGAAACTAGGTCACGTCGACGAAACGGGATTTGCGTGTTGGCCTTTTTTTTGCATATCATATTTGTCTTTTGCTCAACGCGCCATGGCTCTGCTGCCGCCGGATCCGGTTTACTGTCTGAAATCACCCGATCTGAGTCCGTTTCATTCGCTGTGCTTTCACACGTCCGAGCGGATCTACGCCGGCACCGGCAAGGGAACCGTCCAGCTGTGGGATTTGCACGTAAGTAACAGATTGTTGAGTAACTTTACATTGGATAATCTGTCTCAATCCCCTTACCCCAGACGAACCGCTCCCCGTACCAACTCCCGGTCGGTCCCAGCCCGGTGATTGCCCTGGACCACACCGAAGATGCCGCCTTGCTAACTCAGGAGAAGAACGACTGCGTGGTCAAGCTGTGGCAGCTGACCAACTCGGCGTACGTCGAGAGTCACCAGGTCAGCACGGACCACGTCGGCTTTTGCCGGTTCGTGTACAACCCGTCCGCCGTGGGTGGCCCAGCTGTGATAGTTCCCCGCGGGGGATCCAACATTTCCATCCTGTGCGGCCGCACCCTGGCCGAGCGGCAGGTGCTAGTCGTTGAAGATGGCGCCGGGCTGCCCCCGCTCGGAACCGTAATGTGCTTCTTGCCCGTCCAACTCGGCGCCGCCGGAGTGACCTACCTGTTGGCCGGCTACGAGTCCGGCACGCTCGTACTGTGGGACCTGAACTGCTCCAAGGTGGTGAGCCACCTCAAACTTGCCACGGCCGACGACGAATGCCTCATGACGCTAGACTACGACCCCGTGACGAACCGTGGCGTTGCCGGCGGATCGTCCGACCGGATCACGGTCTTCTCGCTGGACCGCGCGACGGGTGAAATCCGGCGCAAGTCCGACATCGGAATCAAGAACGCGGGCGTGCACCGGGTGCGCATCCGCAAGGACCTGAAGGTGTTTTCCAGCGCCGGCTGGGACGGCCGCATTCGGATCTTCTCGTGGAAGAGTCTGCGGCCGTTGGCGGTCCTCACGGAACATCGCGGCGGCGAGCTGCTCGACCTGGCGTACTCCGAGGATAAGGTCTCGATGTGGAAGGCCGCCATCATGGCGGCGGCCGGCTCCGACGGGCAGATCTCGCTGTGGGATTTGTACAACTGAGAGTGAGGTAAATAAAACCGCGGACGATTTTTTTTCTTACAATTTTACTTTATTATTCACATATGAGTTCCGACAATTTTTGTTTGCATTTTCGTTAGAATTTTTTCACATGATACTCGTTACTTAACATTATTTTTGTCGCGTTTAAACCTTCAAAATTGTTAAGAGATTTACACATTTATGATGCGGTTGTAACAACACACGAAACGATTCTTGACTGTGACGAAATTTTGCCTAACCGGAAGTTACTTTAAAAGTACGCAGCACGCCCATTTAAATTTACACAGCTTTCGGCTTATTTGTTCTGAACGACGAATCTACGAGACTAGAGCATATATTATAATATAAATATATTACTATTTTTACTACATGTTTACAGAAAACAAAAATATTCACAAAGTTTTGTTGTTATTGTACAGCTTCTTTTTTTCGTGCCGAAATTCCATCGATACACTTAATTGTCTAAATGCTACCGAACGGGCTTAACACTAAATATTAGGATGTAACAAAACCACACTTTTTTGCGGGCATTTCAGGGGATGATCCCCTAGGTGTACTGAGTCAGAATCCCAAATATGAGCACGATTGGTTGCGACAGGACCTGGCGCTCCGGCTTCAAAGTTTAAATGGGATTTAACCCGTAAAATCGGTGCGTTTTGGTTTTTGCCATTTTTGAGTCATTCATCGATTTTTGGATTTTTCAAAAACCTCATGAGCTTATAGTTTGAGTTTCAGGGCACAACTTTGCCGAAGACTGTGAAGAGATTTGATAATTAGTACTGCTTGTACAATGATTTGAAAATAAAAAACTTTTTGCCATTAATTTGTTTGATCAGTATTGGCAACACTTTCTTTGAACGCGCGCATCCAGAGCCAGGCGTCGTAACTATTAGGATGTAACAAAACCACACTTTTTTGCGGGCATTTCAGGGGATGATCCCCTAGGTGTACTGAGTCAGAATCCCAAATATGAGCACGATTGGTTGCGACAGGACCTGGCGCTCCGGCTTCAAAGTTTAAATGGGATTTAACCCGTAAAATCGGTGCGTTTTGGTTTTTGCCATTTTTGAGTCATTCATCGATTTTTGGATTTTTCAAAAACCTCATGAGCTTATAGTTTGAGTTTCAGGGCACAACTTTGCCGAAGACTGTGAAGAGATTTGATATTAGTACTGCTTGTACAATGATTTGAAAATAAAAAACTTTTTGCCATTAATTTGTTTGATCAGTATTGGCAACACTTTCTTTGAACGCGCGCATCCAGAGCCAGGCGTCGTAACTATAGCAGCGAGAAAACATCCAGCGTACAACGGTGAAAGTTTGACACATGGAAAGAAAATGCTTTATTTGGATGTTGTGCTTATGTTTTCGATGGTGCCGGAGGATTTGATCACCGGTGCTGCTCTTTTAATCTGTCGTAGATTCCGGTATTCTATTTGGCAGTGAATCGCAGGATTTAGTTCTAAGCCCACCTGGTCCTGTCTCCGTGTGGATCTTTTTCGTCGCGACCAATTGTGGTGCTGGGGGACATGTTAGCGAACCTATGCTCGAACATAGTGCAATTGGTGTCTAATGAATTCGCAAAATATCTAGCCAGAGAAGTCTACTGTATGAAAATAGTGTTTACTAATGTTGTCAATGCAATACATTAATTTGTTTATGACCGATTTTATTGCCAAATTGCCATAACTCTTTGATTGATTACAAAGCGAGTGAAAACTCTCACTAAAATGCGTGTCTCTCGAAATATCTTCCGGAATACGGAATATTCAAAATGCACACAACATCCGTGCGTAATAAAGCGCTTTCAAGACAGCCGCGTTAGTTGGCACTCGAGCAAGGTTTAGAATCGGTTCTGCCTGGGCATCCAACTGAACCCTGAGAGTCAACCGGAGAGCTTCTTGCAGTTCCATAAGAACTTTCGTTCTCAACAATCACAACAACAAAAACAACAACACGACGCTGGACAAATACATGCCGACGCATCGCGACGCACCGTAGCATGCGTTGCATAGTTTGCCGAAAGCGCGCATCAAAAGCGAGTGTTGCCAGAACCTGTTTTACGTTATCAGAAAAACAAGAGAAAAGATTTTGTAAATTCTGTACCATTTTTCTGAGCGGTCCAATCTCTTCGCAGTCTTCGGCAAAGTTGTACCCTGGAACACAAACTATAAGCTTATGAGGTTTTTGAAAAATCCAAAAATCGTTGAAGGACTCAAAAAGGGCAAAAACCAAAACGCACCGATTTTACGGGTTAAATCCCATTTAAACTTTGAAGCCGGAGCGCCAGGTCCTGTCGCAACCAATCGAGCTCATATTTGGGATTCTGACTCAGTACACCTAGGGGATCATCCCCTGAAATGCCCGCAAAAAAGTGTGGTTTTGTTACATCCTACTAAATATGTTCTAACACTGAACGGCTAGAACTGGAGGGGGTAACTGATTCTGATTCTTCGTACATCTTGGGAACGGTTGGAGAATATTGTTGGTTGAATTTGTGCTTGAACGTGGTCATTAAACTGAAATTTATGCAAAAAATTAAGTAAATTGAACTAATAAATGTAACTGACGATCATATTTCAAACGCCTTTTTAATAGCTGCATTTTATTTCGGAGATATAATTGGCACGATTTACAAATGATTTTTGGTATCATAATGATACAAAAATCTCTGAGTTTAGGAACAACTAAAAAAACCTTTGAGAAAAGCACGTCAGTATAGTCCATTCATACTTAAACTATTTAAAAATCTTGAGAACGGATTTTCGGATCAATTCAGTGTCAGTTTGGCAATCATAGGCCTTTTAACTTCCCAAAAACAGTCGAACTCCAAGCGAAACTTATCAACCGTGGAGATTTTCCCTTGTCCCCTTAAAAAAGTTGAACATCAAAACTTTCCCATCACCTGAACCTCCAACAGTAACATCTACGAACAGCGGAAGATTTGTGGAAGTTATCTTTCTTTAATTCATTTAGAATCAATTAATAGTAGTTTATGCAACAAGTTGCAAAAAGAGGATTTTTTCAGCACGAGTCGTACATTTATCCAACGAGGTTCACCGAGCTGGATAAATACGAAGAGTGCTGAAAAAATCAAGTTTTGCAACGAGTTCCATACAACATTTTTTGCAATTCCAAAAAACACACACTGAGTGAAATTTTATGTCAAATTTTCATGTATTTTGTCAATAAATCGTTTGAATCAAAAAAAATGTTGAAAAGTGTTACTTTTCGAAACAAGTGCTGAAAAGCTCAACTTTTCAGCACCCATTTGAGTGCTGAAAAGTAGAACTTTTCAGCATTTATTTTAAAAAGTGTTGCTATTCGATTCTGATATTTGTGGTACAGAAAAGTAGGCTATTTCTTCGTTCAAGAATGACAGGAAAAGTAAGTAGTTTCACGACGGAATTGGGTCCTAAAATGAAGCTTAGATTGCTGATATTATTGTTTACAGCGATAAAGCTTATTTTTCTGAGTACAATGACCCTTTGTACGAGCACAAAGAGTTTAAAATGGATTTTTAAATCAATTTTGAAAAATTAACCTCGCGGTCCTTCTTGACAGAAAAGCTCCTACTTGACAGATCGTTCCAAGGGGACCATAGTTGATCCATCGAAAAAATGTTGTCTTGTCAAAAAAAAATTTTGCATTAAAATGAAAAAAAGTGATCAGAAATGGTTTTTAATCGTGTTTTTTACCGTTGTACATAAAAATTGACATACACAGAAAAAAATATGTAAATGTCCACGTCATGTAAACCATGTTTCAAATGTAAACTTACTTAATGTAATGTTTAAATCTAATGTAAAAAGTCAAATTCCATGTAATTAGCCATAATGTAAATTTAAATCTAATGTAATTGATGCTTCTCATGTAAATATTCTTATGTTTGTTTAAATGTTGACGAATCAGAAGCATGTAAATCTTATAAATAATGTAAAAGTTGTTAATGTAAAATTTGAAAACATGTAAAGTCAAACAAAGAGTGCTGCTGCGAATGACAGCTGGCAAAACAAAAGTGTTTCATTTGGTAGTTTAATGCTGCGCGGCGCGGAGGCGTAATCGTGATGTTTGTTAAACAGAATAAATTAGTTCCGTTATGCCATATTATAACAGCAGGATGATACCAAGTACCGGGCAACCAAAATGCATAACGCATAATCCATCAGAATGCGCAGTGTTCAATTATAATTACAAGTAAGTATAGCATTATTGTATTTGTCATTTCACTCGCTTTTGTTATTGATTTTAATCTTCAGCTAACTATTAGTTTGCAGGGAGATTCCTCAAATAGTTACCTAATTAACCGCTCGAACAGTAATGTACGGAGTATCTGCAGCGTTTCATGATCGTACACGTCATCTTACGAAGCTGGCCGCTGACTGCTGGCTGGACTCGTCGTAGTTGCGGAACTTCCGCTCGGAGTTGTCGTGGCTGTTTGGGTCACCAAAACTACTGGCTCCGCCGCCCAGGTAAAAATCTTCGCTCAACCTCGAGTGTCGAACGATTCTAGATCGGAAACTGGAGTTGAAATCGGCATCTTCACTGCTAGACGCTACCGGCGAGAGGTCATGCCGCTGTGACACGGCCCGGCTAAGACTGAGCGGATTACCGGGTCGACTGTAATCATTGTCGGGGTCCTGAAGAGCTCGTCAATCCGTCCATCGCCAAAAACGGATTGGTAAAAAAATCCTTCCCGAATTTGCGAGTTATCAACTTGTTTTTTTTTTTAATTTCAGAGGTTTTGTTTACGAGGCACGCTAAATTTTCTCTGTTGATTTCTGTTGTTATACGTTTTGTTCGGCTTGAAGTACACGTTTACAAGAAAATACACTTCTTGAGCTCGACATTTTAAACCCATTTGACACCTATTTTGGTAATTCGGCATGAACTGAAAAAATTGCTTTAAATGTGAAAAATCGTACTTAGCAAGTTGTAATTTTTGGTTACAGTATATTTTAATCTGAAGAAAACATTATGCATTCATTTGTTAGTTTTAGAGAAGAGTATATAACGTTGCACCATTTCGACCAAAATTGTGCGGTAGAATGTCATTTCGACCAATTTTCTAATGCCCCTTTGAAGTGACAGTTCATGTTGAGCTAGTTCGTTTAAACCAAAACAAACTAATTTTTTTTTTCTTGCTTTGCAGCAAAGTGTTTTTCATTCGTCACGTGTTTCGATGTCGGTTCCGCGGTTGCAACCCGCGGTTGCTACCGGAAATCTTCCCAGCTGCGAACCTGAGGAGTTCCTGCACATTTTATTATGCTGGAAATATCCCGGTCGGATCTGGTCAAGGCGAACACAAGTTTTAGCGTTTTTTATTTTCCAGTCATGGTTTTGGCACAGGTGAGTTCCTTATTTTAAAAATAACATAAGAGAAACATGCGAATAATTTGTCGGTCGTAGATTTCCCAATTTAACAGCACGCTACATCTAAAACTTCGAAGGATTCCTGCAGACGATCCAAGATCAGCCTAAGATGCAATCAACCACACTGGAGCTGGAGAGGCGGAATACTTTCAACCAAGCATTGATCTGCCATTCTTGTCTCTGGACCTGTCCTTCCAGCTGCTTCGATGTCCGGACAAAGTGCTGCGAACCTGACGCGAATCTGGAACGATTTTAGTACGGCTAGAGGAAAATGGTCAAGAGATCGTGGCCAACAGATCTTTTTGGTGGAATTTTGTTTCTTTGGTAACAACAGTCGTGAGGATAAGGTAATTTTAACCAAATAATTGTATTATTTAAGTAAAATTTACAACAAAACGTCTGTTCTTTCAGTTTATCACCGTGTTGACAAATAAATCGAAGCAGATACAGAACTTGTTGGAGCAAAACGACCAAATTTTAACCTCATATCACAGGCGAGTCTATTCTTTAGTGCTAAACTCACAACTTTTATTTCAGTTTTAAATTGAACACGTAAATTGACACGTATTCCCATCGGGCACCTAATGTTGGCACTTTGGAGATCGATTATAGCTTCCTAACAGCGATTCCAACCCATTTCAAGCAATAAATAGCTTGATGGGAACTGAGCAAGCATGTTTCTATCAGAATATTTGTAAAAAAATTGTTGAATTAGTGAAAATTTGCAAATTGGCACGGTCCTAAGTGTCCTAAACCTGCAAAACATACGAGAATTTCCCCAAGCTCCGTTGAATCTGGAATCTGAAAACGGCATCAGATTTGAGATTCAACGGAGCAAAAAAATTTTTAACTTGTGGAAATTTACATTATTTTCATTGGAAATTTACACGTTTCTTGAAATATTTTGCCTAGAGCATTTCCAACAAAAATCATGTAAATTTCCAATGAAACTAATGTAAATATACATCATTTATCATGATACCTTTTGGTACATGATAAATAATGTAAATTTACAGAAATATTTTTTTCTGTGTACTTGATACAGCATTTGACGTATTGATCCCAGCGAAAATAAAACCGATTTCTTTTTTCAAAAATGTTTTATTAAATTAATTTTTAAATCAAATTTACAACTCCAATACTTCTAACTAACGTGAAATTTTCCGAGGATTTCGAATATTCGACGCCAACATTTCAAAAACATCATGTACAAACCATGCGTTTTGAGAAAAACGCATTTGAATGTTGAGCATCCATTTTCAATTCCCATTTTAATATAAAAGCAAAATAAAATGTTCTAATGATAACAAACGATGAAAAACGTTGCTTTTATTGATACTTGATCATCCAAATTCAATAAAACATTATTTCCGTAATTTTATTTGAGAAAAACAAACATAACTTCTTTTGAAATCACCAACGTCTATATCACCCTGCTGTCATTGAGGGGGACGCTTTGTTATGATTCGTTTTTCTTCGCCGAATGTACATGGCGCTTTGTTCATGATGCTTTTTTTTACATCACGTGGTTTATGTAGTCTTTTGTTTGACAGGTTGACAGGGCTATATAAACAGGGACTGCTGATAGCTAGGCTTAGTGATTTTTCACGCTCGAAAATTGCAAATTTCACGGGGACCTCAATTTCAAAACACCAAATTTCACGCAAATTTCGCGGAACGTGAAAAATGTTAAAATAACTCTAAAAATCCTATGTTTTAATCACAGAAACTACTTTTTATGCTTCATTATTTATTATTCTACAATAAACAAAAAAATCACGTAACGTGACACAAAAAAAATTTCCTAATTTTCAAAAAAGTTTCCACCTGGTTTATATATTTGGAAACAAAATGTAGGGCACGCGTACACTCATTTACTGAACTGCTTTTTAATTTTCGACTAATAAAGCTAAAATGTTTTCGCTTATTAGTTTCTGTTATATCATTAAATATTTTGTTGAATTTCATATCAAAGCCAGATTTAACAATCTTGTCCAGCCAAAATGAGTAAAATAAATTGAATTTTCTGCGACATTTAGCCCATTAAACATATTTTTTAGGTTTTTAGCTCACTTTTCGAAAACTAAATTTAAAATCAATTTGCAAAAATAAAAAAATAAAAAAATGTATTATTTTTTAACTTTCACGGGAATCATTAAACAGAACTCAGAAAAAAATTAAATGTTTCAATATGTGATTTCAAAGATATAAAAAACTCTTCCTTTTATTTTGAATAAAACAAAGTTTGATTTTTTCAAGCTTTTCGAAATTATTCCTTTCAAATTAAAAAGGCAGTAAAATTTTTCATTACAGCGAATGAAAATATAACTAAATTTAGCTAGTTTCTAGAAAAACTCAAAAATCTGAAAATGGTTTATATCAACTTGACATACATATATATTCAAGCTCTTTAATTGAAAACTAATTAAATGTAATTGAATAGTCTTCATTGATGAAATATTAATGAAATTTAAGAATTTCACGCCGTCCACGAAATCGTCAAAAATCACTTACCCTATATTAGTAATTAAACTAGGGTATTCACTCGCTTAATTCTACAGTATTTCATAAAATAATGTTTATTCCTATTTGAGTTTGATCAATTATTTTGAGATAAATCGTTTCATTTTCACACAAACATAAAATTTCACGGGATTTCGCGGAAAAAGCCAAATTACGCGGATTTCACGCTGCCCGCGAAATCGTGAAATTTCACTAACCCTACTGATAGCAGAGATTTTGTTTATGTTACTTTATTTAAAATCATGATTAAACAGACTTTACTGAAGTAACTTTTGCTCATTTTTGGTGGAGAGGTAGCTTATTAGGAGTACTTTTAGAATATGCAATAACTCAGAAAGTATCAAAATGTACATGATGCCTTTTGAAATGTTACCGTCGATATGACAAAATTGAGACCAAAAAGTGCCGGTTTGTATGGTCGAATAAATCAAGCAAAATGATGTAAACGGCAAATGTGGATTTGTTATCAAGCTGGTTAAATTTCAGTTGATTAATAGCGAAAAATAGAAAATCAACAGATATTTTTCTAACATTCAAACGACTACCGATTTGATTGTAAACGAAAGTATTATAGAAATGTAAGTGAACGGGAACAAAACAAAAACTAACTTAATCCACTTATGTGGTTGATGCCTTCCTCACTTTTTACCAACAATGGGTAATATGAGTAGTTTGGACACATATTTCAGCTATTTTTTTTAGGTCCAGAAAAATAAGTACACAGATATAACTTAAGTTGTCATAACTCGAGACAGGGTTGCCAGATTTCCAATTATGTGGACTCGTTGGAAAGGTCTCTTGATAACCTAACCAACGATGGGTCGGATGATGGGTCCGGACATCGTTTACATACATTTAAGTAAGATCCGGCTTCAAAAAAGTACATAAATATCACTTAAGTGGTCATAACTCGAGACAGGGTTGCTAGATCTTCAATTATGTGGACTCGTTGGAAAGGTCTCTCGATTACCTAATCAACGATGGGTCGGATGATGGGTCCGGACATCGTTTACATGCATTTAAGTGAGATCCAGCTTCAAAAAAGTACATAAATATCACTTAAGTGGTCATAACTTGAGACAGGGTTGCCAGATTTTCAATTATGTGGACTCGTTGGAAAGGTCTCTTGATAACCTAACCAACGATGGGTCGGATGATGGTTCCGGACATCGTTTACATACATTTAAGTGAGATCCGGCTTCAAAAAAGTACATAAATATCACTTAAGTGGTCATAACTCGAGACAGGGTTGCCAGATCTTCAATGTTGTGGACTCGTTGGAAAGGTCTCTTAATTACCTAACCAACGATGGGTTGTATGATGGATCCGGACATCGTTTACATGCATTTAAGTGAGATCCAGCTTCAAAAAAGTACATAAATATCACTTAAGTGGTCATAACTCGAGACAGGGTTGCCAGATCTTCAATGTTGTGGACTCGTTGGAAAGGTCTCTTGATTACCTAACCAACATTGGGTCGGATAATGGATCCGGACATCGTTTACATGCATTAAAGTGAGATCCAGCTTCAAAAAAGTACATAAATATCACTTAAGTGGTCATAACTCGAGACAGGGTTGCCAGATCTTCGATGTTGTGGACTCGTTGGAAAGGTCTCTTGATAACCTAACCAACGATGAGTCGGATGATGGTTCCGGACATCGTTTACATACATTTAAGTAAGATCCGGCTTCAAAAAAGTACATAAATATCACTTAAGTGGTCATAACTCGAGACAAGGTTGCCAGATTTTCAATTATGTGGACTTGTGGAAAGGTCTCTTGATAACCTAACTAACGATGGGTCGGATGATGGTTCCGGACATCGTTTACATACATTTAAGTGAGATCCGGCTTCAAAAAAGTACATAAATATCACTTAAGTGGTCATAACTCGAGACAGGGTTGCCAGATCTTCAATGTTTTGGACTCGTTGGAAAGGTCTTTTAATTACCTAACCAAGGATGGGTCGGATAATGGATCCGGACATCGTTTACATGCATTTAAGTGAGATCCGGCTTCAAAAAAGTACATAAATATCACTTAAGTGGTCATAACTCGAGACAGGGTTGCCAGATCTTCGATGTTGTGGACTCGTTGGAAAGGTCTCTTGATTACCTAACCAACGATGGGTCGGATGATGGTTCCGGACATCGTTTACATGCATTTAAGTGAGATCCGGCTTCAAAAAAGTACATAAATATCACTTAAGTGGTCATAACTCGAGACAGGGTTGTCAGATCTTCAATGTTGTGGACTCGTTGGAAAGGTCTCTCGATTACCTAACTAACGATGGGTCGGGTGATGGATCCGAACATCGTTTACATGCATATAATTGAGATCCGGATATATGTGAAAACACATTTTTATACATAACTTTTGAACTAGTTATCGAAACTTCAAACAATTCAATAGCGATGTATGGGACCCTAAACCAAGTCGAATGCAACTGGTTCGATCAAAATCGGTTCATCCAGTGCTGAGAAAACTTGGCAAGATTTTTGAACACATACATACATACACACACACACACATACACACACACAGACATTTGTTCAGTTTTCGATTCTGAGTCGATATGTTTACATGAAGGTGGGTCTTCGAGCTTTTAATAAAAAGTTCATTTTTACAGCAGGATTATAGCCTTACCTCAGTGAGGAAGGCAAAATACAATCTAAAATGTCATTTTGACACCGCGTTTTCAGCAATCCATGATCCACAGCTTCCCAACAAAATTCTAACCTAACCTTTCGTCCCCTCCTCCTCAACCCCTCGCCCACCCTCACTAGGCGGCGCAGCCGCCGCCGTCGTCTCCTCCTGATGCCCCACTAGTCGCTTCCGCTTCCGCAACGGCCGACTCCGCTCCACCCGGTCTTCCTCGTCCTCCTCCTTCGGCGGCTCTTCCTCACTTTCCATCTCAACCCTTTTGCCGCAACCGCTGCTGCCCCCACTCAGCCTAGTAATCCTAAACTTTGGCAACCGCTGCTCCGGACTGCGGTCCACTTCCGGTTCCGTCGCAGGTTCGTGTACCGGTTCCAGCGAGTAGCTTTGCTGGGGTGGTCGATTTTGCGGCACGGTGAAATCGAGCGGGGAGTCGCGCTCTTCGTGCTCCGGATCGCTGACGGAGTCGTCCTCGATGCGGGCGGGTTGTTCCGTCGTTGAAACGGGCGATTCACTGGTGGTGGGTTCCGGCTTGGCTTCCTCTTTGGGGGCGGTGGCTTTGAGGAAGTCGATGAGGGGGATGGGGATGGGGATTGGCAGGGGGAGTGGGATGACGATTGGGTAGGGGACGAGGATGGTTACAGGGGGAGCTGGGAAGCCCAGGAGCGGGGGTTGGTGCCGGTTCTGGGGGTTGTTTGGGTCCATGTTGGGCGGGGGTGGAGGAGGCATGGCTTGCGGGTTTGGCGGGGAACCGAACCGGAAGGCGGGGTTTAGCGGGAAGAATGGCGGTCGCATGGCGGGATTCGGTGGAAGCTGGAGAAATTGTGGCGGAATGTTGAGAGGAGGTGGTCGTGGAGTCGTTGGGGATTCCCGGGATTCGAACTTGGTTGGAGTTAGAGAGTGGGTGAGGTTTTGGAGAGAAATTCCGGCGCGGAGATCTTGGATGTTTGCACTTGTTACGGTGGCAGGCTTTGGCATGCTGCTGGCGGGCAAGTTGTTGTTCAGAACACTCGCGTTGTTGTTGTTGTTTGATGTAAGCTGACCATAGTCCACCTTGGCGGTTTTTCGATTGTGTAGCGTGTTTTGTTGAAGAGGTCGTAGACCTGGACGCCGCTTACGGGTAGATTTGATCACGGTCCTGGCGTTGACAGCTGCGCTCGGTTGAAGGTTCTTCGATAGGAGCTTCGAAGGATGGGCTACCGATATCATCGGCTTCTTGGCAGGAGGTGACTGCATTACTGGTGATGGTTCCGGCGAAGGTCGCATCGGTAAGGACGGAGCTGGCGAAACGGACTCGGAACGATCCGAAAGCGGTGAAGCCGATCGACTTTTGCAGTTCTTAAGCCAGAGATCGGGTGTGATGAGACTTCCTAAAAAAGGAAACAGAAGAAAGTCAATACAAATCAGAATCATCTTCAGTTTCTAACCTACCCGCCGACGTACTCTTCTCCTTCAGGTGCGGGTTCATGTCCAGATGGGCTTGCGTTTCGTTGCAAAAAATCTGCATCTTGTACTGGTTGAGACACTTATCCGAGCAGAACTGCAGCTGCGTCACCCCGTCCTGGAAGTCGACGTAGCTGACGGCGTGGCGCACGTGCCGGCACCAGTCGCACGTTTTGGCCCGCTTGAACGAGGCCCGCCGGCTCTGCGAGAAACACGACTCCGAACAGAAGATGGTGCCCTCGGTGGTGCCGGCGATGCAGCCGGTCTGGTTGGGTGGGACGCCCCGGCGGCACCAGCCGCAGATGGGTTCTGTGGAGGGAAGGAAAAACAATAGTTAAACAAGAGTCTTAAACTCTACTTAAATTCTATTAAAATTCTTAAATTCTTAAATTCCTAAATTCTTAAATTCTTAAATTCTTAAATTCTTAAATTCTTAAATTCTTAAATTCTTAAATTCTTAAATTCTTAAATTCTTAAATTCTTAAATTCTTAAATTCTTAAATTCTTAAATTCTTAAATTCTTAAATTCTTAAATTCTTAAATTCTTAAATTCTTAAATTCTTAAATTCTTAAATTCTTAAATTCTTAAATTCTTAAATTCTTAAATTCTTAAATTCTTAAATTCTTAAATTCTTAAATTCTTAAATTCTTAAATTCTTAAATTCTTAAATTCTTAAATTCTTAAATTCTTAAATTCTTAAATTCCTAAATTCTTAAATTCTTAAATTCTTAAATTCTTAAATTCTTAAATTCTTAAATTCTTAAATTCTTAAATTCTTAAATTCTTAAATTCTTAAATTCTTAAATTCTTAAATTCTTAAATTCTTAAATTCTTAAATTCTTAAATTCTTAAATTCTTAAATTCTTAAATTCTTAAATTCTTAAATTCTTAAATTCTTGAATTCTTAAATTCTTAAATTCTTAAATTCTTAAATTCTTAAATTCTTAAATTCTTAAATTCCTAAATTCTTAAATTCTTAAATTCTTAAATTCTTAAATTCTAAAATTATAAAATTCTAAAATTCTAAAATTCTAAAATTCTAAAATTCTTAAATTCTTAAATTCTTAAATTCTTAAATTCTTAAATTCTTAAATTCTTAAATTCTTAAATTCTTAAATTCTTAAATTCTTAAATTCTTAAATTCTTAAATTCTTAAATTCTTAAATTCTTAAATTCTTAAATTCTTAAATTCTTAAATTCTTAAATTCTTAAATTCTTAAATTCTTAAATTCTTAAATTCTTAAATTCTTAAATTCTTAAATTCTTAAATTCTTAAATTCTTAAATTCTTAAATTTTTAAATTCTTAAATTCTTAAATTCTTAAATTCTTAAATTCTTAAATTCTTAAATTCTTAAATTCTTAAATTCTTAAATTCTTAAATTCTCACATCCTTAAATTCTTCAATTCTTAAATTATTAAATCTTATCATTTATTTCCTACCATATTTGACTTTGGAATTGAAAATCATCCACAAAATATATCCCACCATTGTGGTGGGCTATAATTAACGAAAATTCCAGCTACATCTGCACTCCGTCAAATCTCAACCATCACACCGAGCGCTCATTAGTTTTTCACTCCAACAAATCCAAACCAAAAACAAGGCGTCCGCGCTCACCTCGTCCAAATTACTTTTCCACGAGGTCTATTCCCCTCTTATTGCGCTGGAGGCTCAAGTTACACTCAATCATCAGTATCGGAATCTCGCAGCAAAACGACTGCTCGACCGTTCGATTCCAGGCCCAAAACTGCACGTAATGAGCGAAAACCTAACCTAACCAGCGCGCACGATGCATTCGTTGCAATCCCTCCGGTGCAGAATTTTCAAATAATCCGAATTTGTTATCGTAATGAGAACGTTCACGTTCATCATCAAAAGCAGCCAAAAACCGCGGCTCGTTAGTTGTTGGCATGAGCTCGACGAGAGGAGTTTGAGCTTCGCGCGCGACGCCATTATGGCACCACGGCGCTATAAAAAGCGTGACGCCAGCTGTCAAAAAACGCTGCCATAATGGATGCTCACAGAGACGGTGTGGTCCCGTGAGGGATACAATTTCGCGATTTTAATGATCCGAACGTTGGTCACGTTCGATTTCCGGGGCCTAACGAGTGCTGGTGGTGGCGGTGGTCAGTGATTTGCAAACGAAACCTGCTCCCTCGTGAGTCGTTCCGAGAGCCGTGTCCGAACATCAGCAGGCCCGTCGTCTGATGATTATCAATTAAAATAATGTGAAAATTGATCCGCTTGAGAACGGATCGGATTCCCGAAAGGTTTCGTCTTGCGTTTTCTTCAAACATGGAAGGTGTCCGAAAAAGAGACGACGACGACGGTCGTGTGCATGCTCGTTATGGCAATTGTAGAGCCATTATGGGGCTAGGAGAAGTGACACACTACACACGCTTCGACACATGGAGGAATGTGCGTCGTAGTCGTCGTTTCTCCTCGCAAAGACCAGATGATAAGATGCAAGGAAAAGCAGTCTTCGAGCTTCAAAGCAAGACCCTCGGAGGTCACTGAAAAAGGCGCCCCCCATTAGATGAGGAACGACGCCATACTTGACGTGGAACGCGTACGGGTATGAGTTTCACAGTTTAGGTTTCAACTTTGTTATGAGAAAAATGGAGAATAAGTCACTCATTAGTTTTGTTTTAAAAATACATTGCTTTCAAGTATTTCCAAGCATGTTAAGAAAATGTTGAAAAAAAAATAATACTTTAATATCGTTGCTTTTAACAAATATTTATTTCAAGAAATAATGAAGATTGGCTCTTATTTGCTCTTATGACATTTTACCGTCATTCCGATCACCTTCCCTGACTGCATTCAAAGGATTGCTGTCAGCCACGGCACAGCACCGCCCGAGCAGGAAAGAGAGAGAGAGAACCGATATAAATATCGGTTTTGTTGATGATGAATGCTGCTGAGTTACTCGAAAAACATTTATTATTGTTTAGATTACCATTTTTACTTAAAACGATTTATAAAAAAATAATGCAAAATATACCTTGTAAGACATATCTTGAGAAAAACTTACTTAAAATGCAAATTCAAATTAAAACACTTTAAAAGTCTCTTTTCGGAATCGGAGTCGGCACACTCTCCAAATCATCATAATCATCGGATTCGTTCGATTTTCAATGCTTTCACTAAGAATGTATTTTTTGAAAATATAGTAAGTTAAATACTTAAAACATTTCTTAAAATGCCGTATTTCTCGAAAGTACTTAAACTTTCATAGAGGGGAAAAAACGACGATATACGAAATTATGTGAAAATTTCAGTGGCTAACAAAAAATGATAGTGAAAATTCATCGAAAATTCCGCTTCCTTTGCGTATTTTGAAAATTTTAATATTTTCGCAAAATACCATATTTTTCGAAAATTTTAAAAATTTCTATATGTGAAATATAGGTATCAATTAAAGCGAAATTTGTTATGTATTTTCACATTATAAGAGTTTTTTTGAAAATACAAAAATTTCACAAAATACCATTTTTTTTAAAGTATTCAAAATTTTTATGATTTGCAATATGGGTTTGATACCCAAAAAAGCGAAATTAGATGTGCATTTTCAGTTTTTTTTTATTTTTTTTATGAAACACTCAAATTTTCACAAAATTTTGTATGTTTTGAAAATACTCAAATTTTCAATATTCGCAAAGGAAGCGGAATTTTGAATGCATTTTCACTGTCACTTTTTGTATATCATTGAAATTTTCACAAGTAAGTTTTGGAAAATATTCAGATTTCTATAATTTGCAATATGTATGGGTACCAAACAAAGCACTTTGCAATGAAGCATACAAAAATTTAATGTATGTTTGAAGCATGAAAAATTTCGCTTCATACGATAACCATAATACCAATTTAGAAAATTTTAGTATTTTCTAAAAAATACAACGTTTTGTCAAAATTTTAGTATTTATAAAAAAACTCTAATAAAGTGAAAAAAGCATGCAAAATTTCGCTTTGCTTAAAACTTTTCAAAAATTGAGTACTTTCGAAAAAAAATATGGTATTTTGTGAAAATTTGGTATTAAAAAACTGTTATGAAGTAAAAAGCATAAAAAATAACATTGTTTGATAACAACCCTATTGAAAATTTTGAAAATTTTAGTATTTTCTAATCTAATCTAATCAAACCCTAAAAATTTTTAGTATTTTCGAAAAAAAATACAGTATTAAAAAAAACTCTTATGAAGTGAAGAAGCATACAAAATTACGCTTCATTTGACACCTATATTGCAAATTTTGAAAATTTGAGTATTTTCGAAAAAATACGGTATTTCGTGAAAATTATTGTATTTGTAAAAAAAAACTCTAATGAAGTGAAAAAGCATACCAAATTTTGCTTTATTTAACACCCATATTACAATTTTTTGAAAATTTTAGTACCGTCATCAGGGGTGAGATTGGGTCTTGGGGGTGAGATTGGGTCAAACAAAAATGCCGAAATTTGTATGACAAAATCTCACCCCAGATAACAATATCGTTATCGTTAGACGATAATGTTATCGATTAACAACCTTGGTACTATAACATCTGGGAATGGTGACCAATAAGGCCAATGCAAATATTTTTTAAGGTTGTTGTTCCTCGGCTCGGCTCGGGGTCGAAGGGGGGACAAACAAAAATGTAAAAATTGGATTAACAAGCCATAATTTCAATATTTGACAAAAAAATTGTTTCAAAATACATTGCACTAGTTCTGTCGTTTTGCAATCATTAGTTTTCAAAAAATGTAAAATTTGACGTTTATAAAACAATTTGCGAAAAAAAACTTCGAAACATTGAAAATTTTCAAAAAATTTAAAGATTTTTTTATTAACGTAAACATGCTTAAAATGATTCTAAACATTGGGGAATGCATTTTGAATTCATTTCAGCTAATTGTACTTAAATTTCCATTGGAATTTCCATTGGTTCCATTAATTTCTCCGGACGATTTTGAAGCGGGGTGACAAAAACTTTTAAAAATATTTGTTCCAGCCTAATATCAAAAAAAAATAAGCGGTTTTATATTAGTAACCGGAGAAATTTTAATCAGAATTGAATTTTTCATTCTGGCCTCCAATATCACATAAGAGCAATTCCAGCTCAAATCAGGAATTTTTCTGGTACTTATGTACCTGACCATCTCCGATTTCAATGAAACTTTGTAGACATGTTATCCTAGACCTATATAAGACATTTTTGTGTATATGGAGCCAATAGTACTCGAAAACAACATTTGAGAAGGGTGTATGGTATTTAAATATTTTTGTACTGTGCAATTTAAAAATTACTGTATCTCGAAGCCGTTGCGTCGTATCAAAAAGTGGTCAAAAACAAACTTGTAGGAAATTGGACGAGCTTTCTGAAAAAATACACTGAAACAAAAATACACGCCACTTATATGAGATTTTTTGATTTTTAAGTCTAAAACTTAAATTTAATGGTGATGTCACGATTTTTTTTCGTTCAAAATTTTTGAGGAAATAGCCTAAGATGTTACCAAAAGACTGACGAAAAATGCAGGATGGTATGTCTCTCCTAAAAAAAAAATACAAAAATCATTTACTAAAACTGTTTTTTTGAAAAGTGGTCTAAACGTCGAAATTTTCAAAAACCGGTAGTGGGAATCGATTCCTCAGACAATTTTACATAAAAGTCTCCATATTGACCATTGTCCTATGTCCAATTCTTGGGAAGATACAGCGGTTTTAAAAATAAAAATGTTGAAAAATTGGTTTTTTGGTGGTTTTTGGCAATTTCTATATGACAGACTTGGTTTTTCAGTCTGGTAAATATTTTTACCGGAAAGCTCGTCCAATTTCCCATAAGTTTGTCTTTGACAGCATTTGGATGTAAGGACTTACAGATATAAGCTTAATTACATTACTAATAACTGAAAAGAGATTATTTTTTTCAGTGTGGTAGAAACCTGGATAGTAAATTAGCTTAGATAAACTTATGGGAAATTGGACGAGCTTTCCGGTAAAAATATTTACCAGACTGAAAAACAAGTCTGTCATATAAAAATTGCCAAAAACCACCATAAAACCCATTTTTTCAACATTTTTTTATTTTTAAAACCGCTGTATCTTCCCAAGAATTGGACATAGTATGTAAAATTGTCTGGGGAATCGATTCCCACTACCGGTTTTTGAAAATTTCGACGTTTAGACCACTTTTCAAAAAAAAACAGTTTTTGTATTTTTTTAGGAGAGACATACCATCCTGCAATTTTCGTCAGTCTTTTGGTAACATCTTAGGCTATTTCCACAAAAATTTTGAACGAAAAAAAATCGTGTCATCACCATTAAATTTAAGTTTTAGACTTAAAAATCAAAAAATCTCATAAGTGGCGTGTATTTTTGTTTCAGTGTATTTTTTTCAGAAAGCTCGTCCAATTTCCTACAAGTTTGTTTTTGACCACTTTTTGATACGACGCAACGGCTTCGAGATACAGTAATTTTTAAATTGCACAGTACAAAAATATTTAAATACCATACACCCTTCTCAAATGTTGTTTTCGAGTACTATTGGCTCCATATACACAAAAATGTCTTATATAGGTCTAGGATAACATGTCTACAAAGTTTCATTGAAATCGGAGAGGGTCGGGTACAAAAGTACCAGAAACATTCCTGATTTGAGCTGGAATTGCTCATAATAAAAATTTGTGAACTGACTATATCTTGCCAACTGTAGGTCCATATTTCAATGTTCAATTTTCAAAAAAATATGAAATTTCGTAATCTACTTATTTCTGATTTTCGAACAAAATTTTAATTTTTCGACATATTTGTAGAAAGTTATGAAACTTTACCGAATGCTTACGTTAAACAACATTGATAAAAGTCAATAAAATTGCAAAGTTATTTGAATCCTCCCATCAACTGGAACCCAACCTTCAAACTTAATGCTTCACTCTCAACCCATTCCCCCAGAATTTGAGCTTCCCACGCTCATCCAACAACCTTCCCCGCGTACAAAAAAAGCTAAAGTTTCACAAATGACTCGCTCGCTGCCGCGTAACCCAAAACTCACCCTGCTTTTCGAGCATCTTCACCAGCATCGGACTCTTGGAGCTTTCCCGGGAGCTGTCCTTTTCCGAGGTGGAACTTTCCCCTGCCCCTTGGCCATGTTCCCGCTCCCGTTGCTGCTCGTGTAAGTTGACTCCGTTGCGAGTCTCCGCCGTGGCTGTACTACTGCTATTATTAATATTACTACTGCTGTTGCTTCCCGGTGAAACTAGGACACCAGCAGCCTTGGACGGAACCGTTGCCACCGGTGGTGAAACTACACCTGATGCTGCCACGGCTGCAATGCTATCACTATCGCCGGAATTATGCTGCTGCTGCTGATGTTGCAACATATTGAATTGCCTGGACGGCTTGTGCTGTTGAGGCTTGTTATTGTGCTTGGATTTCAGCGTGATTGTACTACTGCCACTGCTATTGGACTCCTTGTGACGGGGATGGTGGGTGCTGTCCGCGGCCGGCGCAGCAGCTGCTGTTGATGAAGACGAAGCGATATCGATACGATCCACGCTGTCACCGTAGCCGTACCAGCCAAGGATGTCGTTCATGGCCGTTTCGGCAAAGTCCTGGAAGGGGGAGAAGGAGAAGGAATTGCAATTGTTATTTAAGTACTTTATTATAATACAAAATAAATATAAAATATTCAGCTGAAAAGATTGAAAATTACTAAGTTGAGCAAATCTACACCAAAGCAAGAAATGGTCTTCATTGAGGGACTTCCCTATGGCCAAAGAAGCCGTTTTGTGTCATTAGTTCGCCCATACAAGTCTGCATACAACTTTTGCAGCTGTCCATACAAAAATGGTATATTCGAAAATCAGTATCTTTCGAAGGAATTTTCTGATCGGTTTGGTGTCTTAGACAAAGTTGTAGGTATTGATAAGGACTATTCAGAAAACTAATTACTAATAATTAAACTAAATTTTTCACAAAAAAATCAATTTTCTTAAAATCCATATTTTTTATATTTTTGAAATTTTCTGATATGTTTTAGAGGACAAAACTTTTGAGCTATAGAAAAGATTAAACCACCGAAAAATATGGAAGAATAGAAATTTAGCTCATTTTTTTCTTCAGTCTTTAATGTAAAATCAAATTTGCAATTAAAAAGTACTTTACCCTAGACTTTCGCGTTTTCGAGATATAGCCACTTAAAGTTTAATTTTAAACTGAATTTTAATTTTAAAAAAGTAGTGAAAATATTTCTTGAGAAATTTTCATATAAAATTGCCGAAAAGACAGTGAAGATTGGACTTTTGGTTGCTGAAATAAAGAAAATGAAAGAAATAAGAAAATTTAAGTTTTTCAAGTCCAATCAACCTAGAACTAATGGTCCTATTTTAAAGGTTAAAATATGAAAAAAAAATAATTTTATTTTTAAAATTTCGGGATCAACTCTAACATTTTTTAAGAGCGTTATATTGAATATTTGACCTTTTTGATTTTTTTTGTTTTTTATTAAAAATCTTGAAAAAAATTGCGAAATTCTAGAAAACTACTTACCTGTTAAAAAGCTGTGTTCCGAATTTTTGGTTGTTGAATTTGATTCTAACACGAAAAAAAATGCAATTGGTCGATACGTCATTTGAAAGATCATTTGAAAGCCTTGAAATGAAATTAGGTAATCGAAAAAATATGTTTAATCATCGATTTTCTAACAGATTTTACGAATTTGCTCGATTTGTAAACTGTTCCGAACATGAGGGATGGCTGTGCTATATTTAACTCTTCAAATTTGATTTGGATGGCTAAATATGTTTAGTCGGTTTGCTAAGATTTTAAAAATTATTTTTTGGTTTCGGCAAATTTGTTATAGTTGAAAAAAATGTGAGGAAACATACTTTTACTCTATGTTTATTCAGTTAAAACCAAAAAACAAAAAGTTCTTAACTACCATTTTCATCACTGTCTTAGAAAAAAATGTATTGAAAAATCTTTATTAAAACTTTTGAAAATATAGTTTCTGTTTGACAGATTCCATTTTTTCCAAATATGATTTTGATTATTAATACAAGAATACTCAAGAGCATCATATTTTCAAAATTTCCGTTATCTAAAGTACCATTGTTGAGCCTGGAATTTACGTGATCTTTAATTTATTTGAAACTATCCAAAAAAATTATAAAATATTTAAAAAATCAAAAAAACTATGCAAAATTCAGAACATATAAAAAAAAGTTTTCTAGAACCAGTTTGATAAAGATTTTTTTTTGTTTAAGCTTATCCTATTGAAATATAACAAAATTTTCAATGTCAAGTTGAAAGATTCAAAAAAATAAATCCCAGCGCTCCCCGCTACTGGCTTGCAAACTCAACCTGGTCGAACGAATCATCTCTGCGGTACTCTAAACGCAGTAGGCCTGGCCGCTTAGCGGTATGGCCTATCTACAACAGGGTGTCCACTCAAGTCGGGAAATCGGGAAAGTCGGGAAAAAGTCGCCAAAATCCGCAAAAAATCGGGAAAAAGTCGGGAATTTGTGATTTTTTGTCAAAAAGTCGGGAAAAGTCGGGAATTCTGAGCATACTTGTTTGAAAATTATTTTTTAAACTTTTGAACAATTTTCAAATTGAAGTCACTCATTTCTGCTTTAGTAACTTTCTTTAAATTTAAGGTTCTTTTGACTATTTCAATATATTTGAGTATGGAAAAGCTGTTTAAGACGTTCAAAATCTTAATGAATATTGGGGTCTTTGACACAGATTTTCAAAATAATTTTCTACGAATCAAATGATCGCTATTATTGTTTGTTCATTAAACCAGAGGTAAAGTCAATGATAAACTAATATAAAAATAAAGCCTTATAGATTCTATTTAATTTTGTCACATAAATTGAATATTTGAAAACAGATTCCAAATTGAATGTGGCAATGTTTTTTTTGTAAATATTATTAATTGTTTAACTAAATTCATTGAGTAATTTCAAATATGTTTTTTTTTCCAAATGTTGCCCTTGAAGTTTTTGTATGAGTATGGCTATATTACCTACCATAGATAAAGCTTGATTTTCAGTTTTCGGAAAACTTAATTATCGCATATAATCCAAAATTGAAAAAAAAAAATTACTTTTTTAAAACACAAACACATAAGATTTTGAAATTGCAAAAAAAAATCAAGAAATTTTGAGTTATTTAAAAATTGTTTAAAAAATAGTCTTATCAAACATTTTGCTTAAAAAAAAGTGGGAAAACATACAATCATATCAAACTGAATTTTCATTGAAAAAAGAAACAGTTAAATACTGACCACTAGATAAATTATCACTGATTAGAAAATTCAATATCAAAAATGACAAAATTAAAAAGGGAACTTGGCAAAAACATTTTTTACGAATTCCTTGACATTTTTTTAAATCCTTTGAATGAATAATAACAGCAATTATGTTTGAATCAGTCTTTGATTTAAAATGATGATGAAGTTTTAAAAAAATAGGATCGAGATCTTAAGTTCAGTTATTTTTAACTTTTTGTCATTTCCAGTTGAAACGAAGTATCAAAAACTATACGTTTGCCAATTTAAAAAATAACATGGAAGTTTTGAGTATTGTTGAACTTTCGATTATTTTTTCAAAGACTAATTGTTTGTGTTTCTACTCTGAATCATAAGGCTGGTACAAATATTTTTAAAAGTTTTTGTCACCCCCCTTCAAAATTGGCCCGAAAAATCAGGGGGAAAAAAAATATTTTTACAATAAACTTCAAAATTTCAATGAAAATTCAAGTGCAACCAGCTGAAATCAAATTAAAATACATTCTTCTGCGTTTTAAATCATTTTTAGCATGTTTGGGTTTATTAAAAAATCTTAAGATTTTTTGAAAATTTTCGATGCAAAATCTTTTTTTTTTCGATACAATTTTTGTTTTTGTCAGATCTTAGATTTTTTGAAAACTAATGCTTGCAAAACAACTGAACAAGTGTAAAATGCATTTTAAAACACATTTTTCATTTAAATGTGTAGACTATGGCTTGTTATTTAAATTTTTATATTTTTTTCTTTTTTTGCCCCCTTGACCTCGGCCAGGGCCGAGGGACAAAAACTTTTTTAAATATTTGCATCGGCCTAATAATGAAATTAAATTTTTTGAAGTTTTTTTTATTTGTTGTTTAATTTCTATAATTACAAAAATGCCTATATTTGGGTTTTTTTTTAAATTCATTGAGAATTTTTTTCGGTTATATTGACTTTTTTATAGAAAGTTTTTTGTTTGAAATCATTCTTTAGATAACAAATGCCTATTATTTGAGCATTCTGGAAAAGTCTGGAAAAAGTCGGGAATTTGAAAATGGAATTTGAGTGGTCACCCTGCTACAATCACTTTACTTAGAACATTGCACCTAGCTTAGGAATTTGAATGGATGGAAAAGAATCTGATCTTCTACAATGGAAACGTAATCAAATTAGAAACTTGACGTATGGTGTGGAAAATTTCAAAATCTACGGTAAGTTGACGTTTCTATATCAAAGGTAAACAAACGTATATAAGCCCAGCAAGTTTCTAAGTTTATTGTAGATGACGGCCGTAAGTTGCATAGTAATTTTTCTATTTTACTATACATAACTATTCTAAGCTAAGTGATTGTAGATAGGCCAATAGTGACCCCATTATTTTTGCCCGTACAAGTACAACACCAGGGTGGCAACTCAAGTCGGGTTAAACCCACGAAAGAAAAGCAATGTTGATAATTAAAACAAAACTTTCCCTAATACTTGAACTTTGAGTTAATTTAATACAGAATAATTAACTTAATAGGAAAATGTGTTCGGTCATAAATCCGATTGCATTTCACTTTAATTGATATTTTATTCGCGAAACGCTTCATGGAGTCTGTTTTCACGTTCTGATGGTTTTGAGAATATCGGAAAACAATCATGTTGTGATTGAGCTTTGGGGAATTTTGAAAGTACAGTCCAGACTCGATTAACCGAAGTTTCGATTATCCGAAGTTCGATTATCGGAAGGTTTGTGTAATAGGACTTCGGATAATCGAATCACGAAAAACAAAATCTCGTTTTATTTTTTTCTTGTTTCAAAAATAAAATTCGAGTTCTGCGACCCCATTTTAGTCATATTTTGAATAGTTGATTGCCTTATTAATAATAAAAAAAAGCATTTTTTCAATATTTCGTCACCGCCATATAAGCCGCCATCTTGAATATAAATTTTTCAAATCACTTTAGCGTAGTTTAGGAGCCGTACCTAAGCTCGACAATCAAAAATTAGACAAGGAAATGTTTTTTCGTGATTCGATTATCCGAAGTGAAATTTGAACTTGACCCACGACTGAAACCCGTTGAAATCGGTCATCTCAACCAGCAGCAAGACAAAAAAACATTTTAGGACTGAGATTTTGCAGCACGACTTTGTTTCAATCTTATAAATTGAAAAACGAAATTTAATAAATTAATTATGAAATAACAATTAATACAGAAATAAACCAAAATCCCATAAATCAGCCTCATCTAGTTGGTTAGCAC